>NC_141146.1:21042896-21376021 GCF_053477565.2 Lygodium microphyllum | reverse complement strand
GAGATCTTGGAGTGGCTTAAGGTTCATCATTGAATTGCCAGCCAACTTGTTGGTTAAGTACCCTAGGATCTCCACCCAAGAGCTCATGTTTATTGTTTGGGACTCAAAATGCAACATGATTGGGTCTTTCACATAGATTCCCGGTCATCATGCAGACTGGCATTGAAGGTGTGTCCTTGAACTTATCAGTTGCCTTGACTGCTTGTTCATACTCCTCAGCATCTGAGAATGGTAGGTCGATGATAGCAACAATGTGGAACCAGTCTCGCTTGTCCTCAAGATATGGGATATACTTGATAAGAGCCCCATAAGATCCTCTGGTCTATCCGTCGCCCTTCAGCATGGTGGAGATGGCATCGAGGTCAATTGACGCAGTTTTCCACCTATCCATCTCTACTCTCATAGCTTCCGTTCGATTGCCTAAGAAGATAAGACCGTTGCCCCAATCTTCTATGACTCTCGCGTTGCACATCCAGGGTCAGCCTAGCACGATGCCGTAGTCCACTCCCGTCACTATGAAGTCAAAAGAGAATTGGACCCCTGCGATCTTTACTGATCAATTTTTCAACACTTCAAATGGCTTCACCTTCATTCCATTTGCCAGTGTGATGTTAAACCTAGCAGTCTTGACTGGTTGGTTACCCCAAGTTTGGAGTATTACATGGCTTAGTACACTCACTCCTGCCCCTGTGTGCACGATCCCCTTTCTGGTGACGTCTCCCAATGTACTAGAACTGGTAGGACTGCATGCATTTTCATGCCTTCCCAAAAGGTATTGATGTGTAGGGATTTAGGCATGGAGTGCAACGTTAGACTCGGTATTTGGGTTTCTGCATCGTGCTTAGGCAAGTCTGTGGCAATTGGCTCATTTGGTTCTTCAACCCACTGCTTTAGCTCCAACCATAGCATTGTGTGCTGCCTAAGCAGGTCACCTAAGCTCAGAGTTATCGGGATGGTCACCAGTGTATTGAGGAGGTTGCTTATAGTGGTGAGCACAAGCTCTACCATCAAGACCCACAGACCGCTTATCGTTCAAGTGTTTCAAGAGAGCACTAATGGCTACCTCTCACGTAGTTGATGCGCTATCCCTCTCTATGAGTGTAGTGAGCTTACCTTGATGCATGATTGATTTGCTTCCTCTCTCAAGTACTCCAATAGCTCCACAATTTGTGATGCAAGATCAAGCATCCTCAAGCCTCTTCCTCCGAGCTCCATCCTCCATAGCCACGCACGGGACAAGAGAAGAGAAGATAAGAGAAGAGAAGTAGAAGAGAGGAGATGATGGAGATTTTCACCTGCAAGATCCCTCACTCTCACAAGTTCACTCCCTCACCCTCCCTCCCTTAAGCACTCACAAGCAAGCAAGAGAAGAGAAGGAGATAAGAAGAAGAGTCCACTTTGCCACACACCAAAGAATGAGCTCCCATTCATCTTTTGAACTTTATATACAAAGCCCTAAATCCTATTTAGGTGGTCATCCTCTTTTTACATTGCCGGCCATAGCCTAGTCCCTTTTTTCACGGTGTGCCTTGCACTCTTTTACAAAATTATTGACTTGTGCTTTTTCTTGGGCGCATTTCCTTGATTTAGAACTTTTCCACACTTCTTGTGTTTCCCGATTTTTCTTGGTGTGCCTTCATTCTCCATTCCACTTTTGCCCTGGCTCTATCTTCTGCTTTAAATTTTCCCAATTTTCCACCTTATCCGTTTGAAGGTTAACATTACCCCCCTCCTAGTTGAGTGCCAGTCCCATGGCACTTGTTGGGGGATGAGTCGGACTCTATTGCAAGAGTAGCCAAGGCGCACCTTGAGTTTGTGTATGAGTCGAGTTGGAAGGTGTGTTGGATGGATTTATGGAACTGTGAGGCCCTTGAGTTGGAGAAATCCCTTGTCTTGGAGGGATTTGTGGACCGAAAAGGCCCTTGATTTTGGACTGAGCCCTGGTTGGGGAGAGAGGTTGGTGAGCCCTGGTCGGGGAGAGAGCCTAGTGAGCAGACCTAGCATTGAAATTGAATATTGTGTTGGATGGATCCGTTGCCTGGCCCTCTGCAGTGACCTTCTTATGCAATGTTCGAAATGAGCTTCTTCATTCACTTTTCGATTTGGGTTGTTGCGTCCACCCCTTGGTTTGTTGGGTCGGCATGGTAGGATGTTTCATAAGATGGGGAGCACATTACATGGATGATGGGGTCACTGAAGCTAGTGGGGGACATTCGAGTGTGCATTACGGGTGGGTGTGTGCCATTGTTGTGTGGTGCATGGTGCACATGCTAGTGGAATGGGGCTTAGGGTGATAGGTCTACTAACCACATGCAAGTGTTACCTCCCTGGCTGTGTCCTACCCTTGATGTGCCCTAAGCATGACGTGGGGGTTCAAAATGAGGCTAGGGGGTTAGCCAACCGATTGAAGCCACCAGATGCACCTAACTTGAGGACCCCTAGGTGTGGTGGTTGTGGTGGATATACAAGTTGCGAAGGTGACACGTGATATTTTTTCTATTTTAATAATAATAATAATGTTACATAGTTGTGACAAAACTTTAATCTTCGTCATCAAAGTGAGGTGGAGAAGGGGGCTTAATAGATTTATTAAGGAATCGGTGGCTTTGGAGATGCCCCTTGAGGTTTAGGTGGACTTGAAGGGTGGTGGTGGAGAGGAATGGATGATTGCAGTGGGTGAAGCTGCTATCATTCATGTCCTCTAGTAGAGCTAAGCAAAATGAAGGCATTAGAGTGGCTCGCATCATTAGCCAAGCTATCGCGCAACTATCTATGGCATTAGGATCACAATGGAGCACTAGGAGGCCGCACTCCTACAGGGTGGGGTCTTGCCTAAGGAGTATCCTAAGCAATTTAAGGTAATTACAAGTGGTAATAAAGGCGGGGTCATGGCAATAAGAGAATTCGTTAGTGAATTGGATTAGAGTATCACACAAGTTCTCTGATGTGAAGACGAGGGCATCTTCATATGTAGTACAATGAGAATTATAGATTACAAGGAAGTCATAACGGCCGTGGACACTGGAGTCAAAATCTACTTCCACCCTTCAAGGGTAGGGCATAAAGGTTGGGTCATTCCGCTCGAAGGGTTGAGTGTTGTAAAAGGCCATCCAAGTGTCTAGGTTGGTGTCGTAGACCCTTCTTCTCCATGTAGGTTGGCATTCATAGCCGGGCATAAACCGTGGTACTTCAAAAACTTTATTTTGCCAAAATTCAACGTCTTCTGTGACCCATAATGTGGGGTTTTGCTCTCTCTCCTCCAACCATCTTTATCTGACACTACTTTTGATGTTAATCACCTCCTCCACCACCTTGATGGATAACACTCTACGCAGGGTGGTGGGGAATTGAAAGTTGAGGTCGAAGGGGCTCCTGGCCATTTCTTGCCTCTCCTAGATTATGAGGTCGGCGTGGAAGCTTGGTGGGGTGTTGTCTGTACATGGTGGGATAGGTGCCTAGGGTGCCCTCACTTCCTTGGAATTCCATTTTCTCCTTATCTCCTCCATCCTTTTCTTTCTTTTTTCTCTTAGTGCCGCCTTTCTTTCTGCGGAGGTGTATGCGTGTTGTTGCTCTTCAGGCCTCGAGGAGGAAGGCGGTGGAACAAGCTTGTCTTCATGTGATTCCATTTCAAAGTTCACATCCACCTCCCTTTCCCAGCTTGGATCTTGCTGCTCCTCCTCGAGGAACCCGAGTGTGTCCACTTCCTGTGAGGTTAGTCTTGCCAATAGAAGATAACGGCATTGTTCTTCTAGGCTTGGGCCAACTCCACTAGATTGTGGCGGCATGTGCAGTCTAGCCTTCAGTGCCCTACAAGCCATTCCCTGTTTCTTTTTCATTGCCTCCATGGACTCTCCCTCCGTTGCTTGGGTGACGTGCAATAGGGTTTCTAAGAAGGCACGTTGTTGGGTGTGGAAGATCACTTGGGCGGCCTCCACTCTACTTTCTGCAAGTATCTTTTCTTTTTTGACTTGAGCGAGGCAATGCGCCAAAGCTTTGACCCTTTTTTCATTCTAATTGGCCCATTCCTCCACCTTCTTGTTCATGTCTTCGAGGCTTTCCCCCTATCTTTGGGCTAGCACTCTCAGCCTTCGTTCTTGGTCTTCCATTTCTACCCTTAGTTGTTGCTGCTCTTCCTGTGCCGAGGTAGCCTCTTGGGTTAGTGTCTCCATCTCTGTTTCACACCTGCGAGCTCTTTCCTCCCTCAGCTCCTCCAGCTCTTCTGTGGCTTTAATTAGTTTCTCCATTTGAGCTTGCAGACTTTCGTAGAGTGCCACAATCGCTTCATTGTGCTGCCATAGGCATTGTGTGGCCTCAGTTTCTCTGTTCTTGTGCACCTACCATTCAGCTTCTGTCTCTTCCTTAGCTTATAGCTGCTCTTTTAACTCATTGAATTCCCTTTGGGCCACATCCATTTGGTGGGTTCTCTTCAGCTAGAATGCCGCCATGGCCTCCTTTTTAGCTTCAAGCTGTGCTATCGCGGTTCTCTTCTCCTCCTTAGCTCTCTCTAGTTGAGAGAGGAGCTCTTTGATGTACTCATCATATTCTTCGAGCGGCCTCTCTATTGCGAGGACGGAGGTTGTAGAGCCTGCCACCTTTTCCTTCTTAGGGTCTCGCCTCAACTCGGTGTCTACCGGTCCCTACCAGGGGGGTTCCTTCTCTTGCTCCTTGGCCCATTTCCTTATTTACAAAGTACTAGACCCAAGACATTAGGTTGTTGGCATCCAGCTGGGTTGTAGAACTGAGAGTGGAGATGGTGGTGGTGATGGTGATGGCGGGTATCAGGAGGGTGGGTATGGGGGTGATTGGGACCTTGACCTTGCCTTCTTACACTACAGGTGTGGCATGAACTCAAGCACACAGGCACTTGAGCTAGGCTCTTTGTCTCTGATGGGGCTTGTGGGTTCCAGCTCATCGTGCCTAGACTGCTACTCAATGGACCTACATGTTGCGAGGGCCATGTCTTCCTTCTCATTTCTTCTCAGCTCCTCCTCCTCCTCTTCCTACTTTCTCTTCCTTTCCTCCTTGGCCTTTCTGGACTCCCTATGAGCCTTTTGCAAGTTTTCCTTTTCTTGTTTCCTCTTCTCCTCTTTCTGTTGTTCTTGTGTAGTTTTCTTTTTCATTTTCCTAGCCTTTTCCCGACTAGTTTGCTCTTCTTGTTCTTTGCTTTCCTCTTCTTTGCTCAACATCCTCTCGCTGGACTATGCCTCTCGTTCTTGGTGAGGTGGCGACCTGCTTGGTGTTTCATCCACCCCCTCTCCTCCTTCCTACTCCTGTCCCAAGGCTTCCCTAATGATTGCGGTGAGGACCCCACTGAATCCAATGGTTGCAGCCTTTGAAGACGAAGCTTTCCTTTTCTCTTTGGTGGCCGGAGATTCTCCTTTAGTGGGTTGCCCTCTTGTTGCCAAGGCTTTACTAAGGTCTCAATGTTCTTCCTCACAAACTCATTGAGGTTGACCTCATCTAGCTACCTTGCTACGACACTCTCTAATAGGGGGGCATTGATGCAGCTCATTATGGAGTTGTATCTTTGGCTAGAAAATAGCACATGCATCATCTTGCCTTGGAGTTGGATTTTGGGATCAAGAATATCCGCCAAGCTGATGCCATCATTGGTGTGGACATTTACCTTGTCCATCCCTAGCAAGATGTATACATCTCTTTTCAGCTTCCTTTCCAATTTGTTCTCCAAGCCCAATGCTTTTTCCACCAGCTCTGGGGTCAATTCAATCTGCACTTTGCGAGTTCCCTCCCCCTCGTGCACGGTTATGGTGCCGCAGTTTCTGTGGAAAGTCCTCAAGAACTCTGCACGGTGGAAGTAGTCCACGCCCCAACTCAGCGCTTCCACATATTTCTGCAGATTGCATTACTCGATGATCTGACTTACCGCCCGTTCTTCAATGGCCACGACATCGAGGTTGAAGATATGCCGGAATTCAAACTAGTTGAAGGCTCGTGTTTCCACCGAAAGTCCATATTTTGCTTGTTCTTCCTCTGAAAAAGGTGGTTTGCTCTCATTTTCTTGGCCTGCCATGATGGGTGCCTATCATGAAGCCATATTTACCAATAGTGGTTTTCAAACTAAACAATAGGAAACCACTACATGCTTGTTGAATTGAAATGCTTGCATGCAGAAGTAGACTTTTCCTCCTAGTAGTCTATTTATTTTAATTTTTATTGACCTTTTCCTTAATCACAAGTCGTTGCATTTTACCCTTGCAGTGTGTGCTTTTCCTTTAATGTTTTCTTTATGTGTTTGATTTGATTCACCTTACCTCTTCCTCCTCTCAATGAAAAGAATCCTTCCTAGGATGAAATGGTTAGAGGATGAAGGGCCCTTAACACACGATCTTAGTGTTTTACTTTTGCATGAGCCATGCATAGAAACTCAGATTATATTCTAACCGAGTATAGCTATCCATATCAAAAGGACGAATGCTCACATGTGTAATGTAAGTGAGGACATCAAGTAAGAAGTCACCAAAGGCCCCTCTACTGGCAACGTGCAACTCCTCAGTGAGGATGCGATCTAGATAAGGGTGTTCTTTGATGTGGTCTTCCATGGATTGATTACGAAGAGTGGTCAACACCCTATATGAAGTTGGAGCGACACAGGTTGGGTCATATTTAGATGCTTTGATTGTATGTCATTGTTCAGCATTGGTCATTATTTGGCATCCCTCTAGCTCCCATTGCAATCATAGAGCGTACTATTTCTGCAAGAAAGGGGAATTGTTGTCGGCAAGCCATTGTAACTTCTCAATTTCCTGGTACGTGGTCATGATGGTTCTCTTGCTATACGACGTAATGAGATGTTGTTTGGTTGCTTGTTCCTTGGATATCTCGATTGCAATTAACTCTGCAACTGCTTCGAAAGCTTTAACAAATACGAACTCCAAATCCTCCCAAGAGCAAGGGAGTGTTTGCACTTCCCTCACTATAGGTTCTTCCAAGAGTCCTAGATCTAGTTGATCGTAGCTTTTAGCCAATGTCATGAAAGTATCATCCAAGCATCAAGGGCAGGTAACCAAGTCATCCCCCGTGTTTTCCACTAAATTTGCAGCCAAGGTTAGAATTGAGCGCCGCTCATAAGAGGGTCTAAGCCCGGCTAGTGGTTGAGGTTTGATAGCATTAGAGAGGTTAGTAGAGCTAGTGGTTGTCACTTGGTTTGCTCACAATATTGTAGCTTGTTTGGCCTCATGTTCGATGGGTGCGGTTGTGGCTACAGTTGATGTACTACTTGGTGCATTTGAGAGTTGAGGAGGGGCATCACCGAGACTAGATGTGGTCGGTTTGTTAGTAACAGCTTGCAATTTTGGTTGAGATATTGGCTTATGCCCTGCAAAGCTAGGCTTTAGAGGTTCCATGGATTTAATGGCTTGAGTCACTTGTGGTTTGAGTGGTTCTGACGGGACGTTTCGTGCGGTCAAGCTTGCAGATGGTGTTTAAGTAGTTCCTTTGGATGTTTCGGCTTTAGGTAGCCAAATCTAGGTGTTATCCACATAGTAGCCTTGTGCTTGCAATAAGGTCTTGGAACCCATCGCGGCTTGAGCGTGTGCCGATGTTCATGGTTTCATCTTGGTCTCCTAGGTTTCGGGTGCAGATCCGTAGCCATGTGAGGCCACGAGTTTCGATTCCTAGGTTGCGTTCTCTGTTTAGGTACCCATTTGAACCGAGGCTCATGGGTTTCAGTGTTGGTTCTAGTGGGTTTCTGACCTTGAGGCTGGGTAGGTTGTGACAAGTCCTGACCCCCTCCTAAGACTTGGCGATGGGTTTCTCTATCGGTGGCCTTGTGGACTTGGAAAGATTCACACCAGCCTTGCTGAAAGCTGTAACTATGTGGACATTACCCAAGGCTAGATGGATACGTTGCGACTCATAGTCGACATGGCAAAAGGCTTGCTTCTTAAAAGTTTATCCTAACAACGATTCTGTGCCTGCATTCTTAGTGTTGGGCAACACATAGAAGATTATTGGCACGCTTTCAGACTCGATAGAAACTGCAACCTTGCACTTTCCTAGAAGTGTATAGGGTTGGCCTCCATAAGGGGTGAGCTTAGGGATGGGAGCTTGATATTCTAACACTCCCCCTCAAGCTCAAACCATCTGATAAACTCCAAGTAGCTATCTGAAGTATATGAAATTTTATTTACCAAGAGACTTGGTAAATATGTCTACTACTTGGTCTTCAATCTTCACATGAATCACATCAATCTGCCCTATAAGAACCATTTCTCTGATGAAATGTTAGTGAACCTCAATATGTTTGGACCTTGCATGGTAGACAAGATTGCTAGCCAACATAACACTGCTGAGGTTATCACAATGCAATCTCACTCTACTTTCCAGTTGTATTCCCAAGTCTTTCAAAGCAGTTTCATTAACCAAACTGCTTCCCAAGCCGCTAAGGCAGCTCCTCTTTATGCAGCTTCTGTACTAGACTATGCAACAATAGGCTGTTTCTTACTTTGCCAACTGATCATGCTACTGCCCAATCCAAATGCATAACCACTGGTTGACCTCCTGTCATAGGCACAACCAGCCCAATTAGCATCAATAAATCCTATCAAGTCAAGATATTTTACATATGCATAAAACGGCCCATAATTTGTAGTACCCTTTACATATCTCACGATCCTCCTGACTGCATCTAAATGTGGTTTGCGAGGCTTCTGCATGAACTAACTAATCAGCCCCATTGCATAACATAAGTCAGGATGGGTAATGGTCAAGTGTATCAAGCTGCCCACCATCTGTCGATACATGGTTACATTCTCTATGCCATTCCCAACATCAATCTACAGCTTGACATTCTGATCAAGAGGTGTCTCCATAGGCTTGCATTCAGCCATACCATACTTCTATAACATGTCATGAGCATACTGCTTCTGTAGCAGCCATATACCTTGAGGCATAGAGACTACCTCAATCCCAAGAAAATACTTTAGTTCACCAAGGTCTTTGACTCTGAATTCAGCCTGTAAACATGATTTAATTTCAACAATGCCTTCTTCATCATCTCCAGTGATGATAAGATCATCTACATAAACCACTAGAAACACATATCCATGATTTGTCTTCTTCATGAACAGACTGTGATCTGCATCACCCAATCTAAATCCATGTTGCTGTAAATAACTGTTGGCACGAGCATTCCATACTCTAGGTGCATGTTTCAGTCCATATAAAGCCTTTTTCAGCTTACATACATGTGTAGGAAAGTCCGGGTGAACATAGCCTTCACGCTGCTCCATATATACTTCCTCAACCAAATCACCATTCAAGAAAGCATTCTTGACATCCATTTGCCATAATTTCTAGCCTTGGCATGCTACCAAAGCAATGACAGTTCTGACTATTGCCATTTTAGCCACCGGACTGAAAGTTTCCTCATAGTCAAGGCCATACTGCTGTGCATACCCTTTTGCAACCAGCCTAGCCTTATAGCATTCTAACGAACCATCTGACTTGCACTTAACCTTGTACACCCATTTGCAACCAATGGGGACTTTGCCTTCAAGCAACTCAACCAATTCCCATGTCTCATTTTCAGCGAGGGCTACATACTCCTCATCCATGGCAGCACACCAATTATTATCTGTAACTGCATCATCAAACTTTGTAGGTTCTTTGTAACCTGGCACACTATCCATATATGCATAATGGCAGGCTGAATAACCAGTGTATGTAAACCTGTCAAGTGGTTTTCTTACTCTCTCAGAACTTGGTAATTGTGGCTCACTCTGAGTCTGCCTCTCATGAGGCGGTACATAACAACTCTGCCTTGCTCCAGGCGTCATAATAGACGGAATGCCCAACTCACTATCCAAACTATCGTTGTTAGATGACTCATAACTTGTTGTAAGTGGACTTGTCACATCCTCAAGCATCTTTTCTTTTCCCTTATCCAATCTCCCCCTCACTGACATATCCATGTCAGTAGACATAGTAGTACGACTCTGCAAGCATCGTGACCAAGGACTTACTACAAGTGACCATCACCCATAGGACCACTCATAGATGTACTCACAATAGGTGTATTTTTAGCATTACTAGTGCTAAGTGATCCATTAATAGCCACTGCAACCGGATTACCATTCCACAATGTCAGCTCATCAAAAACAACATCTCTGCTAATCAATGTCTCATGTGTAGATGGTACATAACATTTGTAAGCTTCCAATCTTGTGCATAACCAAGGAACATACTCTTGACAACTTTAGGATCCAATTTCTTCCTCTTTTCATCAGGAACATGCACATATGCAATGCTGCCAAATACCTTCAAGTGTGAAATGTCAGGCTTATGACCATACAACCTCTCATATGGAGTTACATCATGAATCCTTGTTGTAGGGGTTCTATTCAGCACATAGGCAGCAGTCACCACTGCTTGAGCCCAATAACCATTTGGCAAATTCTTCTCATTCATCATAGCTCTTGCCGATTCCATCAATACCTTAATTTTCCTCTCTACTACACCATTTTGGTGCAGTGTATAGCTGCAAGTTAATTGTCTTCTGATCCCATGTTTAGCAAGGTACCTGTCAAAGTAATTAGAGACATATTCTCCACCTCCATCTGATCTAAGACATGAAATTTTACAACTCAACTCATTTTCAACATGCTTCTTGAAATCCTTGAATGCATCAAACACATCATCCTTATGTTTCAATATGTAAAGCCAAGTATACCTGCTGAAATCATCAATGAAGGATACATAGTAATGAGCACCACCAAACGAAGCATTATGAGAAGGACCCCATACATCTGAATGTACCAACTACAAGGGTCGTGAGTTATTTCGTACATGTCTCATAAATGGAAACTATGCTTGCTTTCCAAACTGATATGCATCACATACATATCCAAAGTCATGATACTTGAACTTAGGCAGTCCAAGCACAATGTCCTTCTACTGCATAGACTTCAGCTTTTGTACATTCACATGGCCAATCTACTTATGCCATATCTCAACATCCTGTATAGCACCATCATCATGTGCAAACATGGCTGCTTTCAATTCTGGAATTGATGCATCAAGAGTAAACATTATGCCATCTCTTTAGCCTCTAGCAATCAATTTGCAGCCATTACCATATTCTTCAACAAAGCATCCATCTCTATTAAATCTCACTTGCAAATTTTGTTTTGCCATCTATCCAACTGACAAAAGATTCTTGGTTATTGTAGGTACAAGTAGTACATCATGCAGGCTCTTTTTCTTGCCATCAGGCATCAACAATGGAACAATTTCTATGTGCTGAATGTCATGTTGGGTGTCATCCCCAGTACACACATAACCATGTGAACCTACAACCATCTCATCAAACCATTCTCCATGGGGTGTCATATGATTTTAAGCCCCTGAATCAATGTACCATCTCTCATCTCTGTTTTGCCTAGATGCATTCTTAGACACATGTTGCATGGCAAACAATCTATCAACTTGCTCATCATGAGCACCGCTAGAAGATGCATAGTACCCATGTTGTTTGTCCTTTACCTTCATATCTCTCTGCTTCTTGTAATAATCCTTTGCAATGTGTCTATATCTGTTGTAGTAATGACAATCCTTATCTATATTTGACTGATCATTTGACTGCCATGAACCAGATCCACTATCTCTACCACATGAGGTGATCTCCCCCTACCTCTAAAGCCGCCCCTGGCCCTTTGTATTTGTGCCATGCCAGGCATTCTGCTGATATTGTCCATAAGTGTTTCGAGTGTCTCCTTGACCTCGAAAAGAGCCATGGCCTCTGTCACCTCTGCCACGCTGGCTAGAGTAAAGAACAATGTCTCTACTTTGAGACCTATTAGAACCTGTATTCATCCCAAGCTTAACTTCCTCATTCAGCAGTAAAGCAATCAGCTCATCCCAATCAGGGGAATCAACTCTCACAAAAATAGACGTATCAAATGCTTTATACTCTTTGCCAAGTTCATTCAATGTCACTGCAATCATATCATCCTCAAACACTAAAGATCCAATGGTGGCAAGCTAATCCGCTATATTCTTGATCTCTGTAGTGTAGGCCTAAATGCTTCTGCCATTCCTACACATGTTATTGAATTGTTGCTTTGGTTGAATCTTTCTTGCATGTGTTAAATTTCCATAATTCTTCATGAGTATGTCCCATGCATCCTTTGGGAAACTACATCCAGTAATCTGTATAACCATAGCATTTGATGTACATAAGGAAAACCAATTTAACACCTTGCATGCTCTCTCAGTCCATAGCTTATGAGCCCTTTTCTGATCATTTTTCAAATTCCTTTCATGTATTTTAGGTTCAGCCTCATCACCTGTACATAAGTCCCAATAACCTTTGCCAACCAAAAAATTCTTCATACGAAACTTCCATAAAGCAAAATTTTTATTGTCTAGCTTTTCTCCCACAATTTGAGTGATATTGTCGGTGCCTTGAGCATTTGCCATAGTTGCAGCTTAGGTGTTCAATGATGTATACAACCTGTAAGTATTTGACTCCTTTTTCTCAAGACCAATTTTCTGCTATTCAGGACAATTTCTTGCAATTCAGGACAGTCTTCCTAACAATGTGCTTGCTATAAATTGTATTCCAATAATGAAAAAACACAGTCAACTAAGCATAAACCAAGCTCAAATCAGTTCAAAACATTCTATGGTAGTGGCAAAACATCCCAACAACAAACTATATCCATATAAGTATCAATATTTGTATTGTATGCAAGTAGCAGTACCAAATACAGCCAGTCCACTGCTATAACTAGCAATATTTTCTCTATTAAAACAGGAGTATTCAGACCTCAAAATAGTCCCAAAACATCTCATTCAGTTGCCCCTCCATACAGGAGTTGATACATGTCCAACTGGTCAGAATATATTGCATGTATGTCAAGTGAAGATGATAGGTATCCTTCCTGCAGAAAATAACCAGTCAATACCCTGGTATAACTAGTAACAAATCAGTCTAAATTTTGGACTTTTAGTACTCACAATATCCCAAAAAGCATCTACCACTCAAGTGGTATGATCCAAGCATTTGTCACTAGCAAATAAGCATCACAGATACTTCAACCCTGTAGGTATATTGTTTCCAAATTCAGGACAGCAACCAGTTCATTGTTTCCAGCCTACAAATAAGCTCCAAAACTGAGCATTTAACACTCAAATATCATACTCAAATGCATGATAATAAGGGCATATACATTGTTAGGATGAAAACCACCAGTGCCCTAGAATCACCTGCTGTTTATTGCAGTAAGCAACCAGTCTACACAGGTCTGTGCTGAATATCTCAAAATTTGTGAGGAATTTGAAAAAACTTTCTTTTGGAAAGTTGTAGACCACATCAAAACGGTCAAGATTAATGGGCCGTTTCTCCAAAAACCATTTCTGTAGCAAGATATAGCTTTTGCAAAAAAACGGGCTGCATGCACATTCTCCTTCGATGACGTTTTCTTCTAATCTAATGTCTTGATGTCAAATGGCCGTTGCCAAGCCTTCAGGCTTCATGCGTTCAGGCTCTAATACCATGTTGGAAGAGAGGGAGAGAGACATAGTGGAGTGGAAGATGAGCCTCAACTCATTGTTGTTCTTCTTCCATTATTCTTCCATCATACTAACTGAAAGAGATTTACACACATAGGTATAACTAACCAAGACTAATTGTGGTTAAGTCACTGACTACACTGACTTATTGAATGTCACACACGTGTACAACTATATCCAGCTAATGTCGATCACACACATAAAGATAGACTAATTGAAGAGTAACGGGAGCTTGATATTCTAATAGGAAAGTGC
Source organism: Lygodium microphyllum (assembly GCF_053477565.2). Lineage (NCBI taxonomy): Eukaryota > Viridiplantae > Streptophyta > Polypodiopsida > Schizaeales > Lygodiaceae > Lygodium > Lygodium microphyllum. The sequence goes on along the minus strand of NC_141146.1, from coordinate 21,362,233 downwards.
TAAGGTCGGGGAGTATCCCAATCCAAAGCACCAACTCGAAGCCATCAAGAAGGTGAAAGAGTGGGTAAGGGAGGCCCAGGAGCACCTAAAGGATGCTGAGCCCATATTGGAGGATAAGATCGATGATCTCTCAAGCATAGGCACCCCAATTTCTCTCCCACAACCAAAATCAAGGGAGACGATGGAACCACAAGCTGGGCAGCCTAGACAAAGTCTAACAACTCCGTGCCAGCAAACTAGTCAAGGCCATTGGCCAAGAACCGCAGACTTAGGAGAGAGACAAGTGACTAACAACCTCCTCAATACACTGGTGGCCACCCCTGTAACTCTAAGCTTAGGTGACCTACTTAGACAGCACCCAACGCTATGACTAGAACTAAAGCAATGGGTTGAAGAACCAAATGAGCCAATTGTCGCAGACTTGCCTGAGCATGATGCAGAAACTCAAATACCGAGCCTAACATTGCACTCCATGCCTAAGTCCCTGCACATCAATGCCTTTTGGGAAGGCTCAAAAAAGCATGCAGTCCTACCAGTCTTAGCATTGGGGGACATCACTAGAAAGGGGATCATGGACAGGGGGCAGAGTGTGCTGAGTCAAGTGGTACTCCAAACTTGGGATAACCCACCAGTTGAGTCTACTAGATTTAATGTCACACTGGCAAATGGAATGAAGGTGAAGCCATTTGGAGTGTTAAAAAATTGGCCACTAAAGATCGCAGGGATCCAATTCTCTGTTGACTTCATAGTCATGAAGGGAGTGGACTACTACATCCTGCAAGACCGGCCGACCCTGGATACGCAATGCGAGGGTCATAGAAGATTGGGGCAATGGCCTTATCTTCTTAGGCAATCGAATGGAGGTTGTGAGTAGAGATGGACACCTGGAAAACTACTCATTTTGATCTAGATGCCATCTCCACCATGTTGAAGGGTGAAGGATAGATTAGGAGATCCTATGGGGCCCTTATCAAGTATATCACGTGCCTTGAGGACGAGAGAGACTGGATGCATGTTCTTGCCACCATCGACCTACCATTCTCAAACATTGAGGAGTATTAACAAGCCACCAAGGCAACCGGCAAGCTCAAGGACACACCTTCAGTGCCGGTCTGCATGATGACTAAAAGTCTATGTGGAAGACCCACTCAAGTTGCATTTCGAGTCCCGAGCAATAGACACGAGCTCCATACTTAACCAACAAGTTGGTTGGCAATCCGGAGATGAACTTTAAACCACTCCAAGATCTCTCGGATGAGCCTGAATGGCGATGGTCCAAGGTGCACGATTTGAACTTGAAGTACAATTGGGCCTTACTTCTCGACCAACAAGAAGGGAATAGTCAAAACCAAGAGAATCAGGAGCAACTAGAAAAAGATAGCTCCAATGATGAATATGAGGACTATTGTTCCTTCAGTGATGGAGAGAGCGAAAAGGAAGTCGATACCCTAGAGTACAACACTGGGGGGCATATGATCGAACAAATACGAGTAGACCCCAGATCACATAAGCAAAGTGCACTTAGAGTAGGGAAAGGAGTCAGACACAAGGACTACGATCGAACTTGGTTGGAGTACATGGGTGCAATCGACTACGAGCAAGCAGGCCTAGCCCAACCAAGTGATGCTCCACTGCTACAAATGGACCCACCTTCTGAGCTACGACCACCAGGAGAGAGCCCCTCTTCTAGCAAAGAGGGAGAGTTCAATTTCGAGTTAGAAGTCAACTCAGATAGTGACCCGGAAATACCTCGGCCTCCCAAGACTCGACACACTAAGGGGGACCTACCCATCCACCTATGACACCAACAATTAAAGGAGGAATGACAAGCACTGAGCAAAGAAACGCGGACAAACAAAAAACAACAACCACAAGACCTACCAAAACAATTCACAAAGTTCAAAAAGGGAGATAGGGTGGTGATCTTGCTGGGAGCCAAACTAAGGGGCAAGCAAGTGAACCAATCAAGGGACCTGCCAAGGTTAAGGAGGTTGATTTGGTTAGGGAAGGGGAGACCCCATGACCTGTCTTTATAGCCGATGACTTGGCTGAGCAAGACGAAGCAAGTCTCATCACTCTCTTGCGAGAGTATGTAGATGTCTTTGCTTGGTCCCTAGAAGAGCTCAAGGGGGTAGATCCGAGTGTGGTGACTCACAACATACCCATGACACCTGATGCAACATCGGGCAATGTATCCCATGAATCCAAAGCACACTCACGCTATTAAGGAAGAAATTGACAACTTGATGAGAGCGGGGTTCATCTATGAAATCGAACACACAGACTAGGTCTCGCCCATAGTCATCGTCCTAAAGAAAAATGGAAAGATTCGATTGTGTGTCAATTACAAGAAGGTAAATGCAGCTACAAAATGAGATAATTACCCACTATCGTACATCGATCACATGTTAGAGAGAGTGGCTAGTAAAGAAGCCTACATTTTTTCGGATAGATTCTCAAGATACAATCAGGTGCAAGTGCATCCTGACGATAGGCATAAGACGACATTTGCCACTGAATGGGGAATCTTTGCCTACATAGTCATGCCTTTTGGATTGACTAATGCACCAGCCACTTTCCAACAACTGATGTGTATAATATTCAAAGACATGCTAAGGAGTTAGAAGTCTTCGTAGACGACTTGTGAGTTCACTCTACTTGGCGAGAGGACTTAGGTAGGCAAGCTTCAAGCAGTCTGTCGGCTATACTGCCTCTCATTGAACCCCTTGAAATGCCAGTTCTGGGTGAAGCATGGATGTATCCTAGGACACATGGTCTCAAGGAATTTTCTCGAAGATCAAGGTCATTGTTCATCTTCCACCCCCAGCTAATTACAAGGGTGTTCAATACTTTTTAGGACATACCAGGTACTATCAAACGTTTGTGTTAAACTCCGCATTGATTGCTAGACCTCTATATAATATGTTGATTGCATTCAAATGGACCGTGTAGTACCAACGCGCATATGAGGAACTAAAAAATGCTCTAACCACCGCTTCGATACTACGAGCCCCAGATTGGACACTCACATTCCATGTGTACATCGATGCTTTGAAATTCATCGTAGGAGCTGTGTTGTGCCAACCTGTGAGCACAACCTGGATTATCCAATGAGCTTTGCTAGCTGACAACTCATTGAGACTGAAATGAATTACTCAACAACGGAGAGAGAGGGCTTGGCCATGGTATTTGCTGTGAAGAAACTCCGACATTATCTTTTCGCTATACCTTTTACTTTCTTTGTTGACCATCAAGCCTTGCTGTATTTGGTTAATAAACCATGCACTATAGAATGCATTGCTAGGTGGCTGCTTCTGCTTTTGAAATTTGACTTCTCCGTGGTGGTGCGTAAAGGGAAGCAACATTACATCGCTGACCATCTTTCTCGTATTCCCATGGGAGAAGTGGCTGGACAAGGCATTGTGGATGAAATGCCAAATGCACACCTATTCCGCTTATCTAGCAAAAAAGATTTGTTTAAAGTTGACTTGACACCGTATTGGGTTGATGACATAGTTCAAGTACTTCAGCACAGACTAACGAAACGACCGATAGAAAAGGCCCACCTTAGGTAGCTTATCTTGAAAATCCAACCCTATTAATTGATAGATGGCCAATTTTATAGGCTAGGTCAAGACAAGTTGCTGCGCAGATGCATGTGTGAGCATGAGATGCATGATATACTGACAAATGCACATGGTGGAATTGTAGGAGGACATTGCAGTGGAGATGTGACAGCCTGCAAGGTGCTGCAGTCCCAACTGTGGTGGCCTACCCCTTCCGAGATGCGACATGATTCATGAAGCATTGTGATGAGTGCCAATGAACCAAACTCCCTATCCCTTCTGAGATGTGACAACCTGCAAGGTGCTGCAATCCCAACCGTGGTGGCCTACCCCTTCCGAGATGCGACGTGATTCATGAAGCATTGTGATGAGTGCCAACGAACCAAAGTCCCTATCCATAAAGATCGCATGGAGCTAACCCCAATTATCGCATGACAATCCTTCGAGAAATGGGGGATTGATGTCATCGGACCCATTAGTCCTGCGGGACAATATTCACAGGGTAAATACATCATTATGGCCATCGACTATCTAACCAAATGGGCAAAAGCATGAGCTACGAGAAAGATTGACAATAGGACCACCACTAAGTTCCTATGGGAGCAAGTGATCTCATGATTCAACTGCCCCATCAAACTAGTCAATGACCAGGACACACACTTCATTAATGAAGTGATAGCTCACCTCATGTCCTCCTTCCTAATAATCCATCAAAAATCCTCACCCTATTACCCATAGGCAAACGGTCAAGCTGAATCGACAAATAAAATCATAATAAACATCCTAACCAAGGTTGTCTCTGCTTCACACAGTGATTGGGATAACAAATTGATGGCGGCCTTGTGGGCTTACCACACGGCTTACAAGATAGCGGTAGGACAGACCCCCTTTAGATTGGCATATGGTACATAGGCAATCCTTCCCTTGGAATTCACATACCAAGCCTCAGGATCGCCTTCCAAGAAAGATGGGGTAGAAAGGGGGCATGGACGGAATGCTTGATTGAACTCGAACACTTAACGGAAACCTGGCTTCTAGCCACCCATGCGCTCATATGCGAGAAGGCAAGACGCAAAAGCTAGTTTGACAAGCATGTTAAGTAGTGTAGGTTCAAATAGGGTGGACTTAAAACTGTTGTACTGAGTCAAGGGACATAAGCAAAAGCTGAAGTTCTAGGGGCTACGACCTTTTAAGGTTCGAACCATCAGTAGAACTAGCAATGTAGAACTTGAAACCCTAGATGGCGAGGGTATAGGCATCTTCAATGGCAGCTACATAAAGAAGTACTTCCCTCCCACTCACCCATTGCATGAGCCCCCAATGTTAGCACCCCTCATCCACGTACGAGTAGCCACTATCATCGAGGCGGACGGTGAGGATGAGGAAGTAATAACATGAGCTTACCTACGCATGACGGTCACTGCTAAACACATATGCACCATCAACGCCTTGATCGATGAGGGAACTGATTTTAATATCTTGACTCATGACCATTGGACCCAAATCGGCAAACCGCAATTGCAATCCACTATTGCTAATCTCACCCCTTATGGAGGCCAAACCCTACATACTTTTAGGAAAGTGCAAGGTTGCAGTTTCTATTGAGTCTGAAAGCATGTCAATAATCTTTTGTGTGTTATCCAACACTAAGAATGCAGGCACGGAATCACTGTTAGGACAAACTTTCAAGAAGCAAGTCTCTTGTCATATCGACTATGAGTCGCAGCCTAGCTGTGGGTAACGTCCGCATAATTACAGCTTTCAGCAAGGGTGGTGTGACTCTTTCCAAAATCACAAAGCCACCGATAGAGAAACCCACCACCAAGTCTAAAGGGGGGTCGAGACTTGTCACAACCTACCCAGCCTCGAGGCCAAAAACCCACTAGAACCAACACTCAAATCCATGAACCCCAATTCAAATGGGTACCTAAACAGAGAGCGCAACCTAGGAATAGAAACCCATGGCCTCGCAAGGCTAAGGATACGCACTCAAAACCTAGGAGGTCGAGACAAAAATATCTCCTCTCTTTTTCTTCTCTTCTCTCATCTTGTGCATGGTTATGGAGGATGGAGCTTCACCTCCAAGATCCCTCACCCTAACACACTCACTCACACTCCCTCCTACAAGCACTCGCACACACACCAAAGAATGAGCTCTCATTCACTTTTTGGAGTTTATATACATGCCCTAAAATCCCTTGGGCACCCATCCCCTTTTTACATGATTGGCCGTCGTGGCAAGGTCCTCTTTTCCATTTTCATCCTACTTGCCTTATTATTTAGCCTATACATGCCTATTCTTTACATTTTGCATAAGAGGAAGCCTGGTGCTCTTTTACAACAATTTTTAGGGTGCCTTGCATTTAAAAATATGTTTTTTGCCTTTGACTTGATTTTTGAGGCAGCCCTTGCGCCTTGCTTGTTCTCCGTCATACTTCTTCCATTGCATCCGTATTTTACTTCTTTTTTCTTCCATCTCGAGTTGGGGTTAATAGAAGATCAGAGTGCATGGAATCTATGGGAAAAGATTTAGGAACTTTATGCAAAGCAAAGCCCTACCTCACAAATGTATTGGCTTAAACAATTGATGGATCTCCACATGAAGGAGGGGACCCCATTGTCTACCCACTTTAGCCAGTTGCTAACCCTTAGACGAACAAGGGTGAAAATCGAAAAAATCTAAAGCAAAAGATAAAGCGAAGGCAAAAGTGAAATGGAAGACGAAGGCGCGCCAGGAAAAATATAGAAGCACAAGAAGTGAAAAAAAGTCCTAAATCAAGGAGAAAGGTGCACAAGAAAAAAGCGCAAGTCAATACTTTTGTAAATGAGCGCAAGGCGCACCATGATTTATTTTAAGAGTGCCGGGCTCTCATCCATGCAAATTGTAAAGGTAGATGGGCAATAGGAAGGAAGCTATGAAGACAGGAGGACAATGGGAAAAAGAGCCTAGTTAGGCAGCCATGTAAAAAGGGGATGACCGCCCAAAGGGGATTTAGGGCTTTGTATATAAAGTTAAAAAGATGAATGAGAACTCATTCTTTGGTGTGTGCCAAAGTGGACTGTCTCTTCTTTTCTCTTGCTTGCTTGTGAGTGAGTGAGTAAAGGAGTATGTGAGGGTGAGGGATCTTGGAGGTGAAGCCCTCCTCCATCTCTTCTCTTCTCTCATCTCGCACACGGCTATGGAGGATGGAACTTGGAGGTGGAGGTTTGAGGATGCTTGAGCTTGCATCAAGAATTGTGGAGCTATTGGAGTGCTTGAGAGAGAAAGTAATTTGATCAGGCATCAAGATAAGCTCACTACACTCGTAGAGAGGGATGGCGCGTCGGCTATGTGAGAGGTAGCCATTAGTGCTCACTTGAAATGCTTGAACAATAAGCGGTCCGTGGGTCTTAGCGGTAGAGCTCGGGCTTGCCTCTACATTTTGGTTCCGTTGTCGAGACCAATGGATTCAAGCTTGAGCACTTGCACACTTCAAATTGAGCATCGAAGTAAGGGTTTCATCCCCAAACCGAAGCTTGAGATAGATAGAAGGTTTTGGGTTTTAATATGTGCTACAAGTAAGTATTTCTAGTTTTTTATGATTGGTTGAGTAAGAGAAATCCATTCATTGCCTTCATTTTTTATCTTTGTCGCATTTAGAGTAGGATAGGAAGGAGACATCAGACTGGGAAGTTTATAGTTCACTACTGTGAAACAGCCTTGTACAGGGCAATAACAAGGCAAAATGGGAAAAAGAGAGGGCTCGCAGGTCTCAGGGTAGCAGGGAGGTGATTGAGAAGGCTAAGGTGTTGGCCAGCAAAGCTTTAAGGTCCCAAGTGACCAGGGAAAATCTCATTTACAGTTCTGGCTTTGAGAGAGACAGAAAGAGAGAGCTTGCAAATCCAGGTATACGTCAGATTGATCGGAGCATATCGGGACTTTCTGCGAGATTCAGGTATAGGATGCCCTTGGCCCATACCTCTTCTTGATTCCTGACTATTGTTATGGGTAAAGGCAATATCTATGCTTAGATTTTTGGCAAATAAGTGATCGACACGTGTTTCAGACGAAATCGGACGCTCGTCACATTGTCCGATTCCCAAAATCGGACTCACAGACCTATTCGATTCCCAGAATCAGACTCGGATAAACCCACTTGGTCCGATCAGACACCCTATCCGATTTTGAAAATCGGACCAACTCCAATCGGACACACAATCCTTTTGATCGGATGCTCGACCCATCCGGTCCCCGATTGCGATGATCAAACCACAGAATCGGACCAATAGCCTTGTCCAATCGGACATACACCAATCGGGCCATCTAGAATCAGACGCTCTAAAATCGAACACTATCTCATCAGATGTTCGATCCCTTGGATTGGACTCCCAAAATCGAACGCATGGAAATCAAACCACCAAAATTGGACCAACTCCAGCTGTTCGATCGGACACACACCTGTCCGATCGTGACAATCGGACCCAACCTTGTCTGATCCCCAAAATTGGACATTGGAAAATCGGACGTCTGATTTTCAAAATCGAACACTGGTAAATCGGACATAGCCTGAGAAAGAAAACCTGGGAATTTGATGAAGCCAGACTAATGAGAAGCATGACCCGTGCTAGAAGAACCCACAAACGCCTTGCACACAATCACAAACCTAGAGATTGTGGTCAAATAATCTGAAAGGGTGTTTGGTGTTGTGGGCTAATTGCAAGAACCCAACTTGACCCGGATGAGATAGCACAACAAAAAAACCCTAGAAGCTGGCGAGAACAGTTAGGAACCAAACATATGACCCTGTCAAGCCAACCCGTAAACAAGAGCACTCGAGCTACACGCACTTCATTTTTTTTCACTCACTCTGATTTCCATCACCCAAAGCTCGATTAAGGAAAGCTAAAATCATGATTTCGCACACTGCACAAAAAAGAGCACACACGTTCCCACTCACAGAGTGAGGGTAAGTTGAGGACTAATTGTAAGTAACAAGGAACACACTTGGACTTAAGAACTTGAAGGAACCCACCAGTAAGAGAAGACCCAAAGACATAGAACGGATATCGAATTCCCAAAGGTAGGACCAAGCAAAGAACACGGCGAAAAATTTGAACGCAACAAGGACAAACAATACCGCGGAAATAAATTATTGAGAGTGGAAAAAGATTGAATTTTTTATTGATTTTTGTTATTTTTGAGGTCTGAATGGTTGATGTTTTATGGACTTTGAGTGATGTATGGTTGTTAATGGAAGTTTTTTAGAGTTTTTTGGATGATATTGATTATGCTTTGGAAGTTCATGATGATTCTCAATAGAAATATGAGGCTCTATGATGTTCTGATAGGTTCTGTTGAGGTTCTAATTAAATCTGATACCTTCTGTTTAGCTTCTCTTTTGTGCTGATTTTCTTCTGTATGAAGCATGGATTGATGATTGATGAAGGTTGAAATCTTTTGGAAGTTTATTGAATAGTTTTTGATAGTTTGGAATGGTTTTAGTATGAGTTATGAGGATCTGTTGTTCCCTAATGACCTTCTGTGACCCTCTATAGACCTTCTGTCTCTGCTCTATTTCTGCTCTGTTCTATTGTATAGATCTTCTGTAAGTGTTCTGAAGAATGTATGTGTAACTTTGGAAAAGTTTTCTAAATTTTGAAAAGGATGAATCTAAGTTCAAAAGAACTAAAACAAATCAAAGAAGCAACTATTGAAGATTGAAGAGAAGTCTGAAGTGACAGTGATAGTAGTGAGCTATGAAGAGACACTATAGTGGCTCTGGTGCCCTTTCATACCTCCCATACCTCTTGGGAGGTGCATCCATGACCTAAGAGAGATTATTAAGTGTCATTATTGAGTATTGTAGTGGGGATATGATGTATTATTGAGAGTGTATGAGTGTGTAAGAGATCATATGTGAGAGATAGTCAATTCTATCAAAACAATGTGTCTTTCTATTAGAGATTGAGAGAGAGAACTATGAAGACATTGAAGATGAATAGTATGTGATTGATTTCCATTCAAAAATGGTGTATTCTTTTGCGTTCCTTGTTCTATTGATGGATTTTATGAAGATGTTGAAGATTATGGTTGATTCTATCAAATCCGTGGGAGATATCTACTATGATGCTGTATGAAGATTTGCTATTTTCCTTGTTTTGGTCATCTGAAGAATGAAATAAAAGCTTGTTGATATTACAATATAGATTTTCTTGCAGTAGAATCCCCTTTTCCTTGGTGTTCCTCTTGGGGCTCCATGAATGTGCCCGTCCTTATCAACTTGATCGACAACTTAGTAGAACATGAAGTCCTAGACATAGAAGAAAGCAGCTCATGCTGTAGAAGTGACAAGGAGCTTAATCTAGGAGACTTTCCTAAGGTTTTCTAACAGTTAGTGTACAAATACGATGCTCAAACCCAGCTAGAACACCATGGCAGACTAGTCGAGGACATCATGGCAGACCTAGAGGAGGAAAGAAAAATGGTCCGCGGAGCTCTGCAAGGCCTTTAGCTGTGTACAACCAAGATAAGCTAACTAGGAACTTATGCTAGAGCTTAGAAATGCGAGAGATCGAGAGAGTGCTAACCTTAGCGGCGATGAGAGATCAAGAGAGCGCTAGAAGGAGATCTCATGTTGAGCGAGCTCCTGACAAAGCAAGTGCTAGATAACACGGTCGTAGAACAAAGCGTTGTAGCATTGGCAACATCACTACTGATGGGGTTGGGAGTCAATCAAGGCACTAAGAGTCAATCGAAAATCCCTATGGTAGCAAAGTAGCTGGACAAATACAAATACCAAGCTACAGATGACCCATACAGCTTCGTGGAGTAGTTTGAGTAGGTCTGTGAGGCCAACGGCCTCATTGATCCTACTTAACGCTCCCAAGCCTTCGAACTGTGCTTAGGCAACAAGGGTCCGACCTAGTACATAAGTCTAGATGTTGCAGAGCATGCCGATTTCAATGGCTTGAAAAATCTCTTCATTAAGAGATTTTTCGAACCAGGATACTCCGATAATTTGTTAGTGCAACTTATGAACGTCAAAAGCAAAAAGAGAGAGAGAACATTTGAGATTATGTGACCCACGTGAGGAGCCTCTTCAAGAGAATTTCGATGGGTGAGAGACCAACCAAAAGTGTGGTATCCACGGTATTCATCAATGGAATAGAGGCGAATAGCTCTACAAAGCCTTGGTCAGCAACTCAAGCTTGCAGCGAGACGCACTGGCAAGGGTCTTTGAAGAAGCTATTAGAGTGGATGACTAGCTCAAGGAAAGAGGCTCCAGAGGCTCGAATCAGGAAGAGTCCAGTGCTAGGAGTTCTGAGGGTTACTACGCAGATATGTGTGGAATTTTCAGTAGAGAAGCGACAACTCGCAAAGTACTGTAGTCCCAATTGTGGTGGCCTACCCTTTTCCGAGATGCTACACGCTTTGTGAAATAATGTGATGAGTGCCAAAGGACTAAAGTCCCGATTTGTAGGGATCACATGGAGCTAAACCCAATTATCGCATGACAACCCTACGAGAAATAGGGGATTGACTTCATTGGACCCATTAGTCTTACAACATAGTATTCACAAAAGCCAAATACATTATTGTGGCTACTGATTATCTGACAAAATGGGCAGAAGCGCGAGCTACAAGAAAGAATGATGCTCGAACCACCGCTAAGTTTCTATGGGAGCAAGTGATCTCACAATTCGGCTACCCCATCAAATTAGTTAGTGACCAAGGCATGCACTTCATCAATGAAGTGATAGCTCACCTCCTGTCCTCCTTCCTAATCATCCATTGAAAATCCTTGCCTTACTACCCTAAGGAAAACGGTCAAGCCAAGTCAAAAAATAAAATCCAAGTAAACGTCCTAAGGTCATCTTTGCATCATGCAGTGATTGGGATAACAAATTGATGGCGGCCTTGTGGGCCTACCGCACGACTTACAAGACGGTAGTAGGACATACCCCCTTTAGATTGACATATGGTACAGAGGCAATCCTTCCCTTGGAATTCTTCACACCAAGCCTCAAGATAGCCTTTCACACCAAGCCTCAAGATAGCCCTTCAAGAAAGATGGGATGGGAAGGGGGCATGGACGGAACGCTTAATTAAACTCGAACGCTTAATGAAAACCCGACTTCTAGCCACCCAAGCGCTCATATGCAAGAAGCAAGACGCAAAAGCTGGTTTGACAAGCATGTCAAGCAACACAACTTCGAATAGGGTGACTTAGCACTGTTGTACTCAGTCAAAGGACATAAGCAAAAACTGAAATTCCGAGGGCTAGGACTTTTCAAGGTTCAAACCATCAACCGAACTGGCAATGTGGAACTTGAAACCCAAGAGGACGAAGGCATAAGCTTCTTCAATGGCAGTCGCATAAAGAAGTATTTCCCTCCCATGCACCCATTGCATGAGCCCCCAATGCTAGCACCCTTCATCCACGTACGAGTAGCCACTATCCATTGAGGTGGATGGTGAGGATGAAGAACCAGTACCACCAGCTTACCTATGCATTATGGTCACTACTAAAAGCACATGCACCATCAATGCATTGATCGATGAGAGTGCCGATTTTGGACCCAAATTGGCAAACCGCACTTATAGTAGCCAATGACTCCATAGTCTCTCCATAGTCTATTTTGTAGATGAATTCTCCTCGTGCCCCGACCCTGTATTCATTACTACATGTAATTACCTTAGACTACTTAGAATACTACTTAGGCGAAATCCCACCACAAGAACGCGGCCTTCCACCCCTCTACTTTGATCCCAATGCTATAGGATAGCTATGTCGACTGATAATGCATGCTACTCTTCTCCCTTTATTTTTTTTATCCCTTCTAGAAGATATGAATGATAGCTACTTTACGAGTTGTAATCATCCATTTCTCTCTACTACCACTCTGCAGTCCGCCTAAACCTCAAAGGGTACTTGCAAAGTTGGCAATTCTTGAATAAATCTCTTAGGTCCCCTTCTCCACCCCACTCAGATGATGAGGCTTAGCTCTCTTCTTGCCTTTGTAATCCAAAAGAAAAGGAAAAAGAAAATGCAAAGAAAAAAGAGAGAAAGAAAGAAAGAAAGAAGAAAACAAAGATGAAAAGAGAAGAAATCACAATGAAAAGCAGTTCACCCCACATAGTCCATAATCATTGCACCTAGGGGTTCTCAAGTTAGGTGTGTCCAGTGGCTTCGATCTGGCCAGCTCCATCCCTAAACCCCTAGCCTCATTTTGATTCCCCGCTTCACGCTTAGGGCACATCAAGGGCATGGCATACCTAGGGAGGTAACACTCATCTATGGCTAGACCTATCACCCTAAGCTACATGCACTGCACCTCCCTTATGCACAAACTGGATCCTCAAGTGTGGGACAACACCCAATCTTGCCTGTAGACCCAACTCCCAGTTCCACTAGCACGAGCACAATGCACCACATAGTAAGGTAGATACTCCCCCTAGGTACCATACTTCTTCTCTTTTTAGGTAATGTCAGATGCTGCAAACCACCAACATCGAAGGCCCTACCATCCACTTGACATACCCTTGGCCTCAAACAATGCAATCATTGCCAAGACTCTCAACCAACAATCCACATAAGGCCCCATCACCAACTAAATAACCATCCTTCCAAGAACCAAGCCCTCATCACCAAAGACCCAGAAGTGCCATGGAGAATGGCACTCATCTAGGAGGGGAGTAATGTTAACCCCAGCTTGAGACTGAAGAAAAAAGAAGTAAAATATGGATGCAATGGAAGAAGCAAGACAGAGAACAAGCAAGGTGCAAGGGTGGCCTCAAAAATCAAAGTAAAGGCAAAAGGTGCATTTTTAAATGCAAGGCGCCCTAAAAACTGTTGTAAAAGAGCACCAGTTTCCCTCCTATGCAAAATGTAAAAGGTAGGCGAGCATAGGCCAAAGAATAGGACAAGTAGAATGGAAATGGAAATGGGGACCTTGCCACAATGGCCAGTCATGTAAAAAAGGGATGGGTGCCCAAGGGATTTTAGGGCATGTATATAAACTCTAAAAAGTGATTGAGAGCTCATTCTTTGGTGTGTCACAAAAGTGGACTCATCTTCTTCTCTCTTTCTCTTCTCTTTGCTTGCTTGTGAGTGTGTGAGGGAGGGAGTATGAGTGAGTGAGGGAGTGAGTGTGTGAGGGTGAGGAATCTTGGAGGTGAAGCTCTTCATCATCTCCTCTCTTCTTCTTCTCTTCTCTCGTCTTGCGCATGGCTATGGAGGATGGAGTTTGGAGGAGGAGGCTTGAGTTTGCATCACGAATCGTGGAGCTATCGAAGTGCTTGAGGGAGGAGGCAACTCATTTGGGCATCAAGGTAAGCTTACTACACCCCAGTAGGATCGAAGGTGCATTAGCTAGGTGAGAGATAGCCATAGTGTCCACTTGAAACGCTTGAAGGAATAAGTGGTCCATGGGTCTTGGTGGTTGAGCATGAGCTCCCTCTACATCTTCATCTTCAACAACATTATTGTGGATCTCTTCAAATAGTGATAAAATGATAGTGGACTTGCATAATGTATCTAAATTAGCCTAATCATCATCATCCATGTTCCTAGATTTAATACATTTGTTCGTAGTGGCTTATTCTATAATATTCTATTCCAAAATCTACCATATTTGAGACTTCCAGTAGCCATAGTTGGTGTCATCCAACTTGACAATGTTAAACAAAGCCATATCTTTGAGATGACCAACCATAATGAGTCAAACATATGCAGACTATGCAAAAAACAGCATGTTGTAATTAGCAGTAAACAAGCCAAAACCACTACCAAAACAAGCTGAAAATAAGAGAAACTGCTAAATTGACCAGCTATCCACCAAATAGTACCAAATGTACATCAAAATGACATGATTAAGCTCAGTAAATACATCACAATCTACATAGAATAGCTTGTTGTAATAAATCACAGCAGTGAGAAAAAGAGAGCAAACAATGAGAGCTAACAATGGTCTAAAGTCAAGTATGACTACGAGGTCAGATCCTGCATGAAGTGGGCATGTAATAAACACTGTAGTAGCCAAGAACCATGAGCCAAACACCCAAATGTATCAGAGCAATCGATGTCAGTAGAAGGATACAAGCCCTGGCATAAAGAACTCAAAGAATAAGCCAAGCTACTAGCTGATAGGACTTGACAAAGGTCGGTATATGCTCAAAGAGAATACATATCAAATCAGCCCAAAAGCATCCAATGCAAACAAGTATCTATCAAGAGTATAGACATGTAAGAGATCCCATTCTCATCTTCTCAAGAAGATCAACTGCATAAACCACAAGCTTTTTTGCAATATCTAGAGATAGCATGAAGCTCCCACTAGCCAAAAGATTGATGTCAATCGAGCAACCAAGCTCAAAGATAGCATGTGAATACATAGGCATCATGGAGCCAAGATCATATATCAATGAAGCATCCAAAGCAAGGGATCAGTCAAGCATCACCTATAACAACCAGTACATCATGAAACACTCAATGTCAAATCTTTGACAACCTAAATAAGCATCCAAGAGCTCCAAAGTATACAAATGAAAGCCCAACTAAAGCTCCAAGTGGCAATCAAACATAGACAATGTAAGGAGCTTGCATTTTTGACATATGCATCAAAGCATGTACCAAAGGGTCAAGCATAAACTATAGGCATAATGACTATCACAAAGCATGCCACTGTAGACCAATCTCAATCAAATGCCAACCAAGATGGAGGTCGATCGAAGCTCAAAAGGCATTCTAGAGCAATACAAGACATGTGCCAACCTCTGTATACATTGATGTAGTCATATGAGTCACCCTCGAAGCACCCTGACCAATAGGTAGAGCATACACTAACCAAATAGGCTTCAGCCCTGGTTATTATAGTAATAAATTTAGTATCAAAAGTGAGTAAATCAATCCTCAAAACAAGCTCAAAGCCACCTCAAATCATGGGCATATGATATACCAATGTACTAGCATCAATGGTACGCATCAGTAGTGCATATAGAACACCCGAAAATCATAGCCTGAAGCAATAGGCATATAGAATCCCTGTAAAAAGAGGTTTAGCCCTGTATACTACAGTGAATACACTATCAAACTAAGCTATTTTGGTACCAAATCCAACCCATAACATGAGCATAGCATTCCCATCATGAGATTTTCATACATGTAGACATCACCCCAGCATAACCGAGCATCGTAAGACCAACAAAGCTGACCATAGAAGCATCAAATAGAGTGTTGCCTTGTATTTCCAGCTAGCAAACCTTAGCCAAAACAAAGTAAATGAAGTGGTTAAATCAATCCAAAATCAAATGCAAGCAATGACATAGCATCCTCGAATATATAAGCATCAATCGGGCATAAACGAGCATCATCCAACCAATGGCAATGAGTGTAGACATCAAAGACAAGTGCTACCCTATTTTATGATAGTCTGTGGACTATTATTACAGTCCAAAAGTGAAGTCTAGCACTCAAATCGAATGCCAAGAGTGGAAGGATCAATGCCAAGCATCAAAACCAAGTGTATAAGTGCTTGTATAGCTGCCCGATGAAGAAGATATGTTGCAGGAGAACATGATGCTGCACCACTAGGGTGAGGGCTATGGGGGGCTGCTCCAACTTGCTCAAGAAGGCTCAAGGAGTGCCCAAGAAAAAGGCAACCGATAGGAAGCTCGAACGGAGTGGCTATGGATGCCAACAAAGATATGACTGCTATAGGTATTCTAATAGAAGTTGAGAGTGTGGTAGACCAAGCTCGAGCTCGCAAAGAAGAAGGCTTTGATACCAGTTGAAGGGAGCTGAGCCCTGAAGTGGAAGCATGAGAGTAGGAGCAAGAGCTATGGTGGAAGGAGCAAGAGCAAGAGAGAGATACACACACAATGTGGAAACTCCAACAGTCACAATGTGTGATTGGCCTTCCTTTTATTCAAATATCACTAAAAGAATAAAAAATAAAGTGACAATGATGGGCACCCCTGCCGCTTGCAGTGTGTGACGGGCATTACGAGTACTATCAATGTAGTAATATACGGGTGGCTAAGGAGAGGCGCCTTAACCCCCAACACGGCCCTTTGGCATGATTCGGTAGAGGCTCTGCCGACCTTTTAGTTTCTCCAAGGGGGATTCCTTCGCTTGCTTTCTAGACATCGCACCCAAGCCATGACATTGCTTTTATTGATCACCCCTTCGGTGGCTCCTTGCCTTGGTGTGATTTTTGGGGTGGTCATAGCCAATGTGATTCCATGTAGAGGAGCCTTTCCCATGCCTTCTACCACCACTGGCCTTTGTCTTGCCTCTTCCACCCATAGCACTCATGCCTGGCACATCCTCGTCATTGTTACTTCTTAAGATCAGGAGGGTTGCTTCACTGATCTCCTAATAGCCAATGCTATTTGTTTCTCCTCTTATTGCCCCAGCCTTTTTTCCTCTTCCTCTTGTTTCTTCCTATGCTCCTCTTTAAGTCTCCTAGATTCTTCTTCCACCTCCTGCAATTCTCTGTTTTCTTTTGAGATGGACTAGGTTCTCCTAATGGGGATTTTCAGTGTGACCTTCCTTCTTCCTCCTTGGCTTGACAACTCTGAGCCTTGCTGCTCACTAATGACTATCCTTTCACTCAAGGTTCCTTACTTTGCTGAGTGGGTCGATTAGCCTATTTCTCATTAGCAGCTCATTTTGTTTTGTCCTATTGATCCCTGTTGAATTCTTCCTCCCCTTGCTCTTCTACTGAGAATTAAACAGGGAGGTTCACTGGAGTGGGGGAGTGATGCTCCTCTTGGATTGGTGATGGCTCTCGGGTTTCCTCTACTACTCCTTCATTTTTTGCCCCCCCCCCCCCCCCCAAGGTTTCCTGAATTATAGATGTTAGGACCCCTCCAAACCCTATAGTTGATGACTTGGAAGCTAGTTTTCTCCTTTCTGACTCTGTTATGGTATTTGAAAACCCTCCTCCTGCTAGCTTGGTGCTATTGCTAGCACCTTTACTGGTGCCTGGATTATTTTTTGGATGTAGGCATTCCTATATACCTCGTCTAGTGCATATACTGCAAGGCTCACAACAAGCAATGGCACTCCTATTATGTTCATGAGGGCATTGTATCTTTGTCTTGAGAAGAGGGTATGCACCACTTTTGCTTGCATTCGGATGGTGGGATCGGGGATGTTACTCAAGCTGATTCTATCATTTGTATAGACCTTCTTCTTATCCATCCCCAGCATTCCATAGGCATCCTTCTTCGGTCTCTTCTCTAGCTTGTCCACTAGTCCTAGGGCCTTCTCCCCAATTTCTTGGCTAAGTACAACTTCCGCCCTTCTGGTGGCATATCCTTGTCTGACTATTATTGTGCCACTATTCTTCTGGGCATCAAAGGTCCTCAGGAACTCAATGCATTTGCTATGGTCGATGTCTTGCCCCAACTTCTCCAGGTGCTTGGAAAGATTGCATCGTTATATCATCCACCTAATGGCCTCTTCAAATGTCACCAAGTCCCCCAAGTTGTGGATGCTATGGTATTTCAATTGGTTGAATGCATGTATATCCATGGCTAAACCGTATCTTCTATGTTCCTCCTCTGGAGAAGGGGAGCCTATTGGCTTTATCATATCGCCTTTCCATTTGGGTTCTTACCACCCCACAACAACCCAAAATTAGTTCACATTAAAGGACATTTTTTGCACGGAATGTAAAGTGACTAGAAAGATCAGTATCCGATGATGAAGGTATAAACCATAAAATGAGAATTTCCATATCAATCAATCCATACATTTTTACATAAGAACTTCATGGAGCATATTTACTAAAAGAAGAAGAAGGATTCATTCTTCCCTTTAAAGTTCAACTCCTATTTTGATTTTTCATTCATCTTTCACTTTTATCCCCTCCCCCTTGGAATTGATGAAAAACCCTCCTAAGATTGTGAAAGTAAAGGTGTAAGGTCTTTAGTGCATTCTAGGTGCACCATATTAGTTCAAGAGCCAACATAAAACTCTGGGTTATACTCTAGTGTCACATGATAGTCCATATCTTGTGGATGAATGCCAACTTGCATGATGTAAGTTAATACCTCAATCAAGAGGTCACCTAAGTTGGTTCACCTTGAAATGTGGAGTTCCTCCTTGGTTAGGATTCTATCCAAGTATGGATATAGCATGATATTGTCAACTAATGGTTGATTTCTTGTCGTGACTAATACCCTAAATGAGGTTCGGGATACATTCATCGGGTCATACTCAAAAGACTTGATGGCACATTTTTGCTTTGCATTGGTCATGATTTGATAACCCTCTTGAGCATGTTGAATGCATAGAGTATATCACTTACATAAGAAATTGGACTCAAACTCAACTAATCATTGAAGTTCAACAAGTTCATGTGGTGGCATGGGAATTTTGCTCTTCTTGTAGGAGGTGATTAAACATTAACTTAAGGCCATTTCTTGGGAGATTTCATTGGAAATCATCTCGTCTGCAATAGTGGAGGCCTTAGTGAAGATGAATTCGTTTTCTTTCCAAGAACATGGCAAGGAATGTACCTCGTTTATTATGGGTTCGTCATGTTGGCCTAGGTCCAAACATTCGTAACTTCTAGCAAACAACATGAAAGTTGATTCCAATCATCGAATGCACATTACCAAGTCATCCTCCATGTCCATGGCCATATTGGAAGCCGCTTCAAGAATGGATTGTCATTCTCATGACAGCTAAAGGTCTACCATTGGCTTTGGTTTGGTTGGGTACTAGACAAGTTGGGACATGGTAGTTCCACCTTGGGATTCTCATTGGGTTTGGTGAGCCAATCGACACTTCTTCATCAGTTTTTATAGTGGTTATCACATCAGAGTCATTAGCCGGGAGTTTATTATTGAGTGGTTGCCCATGGACTCTTGGTTGAGATTTGGGTTGATAGACCATTAGAGCACTCATGGATTGAGCACCCTTCCTTTGGTTTTTCTCTTCCACTATTTTGATTGATAGTTCTAGGTCTTAGCCTTCGAAGCATGAGATTGAGGATTATATATGGCACTTGAGAGTTTAGGCAGCCACATCAAGGTGTTACCTTCATATTAGCCTTGGGTTCGCAATAAGGCTTTCGGGACCCGTCTAGGCACCAGTGAATTATAAGAGCACCAACTCCTCCGTTTAGGCCTAGAGTGTGAAACATGAAAACTATGAGTTTAGAATGATTGACCTTTGTGAGGCTGTGGTTTATGCTTCGGGACCCACTTGAGTATTTGATCCATAGCTTTGGGTGTGGTTTCTAGAGGGTGGTGGGACTTCGCAATGGGCATACATTGTAGTGGACTATCACTCTCCTTAGGGTTGATTCTAGGTTTAGCTATATTGGTGGCACTACAAGCTCTTGGATGGTCATGGTGCCCGTGTTGAAAGTCATTACTATTCTAATATTGCCAATGGCAAGGTAGATGCACTGCAAGTCGTAGTCAACATTACACTGAGCTTGTTTTTTGAACACACAATCCAATAGTAATTCCTTACCAACACTTTGCTTGTTAGGTAGCACATAAAAAATGATGGGTATGCTCTCAGTCTCAATAGAAACCATTAGTTTGCATTTTTCCAAGAGTAGATAGAACTACCCCCCAAATGGGCTGAGTTTTGCATAGGTTGGTTGAAATTGGGATTGACCCATGGTGGTCAAGTGATCATACATTAAGATTAGAGTCAGCTCCCTCATTGATTAGTGCATCAAAGGTTTATGCTTTCTGAGTATTCATGGTTATTCGTAGGTAGGCTAGTGCCACTACTTCCTCATCCTCCTCCTCTACTTCTGTGATAGTTGCAACTCTCACATTCTTTGGTGGTCCTATCATGAGAGATTCATGAAGTGGATGTGAAGAAGGGTAATACTTTTTTATGCGGCTTCCATTGAAAAAGCCTATGCCCTTCCCCTTTAGGATTTCAAGTTAAACATTGCCCATTCTACTGATATTGCAAACCTTGAAAGGTCCCAATCCCCTAAATTTTGTGTCCTTTAACAAAGTACAACAAGATGAGGTCTCCTCACCTAAAGTCCCATTGCTTGGCATGTTTGTCAAACCAACTCTTACGCCACACCTTTTCATAGATTAAAGCATGGGTTGCAATGAGATGAGTCTTCAATAGGCTTTCTAGATCTACCAACCAATTTGTTAATGCTTGATTGCCCTCCCTTCTCTCCTGGACTGCTACTCTCAAGCTTGAAACAAAGAACTCTACTAGTAGAATTGCTTCGGTTTCGTAGGTCAATTTGAATGGGGTTTGTCCTACGGCTATTTTGTAGGCCATCCTATGCCCATAAAGTTTCCATGAGCTTGTTGTCCTAGTCACTGCATGAAGCATAGATTACTTTTATTAGGACATCCACCAAGATCTTGTTTGTGGATTTGGCTTGACTACTGGCCTGAGGGTAATATGGTGAGGACTTTCTATGGATTATTAAGAAGGTAGATAACAAATGATCAATCACTTCATTGATGAAGTGCATGCCTTGGTCACTGTCCAAATCTTTAGGGCAACTGAACCGTGAGATTACTTGCTCCCAAAGGAACTTGGTCATGGTCCTAGCATCATTTTTGCGAGTTGCTTGAGCTTTCACCCACTTGGTGAGATAGTATGTGGCAACAATGATATACTTGGCTTGTGAGTATTGTGTCATAGGGCTGATTGGACCAATTAATTCAATTCCCCATCGCTCGAATGGTTAGTATACAATCACTAGAGTGAACTCCTTTTTGTCCTACAAATTGGGACTTTGATCCATTGGCACTTATCACAGTGCTTTAGAAACTTAGCTACATCGTGGAATAGTGTTGGCTACCACAATTGAGACTAAAGCATCTTGCATGTTGTGGTGTCTCCAGTAAAATGTCCACTAGCAATCCCACCATGTGCTTCGGTTGAGCACATCATGCATTTCATATTTACAAACCCATCTCCTTATTCCATCTTGTCCTAACCAATACAATTGACCTACAATCAACTGATAGGGTTGGATCTTCAAGATTAGTCTTTTTAACCTAGCTTTTTCTATGGTTCATTCAAGCAATCCATTCTCTAAGATATGGATGATGTCATCCACCTAGTAAGGTGTGAGGTCTGCTCTAAACAAATCTTGTTCACTAGACATTCCAAAAAGATATGCATTTGGTAGGTCATCAAACCAATGCCCTGCCCAACTGCTTCACTTCTGGGTATGCAGGATATGTGATCTGTCATATAGTGTTGCTTTCCTTTTCATACAAGCACAGAGAAGTCAAATTCCAAAAGAAGAAGCAACCATCAAGCGATGTGTCCTATTGCATAGGGTTTGTTCACAAGATATAGCAATGCTTTGATGATCAACAAATAAGGTAAAGGGTGTCGCTAGAAGATAGTGTCTAAACTTCTTGATGGTGAACACCATGGCTAACCCTTCCCTCTCTTTGTTGTGGAATACTTCATTTCTATATCATGAGTAGTTTGCTCGCAAGTCTCACTAGATAATTGAGGTTATGCTCACTAGGTTGGCACAATATGACCCCCACTGTAAACTTTGAGGCATCAATGTACAAATGGAATGTAATCGACCAATCTAGGGCTCTTAAGATAGGGGTTAGAGCTTGTTTAAGCCCTTCATAGGCATGCTGACATTTTTTGGTCCACTTGAATACTATTAACAGCTTAGACAAAGGTCTTATGATCAATGCATAGTTCTGCACGAACTGCCAGTGTTGAGAAATAGACAAATGATGTATGCTACAAGAAGAGATGTCTTGAATCCCATATGCACAGTGAGGAGAATGGAACAACCCAACTTATATAAATCATTGTACTTGATTATCACTTCAGAATGATGAATACAATATCATGATGCTTTTCTCTTTCAATTAGTATCATTGTCAGTCCAATATACAATATTTTCTTTATGAGTCCAAGCTTCCATCTTGAAACCTAATTCACTTTTGTAACAATTGTCTACTCATTGTGTATGTCAACATGAATTTAGTCTTTCATCTTCCAACCTCCATAGCTCCTACCATGCTCTAGATCAGACATTTGAACGTGGTATCAAAGCTCAGCTGAGCATGGTCAGCTCCTCACTCTGCTTCTCTAGCTCCCTTTCAGTTTTTCCCATCTTGGTATTAGCTCAAGTCTTCATTTCCCACTCTAGCTTCACCTTCACCTTCACTAGAGCTTTCATGGCTGTAATGGACAGTAATACCTTGTCTACTTGCAGCACCTAGATCTCTCTCCACAATCAATATCTCCACACGATTTCTTCTAGAGATCTTTCCCTCTACTCAAGACATACCATCCTATCACTTCATACACCAGCACTGAGTACTGTAGAAGCTGGCATTGTCGAAGTTCTTCCTCGTTGTCGCTGTCCTAAACTATGCCCCTGCTAGTCATACGATTACCATCATCTCCATGTTGTGCAATCTGTGCTGCCACCATAGGGCTTTGGTAGCCCCCTAAGTGGGCTAACCTCACCCAAGTTGGTTTCCCAAAATACTTTCTCGGTTGATCGCAATCTGAGAAACCCTAACGGTCATCTTTGTGGGTGATGATGTGCTACATCTTATCTTTACATCAAAGACGCTAGAAATGCTTGGAATGAACTTGACAATATCTTTGGTACCCAAGCAAATAATTCAAATGTAAAATTACTCATGCAGTTTTATAAACTAGATATAAAAGATAGTACTTCCATGACTATACACATTAACAATTTCAAGAGCCTAAAAACCCAGCTTGCAACTCTTAAGAAGAATATTGATGAAGATGAAGCAATAGTCATATTACTTGCAAGTGTAAATAAGGATCCATATGAGAATCTTGTGTCCACCCTAAGTAATGTTCCAAGTCTCTCACTTAATGATATTGAGCACTCACTCCTTGATGGAGAATGCAAAGGAACACGCCACCAACAATAGTCTCTTGTACACCAAGGGCAGTTATGGAGCAAGAGGGCCATGGTCAAGGACTCAGCACCAACAACAACAAGGATCAAATTATATGTCATTACTGTGGCAAGACTGGCCATATAGGCTGTGAATGTTTCCATAAGAAAAGAGCATAGTAGATGTAGAATGATCACCACCAAAACCAGTTCATGAATGAATAAGAAGAAGAAGAAGATGCTTCCGCTACCATCAACAGCTCTAATAGATTGTTCTAAAGAATCTTCATTGTATCTTTCATATGTTTTTCCCATAATGGATCTCTATTTTTTCCTTAGTGGATTTTCTTTGTAGAAACCCTTGCCAAATATGTAAAGTTTCAACCTTTAACTCGACTAGGCTACTTATGAGCTAGTCTCCCGAGTCATGTCACCATGTAAGGGGGGAAAAAGCTAGCAAGTGTAGGGACTCATCATTCGAGGGGGGTGTTGAGAAATAGACAAATAGACAAATGATGTATGCTCTAGGAAGAGATGTCCTAAATCTCATATGCACGATGAGGAGAATGGAACAACCCAACTTCTATAAAGCATTGTACTTGACTATCACTTTAAAATGATGAATACAATATCATGATGCTTTCCTCTTTCAGTTAGTGTTATTGTCAGTCCAATACACAAGATTGTCGTTATGAGTCCAAGCTTCCATCTTGGAACCTAATTCACTTGTATAATAGTTGTCTACTCATTGTCTATGTCAACATGAATTTAGTCTTCATCTTCCAACCTCCATAACTCCTACCATGCTCTAGATCTAAGTGCCCTATGTGGCCTAAAAAGCATTGAACTCCCTTGAAGTTGGTTGGAGGAGAAGGTCTATGATTACCCTAACTTTCAAGGAGCTTGTGGCTATCCCTTTCCTCAACACAATGTGCCCCAAAATACAACAATG
This sequence comes from Lygodium microphyllum, assembly GCF_053477565.2. NCBI lineage: Eukaryota > Viridiplantae > Streptophyta > Polypodiopsida > Schizaeales > Lygodiaceae > Lygodium > Lygodium microphyllum. The sequence goes on along the minus strand of NC_141146.1, from coordinate 21,337,858 downwards.
TCTCACCAAAACTTGCACTTTAAGGGGTTTAATGAGAGATCATATTGCCTATACCATTCAAAGACTACTTGTAGCGTGTTCTTCCCAGTTGATGTGAATGCACAAGTCATCGACAAATACTTCCAACCATTTTCTAAGCATGTCCTTGAACATGGCACACATGAGGTACTAGAAGGTAGCAAAGGCATTAGTTAGCCCAAATGGCATGATTATGTAGGCAAACACCCCCCATTTGGTGGCGAATGTTGTCTTCTTCCCGTCATCTAGATAGACTTGCACTTGGTTATTTCCTGACAAACCATCCAAAAATTTGTAAGCTTCCTTCCTTACCACTCTCTCCAGCATGTGCTTAGTGTATGGTAATGGGTAGTCGTCTCTCTTTGTGGCTACATTGACCCTCTTATAGTTTATGCCGCACACTCGAATCTTTCCATTCTTTTTCATGACTCTAACCATGGGTGATACCTAGTCCATGTGCTCTATCTTGTAAATGAATCATGCCTTCAATAGATTATCAATATCTTCCTTGACTGCATATGCATGCTTAGGATTCATTATGTATCGTCATTGCTTAACTAGTACTACATCAAGGGTCATAAGGATGTTATGAGTCATGATACTTAGATCTATTTCTTTCAATTTGTCTAAGAACCATGCAAACATGTAGGAGAATTCCCTTAAGAGATTTATGAGATCATTCTCCTCCTCCTTAGTTAGGTCACATGCTATGTACATAGGTGAGGCTTCCTTTCTGCTTGGATCCTAATAACACCACTATTTGGTCACCCTTCTTAAACCACCTCTATGCATTCTAGCCAAGCTCAATTGCAATCTACCTTGGCAACTCCTTTGTTTACTCTAAACGTGTTGACCTCTTGGGGTTTAGTGTCTACTTTGATTTTCTCAAACACTCCTCCATTTGTGTCATATTCTATGGTCTCTACTTCCTCTTCACTTCCCTCATTGGTGGAGCCACAATCTTTGTACTAATCCTTGGAATCCTCATACTTAGACTATGCATTGTTTTCAAGGTTCCTGTTCTCAAGTTTTTCACTTATGAGAATCCAATTATATGACAGGTTTAAGTCGTGCACCTTAGTCTATCACCACTCTTTCCTTTCCATGATATTCTTAAATGGCTTTAAATTTGTAGCTGGGTTGCCAACTAGCTCACTTAACAGGCACTTGAGGATTTTATGGAGTTTCAATTTGTTAGTTGGGATGCAATAGGTGATTGGTGTTGGTTGGCTAATGGAACTCCTGGCCATCATGCATAGGGGCACTGTGGATAGGTTAGAAGTTATGCATTGTTGGGTTTGCTAGCTAAGTCTACAACTTACATATATTCATCCTCATCCTTTGAGAATGGGAGATCAATGGTTGCCAGCACATGCATCCAGTCACGCTCATCCTCAGGATAAGGAATGTACTTCATTATAGGTCCAAACTCGCTTCTAGTCTTTGAATCACCCTTTAGCATGGCAAAGATGTCATCTAGGTCCATTGATGAGGTTTTCCAAGTGTCCATATCTAATCAGACTGCTTTTGATCTATTACCTAAGAATATCAAGCCATTACCCCAATCCTTTATCACTCGAGCATTCCGCATCCAAGGTTTGCCTAGTAGGATATCATAATCCACTCCCTTTATGATTATGAACTTCACAGAGAATTGGATTCTTGCTATCTTTAAGGGCCAATCCTTCAAGACTCCATAAGGTCTAACCTTTATTCCATTTGCTAGAGTGACATTGAATTGTGAAATTTCTACTAGTGGTTTTTTCGAAGCTTGCAAGACTACATGGCTAAGGACACTAACTCTTGCTCCTGTGTCTACAATCCCCTTTTGTGTGGTGTCTCTGAGGGCAACGATAGGTAAGACTATGTGCATCTCAATGCCTTCCCAAAAGGCATTTACTTGTGGGGACTTGGACATTGGATTTGGTATTAGACTTGGATGTGTGTCTCAACATCATGACCAAGCAAGTCTTGCGGTTCATGTTTGTCAATTTGTTCTACCCATCACTTTAATCCTTGCCATAGTGTAGGGTTTTGCCTAACCAATTCTTCCAATCAATGTCACAAGAGTTGATATTAGTGTGGTTAGCAAATTTCTAATTGTCTTTCCCTCCTCTACTTCATGGGCTTCTTATCAATGCTCTTGGACGGTGGGCCACCTATTTGTGGCATCCATGCTCTGTCCATGCCATTATGCATGTGGTGATGTTGGCTTTCCTACTCTCAAGTACATGGGAGAGTTTAGTGGGCTCGTGGTTGAGAGTTCATTGATCTCATCCTTGATGATAGGTTTAGCATCCTAGCAAGTGTGCTTGTCCTTCTTTGAAAATCAAGCTGGAAATCAAGCTCCATCCCATCTCTCTTTATGTCTATGTGACTTATCGACATTAGATGGATACAACTATACATGTGTGTGTCATTAAATAAGTCAGTAGACTTGACCTAACCATAGTTAGATGATGGTTAGTCAAACCTAGTGTAGCTCTCTCTTTTAGTGTTTGACTAGATGAATGAATAATGAGAGGATAATGAAGATGAGCTAAAGGCTCATGGTTTTGCTCCACTCTTTGTCTCTCCCTCTCTTCCAATATGGTATTAGAGTCACGCAAGGTGGGCTCTCTGGAGCAAGAGGCTGTGAAGAAGACTTGAAGAACTTAAAGGCCAAGGTATCTGAGAAAAGAAGCAACCTGCCATTGTTTCTTGAAAGGTATGCATTGAGACATTGAGTTTGCCATTGCTCAAGCATTGTCTGTGGCTTGTTTGGGAGTGTACTAAGGCTCCTTTGAGGATGTATAAGTGGCTAATGAGTATCATGGGTTGTTGATTTGTTGGAGATCCATTTTTCCCAAACTGCATGATCTACGCCTGTGTTAGGCTAACTTTCATTGATTGCAAAGACATCATATAAAGTGGTTATTGAGTGGTTAAATGCTTGCCTATACCCTTGGAAAGGTGGTTGAAGATTGTAGGATACTATTTCCTTTGTGGGAGCTCATCCATATAGCCTGAACTACAGTACACAAATAGTACATATCACTTACTTGGCATTGGAAAGAACTCAGAGCCTTTTGACATGCTTGGAAGGCTTCATTGAAGCACAAATATGCTCACATAGACATATGTATTGGTTGTAATACTTATGAGTTGGAATCTTTAGTTAAAATACTCAGATCTGAGAGTTTTTTTTTACTAACTAGAAAACTGTCAAAATTTGTGGGCAGCAAACACTTAATGGTCTTGCAACATTAGATGACTTTGGTTAACTTATATCTACTGTATGACTTGGTATATGGCCTGCAAATGTCTTGTGGATCAAGAAGGGAATTGAATGCAAATGTATTGGATTGAAACAAATGCCTTGACATCGTCTTTGAAGCTAGGAGGCATATTTCATGGTGAATTCCGTGACCACAATGGATTCCATAAAACTATTTATTTGCCGAGGCTCGTACACAAGGAGGATTCCTTATGCAAGAAGTTAACGGGGACGTCTGTCCTTTTCAGGCATCAAATTAATATAATGTGCACGTGGGTGATTCCACACTGGGTGATTCTGTAAAATACATATTAAATTAATGGACATTTACGAGTTTAGAGTGCACACTCGAATTAAACCGAGGTTGGGACAGAGTTCCAACCTATTTAATTATTTTGTAGTTGAAGACTGATAGGTATTAACTTTTGTTGGGTTTTATTTAATTATCTTCTAACAATTGTGAATGCTTCAATTGATGTGTAGTACAGGCAGTGGTGGCGTTCGATAGCACCAGGTGATGGCGTGAATCCAAATGCCTAGAAGAATTACTATTTTTGATGGGTGCACTCCTTATCACTAAAGACATGGTGCCAATATTTATTTAAGCATGTTTATTTATTAAAGCGCTCGATAAAACATATATTATCTTGTATGCGCATAGGCACTCGATTAAATATTTCATTATTTGATACTTGTATTTGGGCATCGACTTTTGGACTCCCAAACGTCTTACTTTATATTTGGGCAAATGCAAACGCAAAAGCAAAAGCATGCTATTTGTAAAGTAGGCTATTTTTTAGCTTAAAGATAAATAAATCTATAAATACATACCTTGTGAAGTGCTCACGCAAGGCATGGGGAGAGATTGCACCCAATTTGTCTCTTTTGTCTCATGTTGGGCAAATTTGCTTTTGCTTTGTACTTGAAATTATGAAGGTTTGTAGAGTTCTTTGTTATTGGGGACCTTTCGACATTCACTACTTATGCGTCCAGCATCCATCTAACAAACGCATGCTATTGACCTGTGCGAATTCACATGAATTACTTAAGTTTTTTAAAAAAAGCTTAAGATATTAAGCCTCTAACTTAAGCTTAAAGCTTAATTATTGACACTTTACATAGAAGGTATTTATATTGCGGTACTCTCAAACCAGTTATGCAGTTTCAATAAGCCCCTATTCCCATCTGCAACTTGGCTGAACAAATTTATAGCAAGTAGGCTGTCATGTACAGTCTATGTGGAAGACTATTTTGCTTGGAAGAAGACCGTTTTCAATTGCCGTACCCAAGAAAAGCAAGATCGTAAAAGCAAAAGCATATTAATAAACAAAGCAAGTGGTGGTCTTATTCACACGTGACTAGAGGACGAGTGATGGATCCTCAATCAAATCTAGGATGTCGAATCATAACATGGACGATTTTATGGGCGAAGGCGATTTACCATAGCCGACTCTGGAACAAAAATTTGATCTAATCATTATGCAGCTTCAAGAAGAGCAAAGGAAACATCAAAACTTGCAAGCACAATTGGCTACACTTCAACAATCCACTGTCAAGCAAGATGGAGCGCAACCTAAAGAATAATGGACAATATGATGACAAAATTGTTCTTGCTTTCATTAGTCAGTTTGATGACTAATTTCATGAAGAGAAATATGCTGAAAAAGATAAACTTAAATTCGTCACTAACCATTTAGCAGACAGAGTATCATTATGGTAGACTATTGTCTGCAAGAGTGTTGATTGTCCCTCTACTTGGGAAGCCTTTCAAAAGAAATTTTTGTAGAATTTCCTTCCGCCTCAATTCCATGAGAAAGCCATCAAATAGTGGGATCTCCTGCAACAAAGAGATTGTGAATCCATCCCGCAGTACACTGAGTGTTTCTAGAGTGCCTTATTTCAACTTCGAATGCTTAAAGATGTTCTTGAGGTGGCCCACAAGCATAAGTACATGTCCGGTTTGCTTGGTCACTTTTATGCGGAAGTGAATATGTTCAAGCCAAAGACTTTGGAGGATGCAATTTCTTCAGTGCATAATGCGGAGGATAAAATCCGTGGACGAGAAAAGTGACCGTAACAATTTTCGGTTAATGGTAACTTTGATACAAAGCAATTCAATTCTAGCTTCCAAAAATTCAATCAAATTCGCTTTGTTCCTTCTTCTTTCCATAAACCCTGGACTCAACCTCCTGCTTTACCATCAACTGCTAATTCAAACCCTAAGCCTTCCCTCCAGTCAAATCCCAATATACCCAAACTTCCAACCCTTACCAACAATGTCTCCAAAGCAAAGCTTATGGTTTGCTACAAGTGTCATAAGCCTGGACACTTAGCAACGAACTGTCAGTCCAAGAAGCAAGCTGTTCAAATCAGTTACTTGGAAGCAACTGATGACGAGGACCATGAAGATATACTAGACTTCACTAAAGATTATGATGATATCAGTGATGCTTCAAATACTTTATCAAGTATGCCAAATCCTCATTTGTTATTAACAATGAAATGTTTTGTGCATGGTCAAGAAAAGATTATTTTGCATGATGATGGAAGCAGACATGATTTTATTTTTGCAAAGTTGGTAAAAGAATTGAATTTATCTACTGTTCCAACTCATTATCACATAAAGGCTGCATTCTTAGGCACTAGATACAATGGTACACAAGAAGTGCATGATTTAGAGATTAAAATCAGTGATTATGTTGAGCGCGAAAATTTCTTGGTTGTGCCTTTGCAAGCTAATGATATTATTTTAGGAATGCCTTAGCGTCACAAATATAACCCTAACATAGATTATTCCACACATTCTATGAAAATTCATTTTAACGAAAACAAAATCACATTGCCTGGATTGCACACCCTTGATAATTTTCCACTGCTTAGTCATACACAGGCTAAACGTGCATTGAGAAAATATAATAAATCATATTTATTGTGGGTGAATGAAATTAAAGCTAAGGAAAATAAGATGCATCCTTGGCATACACAATTTCTTTCATAGTTTAAAGATTATTTTGCTGCTGATTTACCACCTACATGTCTTGAAGACCATAAAATAGATTTAATCCCAAGTTCTCAACCACGATGTGAAGCACCTTATAGACACAAACTGATTGAACAAAAAGAAATCCAAACACAAGTTGAGGAACTGTTGAACCAAGGACTCATTAGGCCCAATAGTTCTCATTTTGTTGCACCTGTCTTATTAGTTAAAAAGAAAAATAATACATATAGGATGTGCATTGACTATCGTACCCTAAACAAAATCATTGTTAAGAATAGATATTCGATCCCTAGGGTAGACGACCTCATGGATAAACTACAAGGGGCCACTGTTTTTAGCAAGATAGATCTCAAGTTTGGATATCATCAAGTACGCATGGATACACCTGACATTTTTAAGATTGCATTTAACTAGTTTGGTCATTATGAATTTCTTGTTATGCCTTTCGATTTGACCAATGCACCAGCTACATTCAATCGTATGATGAATCGTATATTTTTGAATTATCAGAATTGTGTGATTGTTTTCTTTGATGATATTTTGGTTTTCAGTAAGGATGAGAATGAGCATTGTGAACATCTATCTTTAGTTTTCAAATTGTTGAAAGAGAATCAATTGTATGCTAACCCTGACAAGAGTGAATTTTTTCAAACTCAGATTGAATACTTAGGTCACATTGTTTCTTCTGATGGTATTTGCATTGATCCTAAAAAGGTAGAGGCAATTTTGAATTGGTCAATCCCTAAAAATGTGCATGAGTTACATTCTTTCTTAGGCCTTGCCAGCTTTTATAGAAAATTTATAAGAAATTTTTCATTGCTTGCATTACCTTTGACAAACTTGTTAAAGAAAGGTGTTGTGTATCATTGGTCTGACAATCGACAAAAGTCTTTTGATTTGTTGAAACATGCTTTAACACATGCACCTATCTTGCAATTACCTGATTTTAGTCGATCATTCTTCTTGGTAGTCACTTATGCTAGCGGATCAGAAATAGGAGCTATTCTCATGCAAGATTCACATCCCATAGCCTATTCTAGCTGCAAACTTAAACCTTCTGAGTTGAAGTATTCCACCTATGATAAAGAATTATTAGTTGTAGTTCAAGCCTTACGTCAATGGAAACATTATTTGATGGGATCCAAATTTATAATTAAAACTAACCAGCAAAGTATCAAACATCTCCTTAGTCAGCCACAAATTTTTGACCGCCGTATTAAATGGTCTACTTTCATTCAAAGTTTTCATCCACTTTTTCAATATCAACCAAGAAGAGAAAATGTTGTTGCCGATGCATTGAGTAGGAGACCAAGTATCCATGATATTTCCGTTCTATCCTTTGATTCCCTTACTCCTATGAAGGATACCTATTACCATGACCCCAATTTTCAAGCTGATTGGAATAAATTAGTTTCTAATAACTGGATTCCAATTGATTCTTTGTCTTACTCTGATGGATTTATGTTTTATGAGAAAAGATTATGTGTCACTATTCAATTTAGATCATTTGTGTTGCATGAAATTCATTGCCCTCCATATCAAGGTCATAGAGGCATTATTTCCACTTTAAAAACATTGGTTGAAGATTTTTATTGGCCGCAAATGGAATTTGATGTTTCTAACTTTGTTACTGAGTGTTTAATTTGCCAATGAGTCAAGTGACACCATGGTAAGCAACATAGTTTGTTAATGCCTCTACCAATTCTTGACCATCCATGGGAGCATATTTCAATGGATTTTATAGCTAGTTTGCCTAATACACAAGCTAATCATAAGATGATTTGGACCATAGTAGATCGATTTAGTAAACAAGCATATTTTATACCATGCAAGAAAACATTAACTGCATCTCAAGCTGCACAATTGTTTTTGAAGACTGTTTTCACTACTCATGGTTTGCCAAAAGTTATTATTTCTGATCGTAAATCTAGATTTTGTAATAATTTTTGGACTACTTTGTTTGCTAATTTGGATACTAAGATTGATTTCTCATCTGCATTCCATCCTGAAACCAATGGGCAAACAGAAGCTACTAATAGTACAATTCTAGATCTTTTGTGTGCATACACAATTTCAAAACCATAAACATGGGACACACACTTGCATCTACTTCAATTTGCATACAATAATACACCACACACAGCTACTCATAAAGCACCTTTTGAAATCATTTATGGACATAGATTGCCTACACCTATCATATCATTATCGAATAAAGTTAAAGCTGCTAATGATATTGCCCATATGCATGCTACTATTTTTACTCAAGTTAAAGATATGATTGCGAAAGCCCAGCAATCATACACTAAACAAGCTAATAAGAAAAGAGAAGCCATGAGTTTCAATGTTGGTGACTATGTTTAGTTACGCATTGAAAAGAGAAGATTGAAAAGTGTTGAGAAACACCCTGTTGTTAAATTAGCACCTAGGTTTTATGGACCTTTCAAAATAAATTACAAGATAAATGACAATGCATTTAAATTTTAACTATCCAAACATTGGAAGATCCATAATACTTTTCATATCAATTTGTTATGACCTTTCAAAGGCCAATTACCTCTCCACCCTGTCTATGAAAGCCCTCCTTTGTTAGAAGAAGAAATTAAAATCCTTGAACCTGAAACTATTCTAGACACTGACTTTATGATCATTCGAACTAGCCGTATATATTCTAGGTATTTGGTTAAGTTTAAAAATCATCCTGTTGAAGAGGCCCAATGGATGCACGCCTGCGACCTAAGTGCTTACCCCTCAGTGTTGGCTCCACATTGAGCTAATAGCAATTAAGGACAATTGCTATCCCACCCCGGGGGTAAGATGCCAAGAGGCATATTTCATAGTGGATTCCGTGACCACAGTGGATTCCATAAAACTATTTATTTGCCAGGGCTCATACATAAGGAGGATTCCTTGTGCGAGAAGTTGATAGGGATGCCTATCCTTTTCGGATGTCAAATTAATTTAATGTGCACGTGGGTGATTCCATAGCGGGTGATTCTGTAAAATAAATATTAAATTAATGGACATTTATGAGTTGAGAGTGCGCACTTGAATTAAACTAAGGTTGGAACAAAGTTCCAACCTATTAAATTATTTTGTAACTGAATACTGCTAGGTATTCACTTTTGTTGGATTTTATTTAATTATTTTCTAACAATTGTAAATGCTTCAGTTGATGTGTACAGTAGGCAGTGGTGGCGTTGGATAGCACTGGGTGATGGCGTGAATCCAAATGCCTAGAAGAATTACTATTTTTTATGGGTGTACGCTTTATCACTAAAGGCGTGGCACCAACATTTATTTAAGCATGCTTATTTATTAAAGTGCTTGAAAAAATATTTATTATCTTATATGTGCATAGGCACTCGATTAAATATTTCATTATTTGATACTTGTATTTGGATAGAGCCCGACTTTTGGATACCCAAATGCCTTACTTTATATTTGGGCAAATGCAAACGCAAAAGCAAAAGCATGCTATTTGTAAAGTAGGCTATTTTTTAGCTTGAAGATAAATAAATCTAACAATACATGCCTTGTGAAGTACTCACACAAGGCATGGGGAGAGATTGCACCCAATTTGTCTCTTTTGTCTCATGTTGGGCAAATTTGCTTTTGCTTTGTACTTGAAATTATAAAGGTTTGTACAGTTCTTTGTTCTTGGGGACCTTCCAACATTCACTACGCATGCGTCCAACATCCAATCTGTGCACCAGTCTTGGATGGCTATGAACAATAAACGCACTATATAACACTGGCTCTTGAAGACAGGACACTGTGGGGGAGCTGACAGGTTTATGCATTGATTCTCATGTATGGTGGCATATGTATATGACATCTTGAGGAGGTTTTGGACTAAGATACCTTGTGTTTTGATAAACATTTGCTTATTGCAACCTATGAACAAGAGTTTTGACACTTGTACTTGTTGGTTATGCACTAATTTGTACCCGTATGGTCATATTTGGGCCATTACATGTACTAGCAGATATCTACGAAGTTTTGGAGCATGTATGACATGTATGCATCTCAATTTTAGTTGTGAATCAACTGCTAGTCACTAATAGCTTACAGATTTTAGACTGCATGTATGTACTCTGGCAGTAAGGTTGCATGAGACAGAGTTGAAGCAACTACATATTTTATGTGGTGTCTGATGTACTTACAGGTGGGGCCACATGTTATGGATGGTTGCGAGATGTTAATGGACTAAAATACCCATTTTTTAGCAGTAAACTTGTTGTAGAAAACTGTCATAAATAGTCAAAGACTGTAGTTAGTTAGTTGGACTTGTTGGCTTGCAGGAAGTCAGGCACACATAGTCTGTTGCAACATGGCAAATGGACACCACACTAATAACATTTCATAGATTTTTGGTGAAAATCTAGACAACGAGAAATTTGCCTTCTGCAAGTTTCGTATGAAGAATTTCTTGGTCGGCACAGGCTACTGGGATCTATGCACTAGTGATGAAGCTGAACCTGAATTGCCTGAATGGCTGACACATGATCAGAGAAGAGCTCATAAACAATAGATAGAGAGAGCATGAAAAGTGATACATTGGTTTTTCTTATGTATATCTGATGCTATGGCAATACAGATTACGGGATGTAATTCTCCGAAGGATAGTTGGGGCAGACTCATGAAGAATTATGGAAATGTAACACATGCTAGGAAGATACAATTAAAGCAACAATTTAACAACATGTCTATGAATGGCAGAAGCATCCATGCCTACGTGACAGAGATTAAGACCATAACAAACTAGCTTGTCACTATTGGATATGCAGTGTCTGAAGATGATATGATAGCAGTCACTCTAAATGGACTTGGCAAAGAGTACAAAGCATTTGACACTTCTATTTCTGCTAGAGCTGAACCCCCTGACTGGGATGAGTTGCTTGCCCTATTGTCGCATGAAGAAGTGAAGCTTGGGCTGAACACAAGTTCTAGCCCATCTCAAAGTAGAGACATTGTCATTTATTCTAGCCAGCATGTCAAAGGCAGCAGAGACCATGGCTCTTTTCAAGTCGGTTTCAAATTGAATGCCAAAAACTATGGTAGAGCCGTCTATGAATGCCTCCGTGGCGGACTGGATTTCACCAAGGATGATGAAAATGTGTAGACACTCGAAACACCTATGGACAACAACAGAGCAATTGGCATGGCACGAATACACAAGGCAGGTGTGGATCTGCCGGCTTTAGAGACAGGGGAAGATCACCCCATGGCAGAGGTAGTGGATCATGGCATCAAATGATCAATCCAATAGGGATAAAGAGTGTTATTATTGCGGCAGATATGGGTACATTACCAAGGATTGTCATAAGAAACAGACAGACATGAAAGCTAAAGGAAGACAACCTGGGAATTATGCATCATCTAGCGGTGCTCATGATGATCAGGGTGACAGATTGTTTGCCATGCAGCATGTATCCAAGAATGCACCTAAGAAGAGCAGAGATGAGAGATGGTACATTGACTCTGGGGCTTCTAACCATATGACACCCCACGGAGAGTGGTTCGATGAGCTAGTTGTAGGTTCACATGGTTATGTGTGTACTGGGGATGACACCCACCATGATATTCAGCACACTGGAGTTGTTCCCTTGATGATGCCAGATGGCAAGAAAAAGAGCCTACATGATGTACTGCATCTACCGTCAATCATAAAGAATATTTTGTCAGTTAGACAGATGACAGAACAAAATCTACAGGTGAGGTTTAACAAAGATGGATGCTTTATTGAAGAATATAGTAATTGCTGCAAATTAATTACTAGAGGCAGATGAGATGGCAGGATGTTTACCTTGGATGCATCCATTCCAGAACTTAAGGCAACCATGTTTGCACATGATGAGGGTGCTATATGGGATGTTGAGATCTAGCATAAGAGGATTGGCCATGTTAATGTTCAAAAGCTGAAATCTATGCAGTAGAAAAAAGTGATACTTGGATTGCCCAAATTCAAGTATAATGACTTTGGCCATGTATGTCCTACGTGTCAATTTGGAAAGCAGGCAAGGTTTTCCTTTACAAAGCATGTCGAGAATAGTTCAAGACCTTTGCAGTTAGTGCACTCTGATGTTTAGGGTCCGTCGCATAATGCTTCATTTGGTGGTGCTCGTTACTATGTATCTTTCATTGATGATTTTAGTAGGTACACTTGGTTGTACATATTGAAACATAAAGATGAAGTACTTGATGCATTCAGAGATTTCAAGAAGTACATTGAATATGAGTTGAGCTGTTATATTTCTTGTCTTAGGTCAGATGGAGGTGGAGAATATGTCTCACGAGAGTTTGATAGATATCTTACAAAGTATGGGATCAGAAGGCAACTTACTTGCAGCTATACACCGCAACAAAACGATGTAGCAAAGAGAAAAAATAGGGTACTAATGGAGTCAGCTAGAGCTATGCTGAATGAAAAGTATTTGCCTAATGCTTATTGGGCTAAAGTAGTGGTGATTGTTGTATATGTGTTGAATAGAACCCCTGCAGTAGGGATTCATGATGTAACACCTTATGAGAAGTTGTATGGTCATAAGCCTAACATTGGGCACTTAAAGGTATTTGGTTGCGTTGCTTACGTGCATATTCCTTATGAAAAGAGGGAGAAATTGGATCCTAAAGCTGTCAAGAGCGTGTTTTTTGGGTTATTCACAGGACACGAAAGCTTATAAATTTTATGTGCCATCTACTCATGAGACATTGATAAGCAGAGATGTTATTTTTTATGAGTTGGCTTCATGGTATGGGAATCCTATTATAGTGGCTACAGATGGATCATCCAACACTAGTAATGCTAAAAATACTACATCTACAAGTGGTCCACAGTCATCTACAGTAAGTCCTTGGCTTGGCAGATTGCAAAATCGCACTTCTACATCCACTGACATCGACATCTTAGTGAGGGGGAGATTGGATGAGGGAAAAGAAAAGATGTTTGAGGATTTAACAGGTCCACTTAATGTAGGTTATGAGTCGTCCAACAATGATAGCTTGGACAGTGAGTCGGGGATTCCTTCTGTTATGATGCCTCGTGCAAGGTAGAATCGATATGTACCGCCTCATGAGAGGCAAGTTCAGAGTGAGCCACAGTTGAGGAGATCTGAGAGGGTCAGAAGACCAGTTGACAAGTACACATGCACTGGATATTCAGCCCATCATTATGCCTATATGACTAAGGTGATAGGTTTCAAAGAACCTACAAACTTTGATGAGGCAGTTGCAAATGAGAAGTGGTGTGATACTATGGATGAAGAATATTCAGATTTGGCTGAAAATGGAACATGGGAATTGATTCAATTGCATGAAGGCAAAGTCCCCATTGGCTACAAATGGGTGTACAAGGTTAAATGGAAGTCAAATGGGTGATTGGAGCACTACAAGGCCAGACTGGTTGCAAAGGGATATGCATAGCAGTACGGCCTTGTTGACTATGAGGAAACTTTCAATCCTGTAGCTAAAATGGAAACTATTAGAACTGTCATTGCATTGGCAGTTTTTAAAGGCTAGAAGTTATGGCAAATGGATGTGAAAATGCCTTTCTAAATGGTGACTTGCAAGAAGAAGTTTATATGGAGCAACTTGAAGGCTATGTGCATTCAGACTGTCCTACACATGTATGCAAATTGAAAAATGTATTATATGGGCTGAAACATGCACCTAGAGCATGGAATGCTCGAATTAGCAGCTATTTACAGCAGCATGGATTAAAGTTGGGTGATGTAGATCACAGTTTATTTGTGAAGAAGACAGATCATGGCTATGTGTTTCTAGTTGTTTATGTAGATGATTTAATCATCACTGGAGATTATGAGAACAGGATTGCTGAAATTAAATCATTATTGTAGAACGAATTCAAAGTCAAAGATCTTGGTGAGCTAAAATATTTTCTGGGAATTGAGGTAGTGTCTACGTCTCAAGGCATATGGCTATTACAAAAGCAGTATGCTTATGACATGTTACAGAAGTATGGTATGACTGAATGTAAGGCTATGTATACACCCCTAGACCAAAATGTCAAGCTACAGATTGATGTTGGGACAAAAATTGAGAATGTGATCATGTATATACAGATGGTGGGTAGCTTGATCTACTTAACTATTACTCGACCTGACTTGTAACCATGTATAGACAGATGGTGGGCAGCTTGATCTACTTAACTATTACTCAACCTGACTTGAGTTATGCTATGGAGTTGATCAGTTACTTCATGCAGAAGCCTCACAAGTCGTATTTTGATGCAGTTAGGAGGATCATGAGATATGTAAAGGGTACTATAGATTATGGGTTGTTTTATGCACATGGAAAACCCCTTAACTTGATAGGGTACATTGATGCTAACTGGGCTGGTTGTGCCTATGACAGGAGGTCAACCAGTGGCTATGCATTTGGATTGGGCAGTAGCATGATCAGCTAGCAAAATAAAAAATAGCATATAGTTGCATTGTCTAGTACAGAAGCTGAGTATCGAGGTGCGAGTATCGAGGTGCAGCCTTAGCGGCATGTGAAGCTGTTTGGTTGCTAAAGTTACTGAATGACTCGGGGATACACTTGGACAGCAAAGTGAAGCTGCATTGTGATAATCTTAGCAATGTGATGCTTACAAGCAATCCTATCTACCATGCAAGATCTAAACACATTGAAGTTCATTACCATTTCATCATAGAAATGGTACTAGCATAGCAGATTGACTTGATGCATGTGAAGACTGAAGACCAGGTAGTGGATATCTTTACCAAATCACTTGGTAAAGAAAAGTTCATCTATTTTAGGCAGCTACTTGGAATACTGTAGATGGTTTGAGCTTGAGGGGGAGTGTTGGAAATCAAGCTGAAAATCAAGCTCCACCCCGTCTCTCTATATGTCTGTGTGACTTACCGACATTAGCTGGATACACCTATACATGTGTGTGTCATTGAATAAGTCGATAGAGTTGACCTAACCATAGTTAGATGATGGCTAGTCAAACCTAGTGTAACTCTCTCCTTCAGTGTGTGACTATGTGAATGAATAATGAGAAGATAATGAAGATGAGCTGAAGGCTCATGGTTCTACTCCACTCTCTATCTCCCCCTCTCTTCCAATATATTGGTTGGGGTTAGGGTACTCTCCAACCTTAGTGCTTCTCTTCTCTCTCATCTTAGGAGTAGATGTTTCTGCTTCTACATTAATGACCTATTTTCCCTTTGTTAATGTGGTCTCACTCTCTGTCTTAAGTGTTATTTTTATCTCTGTCCTCTTTTTCCTCCTTTGTCGACTCTTCTTCCCTATAGAGGCTGCATCTAGGTTGCTAGGTCTAGGCAATGAGATACTAGCTTGCTTCATTTGGACTCATATCATGACATTTATGGGGATAGGCGTGGTGTCGTTATGACAGGTGACTCGACATAAAAGAATCTGAGTGCTGCACAGATGGTACAATTATCGAACTAGTGGAGGTTTTTTGCATAGAGCAATTGGCAAAAAAGGTGTGTAACTCCACATTTTGGACACCTCAAGTCGGTCTTCTCTTTATTTTCTTGCTCCTTTTTAGGATAATAGGATGAGATATGCCCTGGATGGTATCCAACGTGCTATGAGTTCATGGTTTTGACCTTCTCTCCTAGGCCTCTACCACTTCTTTTGCCTAAAGCCATGACCGGCACATGCCTAAAATCCATCAATATGGGATTACCCTCCTTGTCACAGGAGACATAAGGGTAGCATCGCTTGGTAGATGGGTCACCATAGGTCCTGGCGGTATGGGGATTCCTATGGGGTTAATGTCAATCCTTAGATCCTTAGAGCTGCTAGCTTTGAATCATTAGGTGTGGGTAGAGCCAAAGGGGCTCCCCTTCCAAATTAAGTTTGTCTAACTCTTGGATAGTATGGTTGAGCATAGGGTTGCTTGTATGGCAAACATCTTGGCAATCGACAATGCATAGCATCATGTTCAAATCTTCCATAGTTGGCACAAGGTCGGATCTAGGATCAGGACATTCAGTTGGCTTGGCACGTGGTTCCCTCCACAGTGCACACATTGCTTGTGAGGTTGTAGTAGCCTTCATAGTATTGACTCTTGTAGTCTGGTTAGCTCAAACTTGAGCTCAGCTCTTGCTTGGGTCTGGTCGACACTCTTTTCTTTGTCTTGATCAAGGTGGACTCTGCTCATTTGCTAGGTACTGCAGTTCTCTCGGCGTTTCTAAATGTATTGCTTCCTTGCTGTGTAGCTCGAGAGCTTCTCTCTCTAAGCAGGTCATCCACTCGTATGGCCTTCTCAAAGACTCTTGCAAGAATGTCCCTTTACAGGTTCGAGTTGCTCACTACGGCCTTATAGAGCTCTTCATTGCAAATCCTGTTCATGAATACAATGGAGACCGCTCTCTCATTCGGTCACTCAATTTTGTAGGTATCCTCTTGTGGAGACTCCTCACATGTGTGACGTAGTCTCATATGTTCTCTTTGTCTTTTTGTTGACATTCATTAGCTTAACAATGAGATTATTGAAATATCTTGCCTCTGAGAATCTCTTAATGAAGAGATCCTTTAGATGAGTGAAGTTATTGTGTTCAGCATTATCTAGACTGGTAAACCAAGTTCGTCCCTTGTCTCCCAAGTAAAGACCGAATGGTTTGCTCGTTGAGGAGGATCCATGAAGTTGTTAGTCTTGCACACATGCTCAAACTACTCAACGAAGCTGCAAGGGTCGTTGCCTGCTTGATATTTATCCAATTGCTGAGCCACTATCTGTATCTTTATCTGGCTCCTAGTATTTGGGGTGACTCCTAGCCTACCGATTAGCAATGATGTTGTTAAGGCTGTCCCACTTTGCTCAGTGTTGGTATTGTCTAGCAATCATGTTGTGAGTAGCTCCTCACTATAAGGTCAAGTTCTAAGGCTCTCTCCCTATTGGCATTGCCTCCCATTCTTTTTCTACACGAGATAGCCAAGATCCTGTGAACCTCATTGAACTCTCTCTCTCCTAAAGCAACCTTTGAGCCCTTTGCTCTTGGCTACAGCTCATGATGCACTGCAATGCTATCCTTCCCAGTTTCCTCTCCTCCTTAAGGTCGACTATGATATCGGCTATACTAGTCTTCCATGATGTGCTATCCTTGTCTGTTGGTCATACTGTGTGACAAGTCGTCGGATGTCGTTCATGTACCCTACAACATTAAGTTCGAGGTCAAGGTTGAGATCATTCACAGTCGAGCTGGTACCTACCATGGTGGTTGTCCCTTGACCCATTAGTGCTTCTATGAGGTCAACTAGGCCCCAACTAAAGATGTGTCTCTAATCTTGGCTAGTCCTTCCTTCCCTCAATGATCATATGGTTTTGTCTTCCCTATATGTTTGTTCTTGGTGTCTTAGACCACTCGTTTAGTTTCCGAGGTTGCACTCCTAGTGGTGGACTCGTTTTAGCTCAATGTCCCTTTTAGTGTGTTCCTTGTTAATCTAGTCAATATAATGCAAATGTACGTATACTTATACTCTTGAGCAATGCAACTCGATGTGTGTTGTGCAAAAATAAGCTTTCCAGCTTTCACATGCACTTAAGTGTCTACAATGCAGAGTGTAACCTTCGATGGACTCAATCGTATCCAATCAGTTTCATGCCGTTGCAGCTTTTTCGAGTGGGTCATGATTACTCCTAGTGTAGTCAAGTTTGGGTCCTTTGTGGGTCCTGGTAGGTGATCTAATGGTGGGTGTTCAAACCAAGATGGTTAAATTAGGTCTCTATCTGGGGTAAGCCACTGGTGCTCAATTATTTTTTCCACTCTTGGAATCCTAGGTTAAAGTTTTTGAGTACAAACAACTCTACAGTCTCATCTACTAGTCAAGATTCCAACCGCGGTTGTTAAATAGTTGGCTGTGGGTCCTCACAAGTCTCAGAGTGGCAAAAAATGGTCAAATTTTGAGTTTTGGACAACTTATTTGAGTCCCACATTTAGCCATCTGAGTGGACTCCTAAAGAAAGGTAGCCATCGAAGTGGTCAAACTCGGATTTTGATGAGGGGTGCTTGTTTGAGTATCTGAGTCGGCCATATGAGGCCTGGTAATTGGTCCAAGTCTGAGTGAACTCTTGTCTAAGTCAAACATCCGAGTGGACTTAAGTGGCTCGGGACACATCTGAGCTTGATGGAAATTCGACCATCTGAGGCATGTAGCTCTCTATCTCTCTCTCAATAGCTCTCTCTCAATCTCACAGTGTGCAAATGAGCTCTCTCTTTCCCCTTTTCACCTTTCGTATTCTCTCTTTCTCACCTTATACTCTATTTTCATTCCCAAACATGAGAAATCTTTTTCCTTTATTTCTCTATTCTCATGTTCTTGGTTATACAGAGACTTATCTTTTCCTTCTTTTTCCTTATTTTCCAAACCTTAGAGTCTCAAATCTGATCAAAATACACTTCTACTACTCTAACCTATGCACAGAAAGCTTTTTAAATCCATAAGAGAGATCGAATAGCCTCTAACTCCCTTGCTTCCTACCTAAAACCAAGTGTTGGTTTGGAGATGAACTCCTACTTCCTCACTCGATTTGGAGCACGCAAGCACTCAAGCTTAATTTTGTTTGTCCCAACAATGAAACCAAAATGTCATCACTCTCGCAAGTAACTACCAAGACCCACTAATCGCTTATTACTTCAAGTGTTTCAAGCCAAGAGCTATGGCTACCTCTCACATAGTTGTGCACACTCTTACGCACATAAATGTAGTGAGCTTACCTTTGAATCTGATCAAGTTCCTCCTCCCATGAACCCTTCAATAGCTCCACAATCCAAGATGTGCTCTCAAACAAGCTCCATCTCCAAGCTCCAAACTTCAAACTCCATAGCCATGTGCACAAGAAAGAATAAGAGAAGAAGATGATGATAAAGAGAGGAGAAGAAGAGCTTCTCCACGGTCCCTCACTCTCTCACACACACATTTTTCCTCTCTCACACTCCCTCTTTCCCTCTCTCATGCACAAGAAGGAAGCAAGAGCAAGAAGTAAGAAGAGAACAAGTTTGATCACACACAAGAATGAGCTTCTTCATTCATTTATTAACTTTTATACATGCCCTATCCCCTCATTGGGCAGACATCCTCTTTTTGGTCTAGCCTTTATCCATTCCTCTACTCTCTTTTCTTCTCCTTCCTATTAGCATTGGTCTTAGCTAGCGCCTCTTGTTCTTTAGAACTTCAACGAGAGAAAGCATGGCGCTCTTTTACAAAATAAATTACAATTCACCTAGTGATCTTCTTATTAAAATATTAAGGTACACTTATTCTTATATGCACTTCCTTCTACATTTTAGAATTTTCCCTATGCTTCGTATCTTCAGATTTTTTTGAGTGTGCCTTTGTCTTCCATCTTTCTCTTGCCTTGGGACTATCTTCCACTGCCAATTTTTTGAATTTTTATGTCTTGGTCTTCTAAGGGTTAACACTTTCAATTTTTGATAGTTTGTTTTGGCAAATGAAATACTTTTGATTTTTTTCTTTTCATATCTAATTCTCAACATAGTCTCTTTATTGCGCATGTAGATGGTAGCTCCTTAGCCCTCACAATTTGCAACAACTATCATGTCATTGATCCCTATCTATATCAAGAATTTATGCAATGAAATCAAACTTGTATTCACTGTCAAGTAATAGTAGGGGTTCGACCTTTAAGCCAAAATGTGGGGAATGGGACACCTAATATTCTTGTAGCTTTTTGTTAATCCTTGGAAGACCAAGACATAAAAATCCAACAAATTCGATAAATTGGAAGTGGAAGACAGTCCCAAGGCAAGAGGAAGGCGAATGACAAAGGCACAATAAGGAAATTTTGAAGACACAAAGTACAAAAAAAAGTCTAAATGTAAGAGGAAGCACGAAAGAATAAGCGCACCTTAATATTTTTGCAAAAAGAGTGACACGCGTCTTGTAATTTATCTTGTAAAATAATGAGAGGCATGAGTTAAGATCGTGCTAATAGGAAAGGAGGAGGAAAAAGAGTGGGGGAATGGACAAAGGCCAAACCAAAAAGAGTGATGGCCACCAAAGGAGGAGATAGGGTATGTATAAAAGTCAAAAAGTGAATGAAGAAGCTCATTCTTGGTGTTTGGTTAACTTACTCTCTTCTTACTTCTTGCTCTTGCTTAATTCTTGTGTATGAGAGAGGGAGTGTGTGTGTGTGGGAGAGTGAGGGACCATGGAGAAGCTCTTCTTCTCCTCTCTTCATCTTCTCCTTTCTCACATATGGCTATGGAGTTTGAAGCTTGGAGCTTGGAGATGGAGCTTGCTTGAAAGTGCATCTTGGATCATGGAGCTACCCATGAATTCGTGGGAGGAGGCAACTTGATCAAGTTCAAAGGTAAGTTCACTACATTTGTGTGTGAGGAAGAGTGTGCATGGCTATGTGAGAGGTAGCCATAGCTCTAAGCTTGAAGCAATAAGCGGTCCATGGAACTTGGTGGTGTGCTCGCAAGAGCGACGACACTTTCCAACCTAGAGAATATCATCAGTAAACATTAGATGACTAGAGACATAATTGCAAAGTTGTGGACTACCATAATACACAACACTATTTATCCTATTTATATGTGCTCAAGATTGAATTGTGCTAATGACCTGTTGAACCTTTTGATTGTTTAGACTATTGCTTTGATGGCCTCCTAACTATCCTATGCAAATGCAATAATTCTATGATTCTTCCATAATGATCATGCTAACTAATTGATGGTGGTGAGACTGATGCAATGAATGTCACCATGTTCTTTGGTGGCATGGCCTATTCTATTTAACGAATGGATGAATTACTGCTGCATCAACTCTCACCCCCCTCATACTAGCTTAGATGATGGGTTCCATGTGTCAAGAAGTAAATCCAACTCCTCTTATGGCATGGCTAGACTAGCACATGCCTCACACTCTTGCCTATGTGAGTTTTAGCATTTACTAATATCCTCCAATACAACATCTCTCCTCTAGCACACATCTTTACAAAGTAGCCTATAATAGTGGAGTGGCACTTCGCATGTATCCTCAAGATAGAGAGGGATGATTGTGAGATGAAGAGGTAGGGCATGTTGATGCTTGCAATACATTGATACAATGTGATGGACCTTGAGGGAGGATTTCTTCATGCATCAACATAGTCTATCAGTTCAAATCCTAGAGCTAGTTTGACTTTTAGGTCCATGATGAGAGGTTTGTATGTAGCATTTTCTCCAAGTCTATTCCCACATGGGAGGACACTTTGACAGTATGTGATCTGAAAGTGGGGAATCCATGGCCATAGTGTGCTTTACATGGACTACCCATGACAAAATAGAGATTTGGCTATGTCCATTTTCTACGATCAAGGTTTGAGCATGATCAACCTCAACTTGATGCTTCTTCTTTAGATTCCTTTTAGACTAGGACTCATGACCCAAAGGTGGAGCCTCAAAGTAGCTTTGTGGTGCATTTGGAAACTCCAAGTGTATTGTTCAAGCATCACTTGTCATTGTTGTTTGTACTATGGTGATACTAGTTTTTGGCAAATCATTTCAGTGGCATGAGACATATTGATGTTTCTAGGGGCTTGTTTTTTTCCATCATTTCATATTTTATTATGTTGACCATCCATGAACTAAGAGAGGTTGTTAGTGGTGCAAATTTCATACATATTAGGATATTTATTAAGCTTTGTATCGGCCAACTTTATGGGTAGTTGGGTAGCCCATTTATGGCTAGCTGATGTGTCTTGGTCCTCATTCTTGGTTCTATATATACTCCACTTCTCCTACACTCTTGTTGTGTTGAGTCACATCCAATTGGAAAGAGGGAGACTAGAGGTATCGCTAGTCGCCAAACATGCCATTTTGTTTTGTGGTTTGTACCATACATCCAATGTATTGTAGTATGGATTCCATTGCCTATTCATTCATTGTTGAGCTCTTGTGTTGTCTTTTTCAATGTTCATTCTTCTCAATCTTCAATGGTTTTGATTCCTCCACTTTCATTGCTCATCCTCACAAAAACTAGAAAGTCAAGGACATCTAAGTGGATGTAGGCCATCTTGGGCACTCTTGATTTTGTCACTAGTAACTTGTGGGCCAAGAGTAAGGTGAAAGTCATTGAGGTGCCATGTTTCAATGGTGCTCATACAATCCATGCAACTATGCTTGTGTGGGGTTGTTTTCTTGTGCTTATAGTTGTTAGATGACTTGGGTTTGAGAAGCTTTCGATTAGTCAATACATATATTGCAACATCAAAGGATATATCAATATTGTTTGGTTGTGGTTTCTATAGGTTGAATCATCTCTTATGCTTATAGTTGTGGTTTCTATATGTTGAATCACGATTTGGTGGTTTTAAACCATATTTATTTTGAAACTAGGCTTGTTTCTTCTTCATGTAGGTTCAACTATCTAAATTCATTCATCTAGGATAATACATTTGGAGTTATATATTTTATCAATACAAATATACTTAGTACGACATTTCTTGTTAGTAAGTTCCAAGCAACCGATAAGATTTTTGTACAATTTGCAAATAATGTCTTGTCAATTCAACATTGGGGCGAGACAAGCAATAAGAATCATCAGATCATGGCCACATCTTCAATTAATATGTGAAACAATCTTAAGCAATGTTCAAGGTTTGATATTAAACATATTGTATAGGCTTGGTCATGTATAACATTGTTCCAACCAATTTCAGTGGATTGGATTGCATCTACAAGTTATCAACAATTCAGTTGAGGACTCCCTTAAGCGATGATCAAATTTCATAAAGGATTTTGAAAGGTAGAGCCCGAGTGGAAGCACACAAGCAAAAGCAAGAGTAAAGCAAGAGCTATGGCGAATGGAGCAAGAGAGAAAGAGAGAGAGACATTGTATATGGGAAATCCAATAGTCACAGTATGTGACCGGCCTTCCCTTATTCAATAATAATTGAAAGAATAAAGAATAAAGTGACGGCGATGGGCACCTACCACTTGTAGTGTACAAGTGTGCAGTCATGATGTGTGAAGTAGATACATGTGCCTTTATCCCCAGCAACCTCCCTGCTTCTAGTGAGGAAGAACAATAAAAAAGTGACAAAGTACAAACATACATAAAGTACAACAGGATGAGAAAAGACGTTATTGCATCCTATGCCCATCATTTTACTAAGGAAGGCAAAACATTCCGCTAAGAGACTTATGAGAATCTTTTTTGTCCTCTACCGCCTCCATGCCAAAGTGATAGCACACCTCAATGTGCTTTGTCTTTGCATGGAAGACTGGATTCTTGGCTAATTGAATAGCACTCATAGAATCCCAATGCAATGTATGAGTAATAATAATACCAAGCTGTTTGCCACCAAATAGCCTAACCATAGGGGCTCCTTATAAGCCTCAGTGTGGCTACAACATATTGTACCTCAATAGTAGATAAGGCCACACATTTCTACACCCTAGACATCCAAGAAATAGCCCCTCTAGCAAAAGTGAAGACATGGCAAGAGGTGGACTTCCTACTCTCTACATGTCCTACATTGTTGGAGTCAATGTTCCCCTGACTATAGTATCTTGGCCACCATAGCAAATGCATGTATTTGTAGTGCCTCTCAAATATCTCATGATACCCTTCAATACATCCCAATGTTGGTAACCAGGTGTAGCCATACAGCATGTTACAACTCCCATTGCAAATGTTATGCTAGGGCAAGTGGCTATCATGGCATACATCAAACTGCCCACTACAAAAGCATAGAGATCTTGGCCATCTCAGCCTTCTACGCATCTAACTTGGGACAATCAGTGTGACCAATCTTCACATGGGAAGATAAAGAATAACCAATAGGCCTAACATCTTGCATATGAAATCCCTTAAGCACCCTCTCTATATATGCCTACTATAACAAGTAAAGGAGAGATGTACATACCAAGAATATGTGAGGCTTGTCCCATGTTAACTTGGGACAATCAGTCTGACCAATCTTCACATGGGAAGATAAAGAATAACCAATAGGCCTAACATCTTGCATATGAAATCCCTTAAGCACCCTCTCTATATATGCCTACTATAACAAGTAAAGGAGCGATGTACATACCAAGAATATGTGAGGCTTGTCCCATGTCCACACAAAGCTTTTTTTGAGCCAAGTCTTAAAAGCATCTGCCTCATCATAAGCTCTCCTAACAATCAACATATCATCCATATATAGTACCAAGATAATAAGGCTATTATCAAACGAGCCTTCATCATGTGGAGACACAGATCCATATCACTGGAGGAGTAAGACTGAGACCGCATAAATGCATATAGCATATGGTACCACTCCCTAGGTGCCTACTTATGCCCATAAACTCTCTTCTTCAAATTACACATTAGGTGTCCCCTACCTTACTCTACAAAGCCCTTAGACTGCTACATATGAATCTCATCATGCAAGTCCCCATATAAGGAAGCTATATTAACATCTATCTGATAAAGATCTAGATCTTATTGAGCAACCAGAAGGCCAAGACCAAGCATAGGGTAGTCATCTTGATTGCGAGAGAAAATACCTCATCAAATTCAATACCATGCTTTTGCTTAAAACCCTTTGCAACCACTCCGGCCTTATATGCTAGCTTGGGGCATTTTGGGGTACTCTTCAGCTTGTACACCCACTTGCATGGCAATGCATGTTTCCCATTGGGCAAAGGAACCAAATCCCATGTATGATTCTTATGCAACGAATCCAACTTTGATTGTATGGCCCTTTCCTAGGAGTGCCTATCACCTCAACATTGTCAGGGCATTTGCACACTCGATGGTTGAGAGATGCAAGGTCTCGTGAAGCAAGCATGGTGAGTAGGGAGGTAGAACCTATGAAACATAAGATGGAAAAGCTAAGGAAACATAGAAAATGCCACCTCGTCAAGTCTTGCAAGTTGATAACTCAACACTAATAAGAAAATCTTTAGGCAACGAGCCTATAACTCGACTCCTCTCTTGGCCATTTACTTTTAGGAGAACTTTGACTCTAACTCAAACACACATCAAGTCAACTTGCATCGCTCGTGGCATAACACACAATCTAGTGTCCTCCATTGCTTTTCTCTTTCAAAGCTATGGATTACAAACAAATCTCTAAATCTAGGGTTAGGCCTACATATTGTATTTTCTCAATTACGGGTTTTGGGTAAGAGACACACTCACACTCAAGAGACTCCTAGGTAGCCCTTTCTACTCTCTTGTCAACTTAGGGAAGTGAAGTGACACCTTCTTTGTAGCTTATCCTTTCTAAGACGCAAAACTCAACACCTATTATGGCAATAGTGGATCAAGACAAAGCTCTTGTGAGGGCAAGCTGTCAGTGTGCTTGGCAATGCTTTAGACCTAGCACATGATAGGATGTTTACAACAAGAATGACTTCATCTTAGCAAGGCTAAGAAGTTAGATGAGACTTTGTAGCACAAGTGGCTCATTTGAAGTTGCTCTTGCCACTTTGAGCATGATCTCTTGCAAGACATTCTTCACGCAAGGAACTTTGGTTCTCCAAGACAAAGACAACCATGAGATTCCTTTAGCTTTCACAAACACAATGATTGCTTCTTCGTTGCATGGCAACCTTTACCAATACTTGTGGTTATGTGAAGGTGGCCATCAATCCTTGCATATTGGACACATCTGCTTCACACCTTTCAGCTCATGAAGGATGGAACTTTGCACGTAGAAACCCATTGCTATTGGAGCACCACCAATCACTTTCTTTAGTATAGGATAGAGAGTTTTGATGTCAACTTTGTTGATGTGACCATCATAGAAATATGGATTAAAGATGCATGTGTTGCTTCCTTCGTCCTCATGTGTCTCCAACAGGCCCTCTTCTTAGAGAGAGCGCTAGGGCCTCCTTAGATAATTGTCATTGTTCCCTTTATGCTGGCTACACTTGATCATCATAAACCAGAACATGAAGTTGTTATGGCTTGCTCAGTCCTACTCCAGGCTCCAGTTTGGTACTATATGGTCATCCTACAATCACCACCTTTCTCCACATAACATAATAGCAAAACTTTTGGATTTTTCATAGGATGTTTTTCTTTGAACAATAGCCTCTCTCCCTAATTGCGTGCAGGTTGCCACTTCTAAGCTGCTACTCCTTTCACATTGACAAGACCAACATGTCATCTCCTGATTGTCCTTCCAGTCCACTGCGTAGACATGCTGTGAGCTTGCAGTGATATATGTTGGCCTTGCAATGAGCAAGTTCTTCTCTAAGATACCCCTGCAATCTTGGATGAAGACAAGAATGATCAGGAAGGTAGAAAGGCTTTTAGTGACTTTCCCTTTCTCTTTCTTTGTTGCACTTGCAGCTCTTCCCTTGGCGTTTATTCCTCTCCAACCCTCCCTTTCATCGTGCATCCCAAGCCATGCGTGACTCCCCATCCTTACAACACTTGCCTCCTTCCTTTTCCTCATGCCTTTTTTTCTCCTAAAGGCCAAACTTAGCATTTCTCCATACATCCACATGTAAGGATCCAAATAGGCTTATAGTAACATTTTCCTTTACTTAAGCACCTTTGCTCCCTAAAGCCACGTCTTGTTTCAAACACATGCTTGCATAAACAAACATATACCTACGACCACCACCTCATAAGGTCCCTGCTAATTATAAAACCAAGGCCATGAATGAGCACACCCAATCTTTCACACTTAAGAGCCACAACAATGTTTTATTGTAGATGATACCGATGATAATGAAAAATGTTATTATAACCTCTCCTCTAATGTACTTGATGCCTCCCATCATCTTGTAGTTGCTTAGCCCATCACATCCAATAGTTGGAGCTTTCATATGGTGGATGTTCATCAACATGATAGCGCACATCCTCCTCATAAGTAAGAGACTCACCAGAATCTATCACCATAGCATAACCCATGGAGGATAAAAACCAATTTGGTTGATGCTTATCTCTACCATCGCAAAGCAAGCTATGGGGCCTATACATCCCATCTAACATCATGATTATGGGCCACCAGAGCATCAATTGCAGGCTGTGTAATTGGTTGTATGGTAAAAGGAGGCTCCTTCTGAAAGATCACCCTACAAACCTCAACTACCTGCTCAAGCTACTTATGCATCTTCTTCTCATGGATAACAACATCATGGCTGCAAATTACCTTCCGAGCCTACAAATCCTATAGCCAATAGTCCATCTCATCTACATCCCCATAACTAGGAAAGATGTATATCATTGACCTAGGATTTAGCTTGTTGCATTTGTCCTTATGAACATGGAAAAAAGCCTCACATCCAAAGGCACACAAATGAGCATCTGTTGGATGTTTCCCCATAGACTATACCTCCTCTACAATGTGATAGCTAATAGCAGTGCACATGGATTTGTTTATCAAGTGTATGACATCAGTAACTGCTTCAATCCAAAACTGCTACAATAGGCCAGCCTAGCTAAGCATTCTTTGGACTCTCTCTTGAATGATCTTCTTCGTGTGCTCTATGACACCATTTTGGGGTGGAATGTAGGGGGTGGTCAAGTGATGCTTAATACCCCTCTCATTTTGCAAAACTGCTCAAATGCCTTAAACACATATTCATCCCCATTGTCAGACCTTAGGTATTTTAGGCTATACCCAAACTAGTTCTCAAGCCAACAAGAACAAGACAATATTGAAAGGTAGCTACTATATTCAATTTCTTCTTCGTGGGACATGCTTGGACGTTATGCAATACTTTGCGCCATCTAGTGATTGATAGAGTATGGGATAACATACATTAGAATGAACAAGAGCCACAAGCTCACCCATGCACATAATGCTAGACTTCTTATGAGAACTATGTGTTTGCCTTCCATAAAGACAATGATCACATGAATCAAAACATTTATAGTCATCAAGGGGTGGAGCTTACTTCAACAATGCCATAAAGATACATGTGGTATGTTAGCCATAGCTAAAACATGGTTAATAGACCCAAATACAAGCAAGGGATAGAGGCTGGCAACCTTGGCACCTCAAGCAATATAAGATTTCCATGTGTAATCTTCCACATGGAATCACCAAAAGATACATGATATCCTACATCATCCAACTGTCTCTGGCATGTTTTTGGGATCAAAATTGAAACATAGCATACAGCATGCAAAACAAAAGTGTTGCTTGAAGCAATTTACATTCTAGATTGCCAATGCCAATAATAACCAATGCCAAGTCATACTCCTAGCCTCATAGAACTTATCATGCTGTAATAAGAATTAAACCAATCCCTATGCGAGGTAACATGGAAAGAGGCTCCTAAATCAAGCATCCAACACTAAGAAAAAACGGATTATGCATCAGCCAATTGACTAGCATCAAGAGAAGAAGCTGCCAAGATGCAATTATCATCTGACTCATGCTCCAAAGTATTTATCTCCTCAAATTTCACATTGGACTTACTAGGAACAATGCTGTGATCATCAAATTTATATTGGACTTTATCCTTGCCTTTCTATTTGTACTTATCATCATGCATCTTATGGCATTGTGGCCAAATATGACCATGCTTCCCACAATAAAGACATGTAAGAGAGGCCTTACGACCATAAGACTTATTGCGAGATCGTCTAGGAGTGAGACCTTTGTGAGTCTCTACCATAAGAGTCATTACCACTCTTATCATTATGTTTGTCCTTAACAATAAATGTACGAGAAGTACGGGATATATCCACATTCTTTCTATTTATCTCCTTTGTGAGTAAGACACCCTCGATATCTTGGAGTTTCAAATCATCCTTAGGCATATTAGCACACATGGTAGTACGAAAAGTGTCCCACGACTCGAGAAGTGTCATAAGCAAGAATAAGCAAGGGAGTTTGTTCTTGAACTCAACGCCCTGCAAAGTCAACCATATATCCCATAAGCATATGCATCCTTGACAAATTACTGATGGAGGCGAGTGTCGGTGTCCAAAGCATATGGAATTCATGAATCAAGGATCCCAATGTCTTAATGAACCAAGCTCAACTACATAAAGAATCCAAAGCTCTAATGCCAATAGAGCGAGTAGCTCCCACTAAAGCAAATCTAAATGCCAAATGAGCAATATAAGCTCAAGACCTAAAGTAAAGGACCATTTGGAATCCAAGATACATTCAAGAGCATGAAACCTAAGTAAATCTTTAAACGTGTAATCTCAATGACTAAAGCAACTAATGCATAAAGGCAAAGCTCCAAAGCATCCAATGTAGCTCAAATATGAGTGGTAAAGCCATCCATAATCATATCTAAGTCCAAGTATCAATGCTAGATATCAATGCATGTAAGTGGCATTACCAAATAACATCAAGCCTCAATATGTATAAAGTTACTATTAATAACTTGCTATCGAGATTGTTATTATAGCAATGGAATTGTTTAAAATTGAGCTAATCAAGCTCTAAACAATCCAAGTAGCATTCCAAAGCATAATCATAATGTTTGGCCACCAAAATAGCGTCATCGAGGTATTAAACATGCATAATGGAGCTCATTGTTTGCTGTCCAAACTAGACTTGTTATGTGTTGTGTGAAACAGAGAAATAAAAACTACACATGATCGGCTCTATGAATGCTCAAATCCATAGTTCTCATTATGCTTTTCATTTCTAGTTGTAGAACACCTAGATCTAATATTGTAATCAAAAGTTATAATGAAAATATGAGAGTATTATCATGTTGCCATAATTGTCTATGACTTCTGCAATATACTATGTATCCACTCAAAAAGGATAGAATGGCTACTTCTTAGATTAATAAGCACTCAACAAGGCTTGGCTAAGCCTTGGGAAGCTCACTGACAAGCTAGGAGTAAGCTAGAACAAGCTAGGAGAAGGAAAGACTCAATGCATACCTCGTGAGGAAGAAACAATGGCTACCATGAAACCTTGAGTTAAACCTTTGAATCTAGGCTGAAGCAAAGGATGACGAAGCTCCTCGAATGCCCACTCTGATACCAGTTGAAAGGTAGAGCTCGAGTGGAAGCACAGAAGCGGAAGCAAGAGCAAAGCAAGAGCTATGGAAGATTGAGCAAGAGCGACATCATACGTGGGAACTGCAGTAGTCAAAATGTGTGATTGGCTTTCCCTTATTCAATGGTCATTGAAATAATAAAGAATAAACTGACAGTAATAGGACCCGCTACTTGTAGTATATAGGTGTGCAGTCACGGTGCATGGAGTAAATAGAAGGTGGCATAGGAATAGGTGCCTAACATATTCTAATCATCATTGACAACTCCTTGACTTGAAGTCTACTTTTCCACCTATTTCTTTGAGGTCTAGAATGTTCTATTCTTATTCTTTCTTGATGTAAATTTCATTCCTATATGACATATTCAAATCCTAGCTTATTGCTAATCTTTGAACTTACTTTTTTTTCTAATAGATAGGTGAGATAGTTATCATTGGTACCATGTGGTGAAAATATATTAGTTATCAAAAGTTTAATGATGGGTTAACCAAACAAAGAGAAGAAAATGGCTTTATGCTTAAACTTGGCAATGTTGCATGTTCTAATGAGCCCATAACACTTGTTAGAATATAAGACCTAAGGCCCCACACATCTTTTAGTGAATCCTTGGATAGTGTAGATGTTCTCGTGACTTTTCCTACATATGAACAATAACCAAAATTAGATCACGTAATCACAAATCATAATGATGGAGAACAATTGCGATGCCTCAAATTTGTTTGAGTATCATGAGAAATGAGTTGTGATTTAATAAAAAATGGTCCATTAGGTTATTGTTGCATCCTTGCGAGGTATGCAACCAATAGATTTTCAAGAATATATCTTAACAATTCTCCAATAATTTGTTTGAACCTTTTATGCAACCCTACTTTTGTAGGATAGATTCCAAATTTGCCATCTTATGATGGAAAGAGCATGATCGAAGATTTTGATTTGGATAGATCCAATGTAGGAAAATTCAACAAGAGAGAATTGGTTTCGATAGATCTAGTGTAGGAAAATTAAACAAGAGAGAAATCTATTGTTTGTTGTCAACTATTTTAAAGGCACCATTGTTTCATAGTAATGACCTTCCTAAAACTTAGAAATAAGCAAGATTCGAGCAATCATATCGATGTAAATGAGAATAGTATTGGCTCTCTATTATAGATTCTTGATTGCCATAAACAATGAGAGTCTTTTGATGGTTTAAATTTTGGATTATGGCCTTCAATCCAATAGTATTTTGTTTGTATGTAGAATATGCAACACAAGGATCATAAAATCATATTCACTAAGGGCAACTTGGGCATCTCTCTCTTTCTCTCTCTCTCTCCCCCCAAAAAAAAACCCCCATTGTTTCCAACCTTAACCATTTGCCTCCTTAAACTTTGAAAATGGTAGCATATTTTCATAAAGTTCTCAAACGAAACTTATGTAGTGATTAAACCTTCCATCTAGTGATTCAGTAATAGCTCTAAAGACTAGAACTAAAGAATCCACATAATGGTTCCCTTTTTGGGCTCTAGAAGAGTCAACAACAAGAATATTCATGTCCTAAGTATTAAGCCACTCGTTTGGCTCAATGGCAAATTGAAGTTATCAACCTCTTTTTCAAGGTTTTCAACACATGCCTTTAGAGAACAGACTTATCATCTACATTTGGCAATACAAATGATGCAATCCACTTAGATAGCTTGGAGAATGCATGGTTATGAAACAAATGATAAGCACAAGCTTATCAAAAGTCTTGTAAGTACTCCAGAATGTTCAAATAATAAGAAAAAGCACGATTATAAAAGAAAAATTTAGAAAATTCAAATCAAATTTAGTAGCTACATGTACTATTCTCAGCTTATTAAGAGATAGAAACAATAGCCTCAACAACATCCTATTGTTAACATGGGAGAGCCTAGCAAACATGCGACTAAAAGTCTCCAATTTTTGAAGTAATCTCCTTAGAGAAAATTCTTCAACTCATACAACAATCAAACACTACAGCCACCCTCAGGCGAAAAATCATCATTGCGAAAGGCTCACTCACGCTTATGATTTGCATGTTGCCTGCGATGTCGGCTTTGATACCGACTCCGACTTGGACTCCAATTCCAACTCCATCTCCAACTTCGACTCCAAGCACTCGACATCGTGTGAAGCGGGCCTTAGACTTAATTGCAGATTGTATGAAGCCAAAAAGAAGAAAAAGAAAAGAAAAGTGCGCGCGAGTTCGGCCGAAACATTAAAAGGAATGCCGATCGAGACCTAAGGAGAAGTGAGAGAAGCTTAGCTCGGCTGGATCGTACGCTTCTCTCGCAGGACTGTCGGGGTAGAAGCCTCGGAGGCCTCATTCGCCAACAGCACTGATCAAGCAGGACAGGCGGTTTCCATTAAAGCAGAGGCTGACTTTATGCCGTCCGTTTAAGAAGTCCAGTAGGCTACGGCTATGGCGGCGAGGAAGACGAGCTTCTCCCCGATTCCGCTATCTTTCCTCCTATCGCTGCTCCTGCTCGTCCTTTGCTGCACCCCTTGTCAATCCATCTTCGAGGACCAAGTCGGCGTCTGGGACTGGTAAGGCTTCTACAGTTTCCGCATTGGATATTTGGCTTAGCGTGCGGTTTCCTTAGATCCCAGGCCCATATGCACGTGTGCAATAAAAATCAAGTATGCAAAAAATAAAAAATAAATACATAAATAAATAAATAAATATATGCACTTGTTACAGCTTCCATATTGGGCTTTTGGCTTAGCCTGTTGTTCCCTCACATCTCTAAGGCACATATCCATGTATGCGATATATATCAAGTATGCAATAGTACATATTCCCTTATACCTGCAATCATGTTGCAATAAAAATAAAGCAGAAAACATGATTGCACTTATGCGTGCAATCTGTATTGTGCATGCTGTAAAATCAAGTAAAAAATACAGTTAATCATGTATATGTGTGATGTGTAACCACAAGGGGTTACAACCCTCTCTCCACAGGGGGACCGGGGACCAACCATCATAGGTTATGACACTATTTCCTAAAACGACCACATTGTCTTGTAGAAACTAAGGCCCTTTGCAAGTCAATAGACAAAGCCCTCTTTGTTGTACCTACCATCATTGCATTGGTAGCATTTATTTGTATTCCAAGTAGTAAGTCTCTATATGAGTCTCTATATGCAACATTGCACAATGTAGATGCTTGCACTATGAAATCTAGCTCTGTGTATGTGTGTGTGTAGAGAGAGAGAGAGAGAGAGAGAGAGAGAGAGAGAGAGAGAGAGAGAGAGAGAGAGAGAGAGAGAGAGAGAGAGAGAGAGAGAGAGCGCTTATTAAGGTCCTTGGGAGGTTAAAGTTGACCTATAGGACAAATTAGATAGTTTATCTATCCACACTTTTGTCCCTTGTAGGGACTTAGTGTCTTCTTTGGGATAATGTTGCCGACCTTTGCTTGTGTATCTTTTGGGATAATGTTGATTGGCTCTACCAAATCTATGAAAGGGACAATCTTGCATAACTTTGCTTGTAGAATTTATTTCTAGGATGATATCTTGAACTCTGGAGCAAGATTCTTTCTATCCCATCCCAAGAGGAGACCACTGATGCTTATCTCTCTCTTATTGCTTTCAATTCTCTCATTGCTTTTGAATACTGATATAACCTCTTCACAAAATGTGTTGAATTAGATGAATTCACTTTTTGTATTTGGTTGGTTAGTTCAGCTTGTAATGACTTTCTTATGGGCTCTTCCTTTGGTTTCTGTTGTTTTTTTTTTTCAATTTTTGCTATGTTTTAATGCGTTCTTCCTTCTCGATCATTTATTGCTTCATTACTGTCACTTTCCTTGAATTTTCTTAAACTCTTGTAGCAAGTAGGATATTGTCAGAGTGGAGCGGTGCGGAAGCGTAGGACTGAGAGAGAGAGAACGCAGAGAGAGAAGAGAGAGAAAGAGACAGTGGAAGATGAAGATCTGCTGTATAAAGTGTGCTGAATACAAAGATATGCAGATATATACACGGGCGCAGTGAGCTGGACTGCGTGTCTCCACCTTGACGATGCAACCTACTGTTCACCTCGAAGTCCGCTGCAGTCTGCACTGTCTCCTGTCTGAAATCTGCGAACAGAGACTGAATCTGCGCGTCACCGATTTGTAATCTGCGAGTAGAGAAGTGTAGGAGACTGCTGGAGATGTCGGCTATTTATAGCCAGAATTTGGACAAAACAGGGCGCATAAAATATCCTGTCGGTTGCATTAAATGCAGCCGACTGCCTGCACTGGTCGGACTGCCACGTGGCAGTCCGACTGTGCAGTCCAACTGCCTGTCCGACTGCACACTGGCTGCCACTGCACTGGCTGTGATCAGATCTCTAACACCCCCTCCCAGAGCCTGGGCAGGGCAGAAGCCTGAGGGATCTGGAATGTCGCCGAAGTAGAGCCTGGGGAAGTGCCTTCGTAAACAAGTCCGCAAGATTGTCCTCCGTCTTGCAGTACTCCACAGTGATAGTCTCATCCAGAAGCTTTTCTCGGATGAAGTGGTACTGGAGCTCTATGTGCTTCGTCCGGGCATGAAAAACAGGATTCCATGCCAAGGCAATGCAACTCTCATTGTCACATTGCAGCAAAGTAGGACGAGTCTGGGGATACCCAAGCTCCTCCAATAATCTCCGAAGCCACATAGCCTCACATGTGGTGGAAGACGCGGCCCGATACTCCGCCTCAGTAGTAGACGAAAGGGCTACCGTGGGCTGCTTCTCGCTACTCCATGAGATAACACCTGCACCCAAGGTAAAACAGTAACCTGTAATAGACCGCCTGTGGTTCACATCACCGGCCCAATCCGAGTCGCTCCAACTTGCAAGTACAAGATCTGAACCATCTGTCCCTGCGGGATAATGAATCCCTAAATCAGACGTCCCCCTCAAATACCGAAGTATCCTCTGAGTAGCCTGCCAATGCATCGTCTTAGGTTCACTCATGAACCCTGCCAAGAGCCCAACAGCAAAACAAAGATCAACCCTAGTGTTGAGAAGCCAAATCAAGGACCCAATCAACTGACGATAGCAGGAAGCATCCGCCATAGGAGAAGCTGAATGGGAAGTGGCCTTCTAGTTCGGATCCATAGGAGTAGAAAGGGCCCGAC
The DNA here is from genome assembly GCF_053477565.2 of Lygodium microphyllum. Taxonomy (NCBI): domain Eukaryota; kingdom Viridiplantae; phylum Streptophyta; class Polypodiopsida; order Schizaeales; family Lygodiaceae; genus Lygodium; species Lygodium microphyllum. The sequence continues at coordinate 21,302,542 of NC_141146.1, read as the reverse complement.
AATCCTCCATCTCAAAAGACACCAAGAGCTCCTGTACATATCTCTGTTGAGAGATGAAGATCCCCCTCTTAGATTGATAAATCTCATGGCCCAAAAAGAAATGGAGTAGACCCAAGTCCGTCATCTCGAACGTCCGATGTAAAGCTGACTTCATCTCTTGGACCTGCTGTGCATCATCACCTGTGACAATCAAATCATCAACATATAATACAAAAAGCACACAACCAAGTGTGAACATAAAGCTGCGGATCGGCCTTGGAATGCCGATAGCCCAACTGAGACTGGAGGAATGAATCAATCTTCTCGTTCCATGCACGCGGAGCCTGCTTGAGGCCATACAAGGCCTTCTTCAACCTGTAGACTTTCCCATCTGAAGATCCAAAGCCAGAAGGCTGCTCAACATAGATCTCCTCCTACAAATCACCATTGAGGAAGGCCGACTTCACATCCAACTGGTAAACAGGCCATCTCCTATGGCCAGCCAAGGCAAGAACAGCTCTAATGGTCGCCATACGAGCTGTGGGGGCAAAAGTATCATGACAATCAATCCCTAGGCGCTGTGCAAAACCTTTAGCAACAAGGCGAGCCTTGTGCTTATCCAAAGAACCATCGCTAAGGTATTTGGTCTTGAAGACCCACTTGATGCCAATCACCTTCTTATTCGAGGGGCGGGGCACGAGTGACCAAGTGCCATTCCTCTCAATAGACTCCAACTCGGCTTCCATAGCTTTCTTCCATGGTGCGGACTGTAAAGCCTCCTTCACGGAGGTGGGCTCTTGATCCTGCATTACACGGGTCATCAAACAATAGCTAGAGCAAACAAGCTCCGTAGAATGTGCCTGGGTGCCGCCGTGACCGCCGCGGATCATCCTGCGGTCCCCACTCCTCAGGAACCCCCTCGATCCCTGAATCACGGAGTGTGTCACGGGCCCAGCGAGGAGGCCGAACCTCCCCTCGTCGCTCTCCATCAGCAGAAGACTCTGGAATATCCACCAGTGGTAACTCCTCAGGGGTGACCGGTGGAACGGTAGACTCTGTGTTAGAAACAGAATCATAATCAAAAGGCACGGGCTCCAGTGGAACTGTAGAAGGAGCCCAACTCTCCCGCGGATCTCCAAGAACGGGATGCTCCTCACCCGTTGATATGGCCGGAACCTCCACAAACCGCACATCACGGCTAGTGTACACATCCCGCTTGACGGGATCATATAATCGATAGCCTTGGGACTGGGAACTGTAGCCAACAAATACCTGTCTTCGAGAAGCTGCTTCAAATTTATCACTGTGAGCCTTGGGAATGTGAACATAGGCATCACACCCAAAGACCCTAAAGTAAGAAACATCTGGCTTCGTCCCAAAGTAAGCCTCAAACGGGGTCATCCCTTCCACGGCCGAAGTAGGGGATTGATTAAGGATGTGGACTGCAGTAGCCACAGCCTCGGCCCACAGAACCTGAGGGGTCTGTCGGTGCTCCATCATGGTGCGCGCCATCTCGATCACACTGCGGTTCTTCTGTTCAAGAATGCCATTTTCTTGAGGAGTGTTGGTATTGGCAAACTCCTGGTGAATTCCTTTATCTGCACAAAACCGAGCAAACTCATTAGAAACAAATTCACCGCCCTTGTCGGATCGCAAGGTCTTCAACTTCCGGCCCGATCGGTTCTCCTCAAAGAGAAGCCAATCCTTGAAGTGTGAGAAAGCTTTTGACTTTAATGCCAAAAAATAGGCCCATGTCATCCTGCTGTAGTCATCTACGATCAGCATGAAGTACGAGCTCCCATGCAAGGACTCATTCCTCATAGGGCCACATAGATCCGTAGATACAAGCTCCATCGGTGAAGTAGACCGCCGCGAAGCTGTGTGGGGAATGGCATCCCTATGCTGCTTCCCCCAAATGCAAGAGACACATGGCTGCTGGCTTACCACTATATCCGGCAACCCTCGAACAAGCTGTCCACGTGACGCCCTCCGATCTGTACCTCCAAAGAAACCCGCTTCATAAGGGTCATCCGATTGTACATCTAATCAAGCTCCAGCCATATCTCCCGAGCCACCGTCAGGTGCTCGATGTGAGCGATCACGGCTGTAGTACATGATAGAAAAAGAAAGGAACGAATCCTGGCATTTAGTTTGTCCCAATGAGACTGAGCCTTGGCCAACTCCGCACGAGCATTGGAAGAGAGTTTGGACTCATCTCTTTCCGAGGGCCGGTCGATCTCCTCCTGTACCAGCTCCGCCAAATCATAGGACTCAAGGATGGCCAACATCATAACGCGCCAAATGCGGTAGTTGTCGCCGTCGAGCTTTTGATCTGCAGGAAGAGCCGGTAAGACAGGCACCTTCCGGTCCATAATCGACTGGAACTCGAAGTCAATCTTTGTAGACATCTTCACCTGTAATGCCTTCACAAACGCAAAAGCAACCCCCTCTGACTGGGAAAACTCAGCCTGCTAAGGCTCTTCCGCGTCCTGAACCTTTTTCACCCGCCGGAGGCGATGAAAAAGCAAACCTGCACTTGTAGGCTGAAAACTCAAACTTCCTCCGCGTCAAACAGCAGTAAACAGCAGCAAATCCACCACCTGGACTCCTTTCCTGCGCGACCACACTTGCTTCAGCCTTGTTCCAAGGCGCAGCCCTCCTGTCTGCCCTCAAACGCAAAAAACACAAATTTGTGTCGCGATAGAAACTCCTCTTCAGGTTGATTCTGCACTCAGTCAGCCCTCTAACACTGCTCTGATACCGAGTGCAGCGGTGCGGAAGCGTAGGACTGAGAGAGAGAGAACGCAGAGAGAGGAGAGAGAGAGACAGTGGAAGATGAAGATTTGCTGTATAAAGTGTGCTGAATACAAAGATATGCAGATATATACACGGGCGCAGTGCGCTGGACTGCGTGTCTCCACCTCGACGATGCAACCTACTGTTCACCTCGAAGTCCGCTGCAGTCTGCACTGTCTCCTGTCTGAAATCTGCAAACAGAGACTGAATCTGCGCGCGTCACCGGTCTGTAATCTGCGAGCGAGTGCAGCCGACTGCCTGCACTGGTCGGACTGCCACGTGGCAGTCCGATTGTCCGATTGTGCAGTCCGACTGCACACTGGCTGCCACTGCACTGGCTGTGATCAGATTTCTAATAGATGGTGGGAGTAAAGGGCCATCATGTCTTTTATATGTGCATGGGTGTGAACACACCCTTAGCACATTTGTACTTTCATATATATCTATCTAAAACCTAAAGAGGTACACACAAGAATTGTACCCAAGAACATCGTGTATCTCTCTCTCTCTGACTCTCACTCTCTACTCTTGCTCACGTTTTGCTCTCTACTTGACATTTTCATCGTTGGACATTGCATCGCCACTGCGCACTGCTCACTTCACACTGGTATCAAAGCACACAGACAGTGCACCCTTCCCTAAGCCAGTGACGGAGAGCAGGAGGCGTAGGTGAGCAGGAGCTTTAGATCCCAGATGTGGAACAATAGTTGGTAGGTCGTAGGTTGCAGGAGACGTGTTTGAGGCGACCAGGCTCAAGCCACACACTGTAGGCGACTTGCGATTGGACGAAACAGGACCACGTGACCAACTAGGCGATATGCAACTTGGTTCAGGTTGCGGACGAGATGGCAGCAAGGTTGACACGGACCGACGACCAGTATCAGTCACTACGAATGTGGCATGCGAGGCCAAGCGACGACGGGCAAAGGTCAACGCCTTTTTTTTTGGAAATATCTTTTTTTCCCTTCTTCATGGGGTGTTCACACGTAAAGGCACAAAGCCAAATTTTCCCTAAGAAAATTGGGGCTTTTCTTGGATTTGGGGACTTTAATGCAGAAGTGGACAATCTGACTCAGAAATTGCAAAATTAGTGCACAATTGCCCGTGAAATTTTGGGGTTTTCTCACATTTTGATGAAATTTCTTCAATTTCAGTGAAATTTGTGCACACCGGACCTGAAAAAATTTGGGAATTTGTCTAGCTTTGATGCAAGCAAGACACAACAGTGATATTTGTCTCAGAAATTGTAGGAATTTGTGACATTTTGCGTCTGACATTTGGGGCTTTTCATGTACATGCAAGAATTGGGCTGAAATTTACCCAATTTCTCGACATTGATGCACATTGGACCCCGTGCAATTTGGGGCTTTTGCTGTTTGGGCGAAATTTGTATGCCATTTGGTCATTTTATGTATATGCGGGTCTAATTCCATGCAATTTGGACACCTAGCACTTGGAAAAATTTGGGGGTTTTGTTGAAATTGCTCTATTTTGGCAAAATTGGCCTATTCTATGCATGTCAGAGACAATGCAGATGCATGGTTGATGCTTTGAGCACAAACATTTTGGGGCTTTTGACCGTGCGTGTATCAAATTTTGTGCTCGTGGGTGCATGTACAACTGAAATTGCAGCTAAAATTTGGGACTTCTCATGTAATGTGATGTATTTGACCTTGGAACAGCTGTAATCAGTTGTGGAGTGCTGTAGCACAAGGTTTTGTGCTTCTGAAAATTTATTTGCAGATCTGAAATTTCTAACTTTACGTGGTTATTTATTGTTGGTTGGTACTTGTTTGTACCTTGGTCACTTGTGTGATAGTTTGGGCTTGCCTTTGCTGAATCTTTGGTCACATTTGGGCTGAAAATCATGGCTGGCAATAGTGACAGCAGTCATCTCATGCACGTTAAGAAGCCTGAAGGAGCACATAACCTTGCAATCTGGCAAAAATAGTGCTATAATATCCTGTTGCAGAAGAAGTAGGCAAGGCCGATTAAGACCAAAGGGGCAAAGCTCGTAGATATGGAACATGAAGATTGGGATGAGCTAAATGAGCTTGCACGCTCAACCATCGAGCTATTGATTTCTGATGCCTTGCTGTTTAACATTGAAGGTTTGGATTCTGCCTATGTTATTTGGACTCGATTGGAAGAACTATATGTCCAGAAGAGCGCCGCAAGCAAAATTTTCTAGCTGAAAAAGCTTATGGATTTGCGTATGAAAGAGAGTACAGCAATGTCTACTCGCTTGAGTGAGTTTAACTTTATTTTCAGGTAGCTGGTTGCCTTGAAGTTCATGATTGATGAAGAATTTAAGGCTACGTTTTTGCTTTGCACTCTGCCGGTGAGTTGGGATACATTCAGGACTGCTATGAGTAATTCTAATGCAATACTTTTGTATCTTGATGTAGAAAATGCTCTACTCATGGAAGAAATGAATCGGTAGAACAATACATTCAGTAAGTCTTCTAGTGCTTTGCATACTAGGGACAGATCACAGTAGAACGGCAAATCTGATAGCAAGGGACGCAATAAATCACGTGGTAAGGATGTTGAATGCCATCATTGTGGCAGGGTCACTTTAAACGTGACTGCTACAAATGGAAGAAAGAGAAAGGAAAGGACAAGAATATAGATGATAGTAAGGAAGAGAAGAAAGAGAGACAGCCTAAGAAGAGTAGTATCAAAATTGAAGAGGTGAACGTAGTCACTCATGACAATGACAGTGGGAATGATATACTCTTTGTCTCTTCACACTTTAGTACACATGCTTTACTTGCAGTTACGGATGATGACATGCACACTTAGATTCTAGAATCAAGTGCTTCTTTTCATGTCACTTCTCATTGTGAGTGGTTTTTTGACTATATAGGGGGTCAACATGGTGTTATCCATCTTGGGGACAACTATGCATGTGACATTGCACGTATTGGCAGTGTGCAGTTGCAGTTTCAGCATGGTTCTACCTTCACACTTCAGCATGTACGGCATGTACCTTAGCTCAAGAAGAGCTTGATTAGCACAGGGTAGCTAAATGATGATGGATTTCATACCACCTTTGGTGATGGGAAATGGAAGATCAGTAAGGGATCTAGAGTGATTGCCAGAGGCTGTAAGAGTAATACCTTGTATCCTCTCCATGTATTTAGTGTGCGTGACCATGTTGTTGCCGTGACCGAGCAGCCAAGTGTTTCTTTGTGGTATGGCCGGTTGGGACACATGAGTTAAACTGGAATGAAAGTGCTTTCTCGTTTGGGTTATTCGCCTTGTCTTCATTATGCTGATTTTGAGCATTGTGGTCATTGTGTTTATGGTAAACATTCACAGACGTCTCATAAGAAGTCTCTTTCGCTAAAATATTCTCCTCTAGAGTTAGTACATTCCGATGTATGTTAGATGCCAGGGTTATCTTTAGGGGAAAAGAAATACTTTGTCACCTTTGTTGATGATGCTACATGGAAGGTATGGGTTTATCCTATTCATAGATATAATCCTATGGACCTTCTCAGTCTTTTCTAGTTGTTTATGGATGCAATCTTCTTGGAAGATAACATCATTGTTGCGTATTACTTTTCTTTTCTTGGGATCCCATAATCTATATCCCATTTCACCTTCATTACCATATCCTAGGAAAATACATTTACAGGACTATGGCTTAAGTTTGTTGCGTTCTTCCTTACATATGTGCACAAATGCTTTGCAGCCAAATACTTTCAAGTGTGCATACGAATGTGGCTTGCTCGACCACGCTTCTTGGGGAACTTCCTCCCCCCTCCCAAAGACTGGTTTGGTGAACGATTAATCAAGTGTACGGCTGTCATAACAGTCTCTGTCCAAAAACCATGGGGTAATGCAGCATGAGACAGCATCGTATGGGCCTTATCCTGTATCGTCCGATTCATATGCTCTGCAACTCCATTTTGGGATGGATTATGAGGGGCAGTGAGCTTCCTCTTTATTCCTTTGCTGTCACAAAATGCCTGAAAGGCCTTGGACACATATTCCCTACCATTGTTAGAGCGAAGACACTCAAGTGTCTTATCAAGCTGATTTTCAACCAATGCCAGTAAACAATGATCATTGGGTTAGGAGATCGTCTAGGGCTACTAGACAACTTGATAGATTCGTTCTTGGTGCTGTCTTGCTTCAAGGAAGCAATGGACAGATAGGACAATAAAAAATGGTATAAAGCCATGTTGTCAGAGATGGAATCTCTTGAGAAAAATGACACTTGGGACTTGGTGCAGTTGCCTAAAGAGCAGAAAACCCTTCCATGCAAATGGGTTACAAGATGAAGGTCACTTTTGGTTCCTCGCCAAAGTACAAAGTAAGATTGGTTGCAAAGGGGTACAAATAGGAACATGGAGTTGACTTTGATGAGATTTTCTCTCCTATAGTCAAGATGACTACATTGAGAACCATTTTGGGCTTGGTTGCAGCTGAAGATATGAAGCTTATACAGATGGATGTAATGACTGCATTCTTACATTGTGATCTGCATGAAGACATATATATGTAGCACCTTGAAGGGTTTGTGGCAAAAGGGAAAGAGAAGATAATTTGTAAACTCAAAAGGAGTTTGTATGGACTAAAACAAGCACCAAGAGAATGGTATCATAAGTTTGATACATTTATGTAGTCTCAAGGTTTTCATAGAAGTCAAGTGGATCATTGCTTGTACACCAAGAAGATAGTAGATGACAGCTTGATTATCTTGGTTTTGTATGTTGATGACATACTGATTGCTGGGAGGAATACTCATGCCTTGGACTCACTGAAGCAAAGTCTTTATGGCAAATTTGACATGAAGGATCTTGGTGATACAAATCACATTCTTGGCATGCGAATACTCAGAGATAGGTCAAAAGGATTACTCTATCTATCTTAGCAAGAGTATATCTCCAAGGTTTTGTGGCGTTTCAATATGGAGAGGGGAAAACAATTGGGGTTCCATTGCCTTCATATGTGAAACTCAGTGCAGAGGACAGCCCTACATCTGATGATGAGAAGACTGAAATGGCCAAGATACCATATGCTTCAGTTATTGGCAGTTTGATGTATGCTATGGTTGCTACACGTCCTAACATTGCCTTTGCAGTGGGAGTGTTTAGCAGATACATGGAAAACCCTGGTAAGAAGCATATTGGGAAGCAGTGAAAGGTATTATGAGATACCTCAAAGGTACAAAGGATTTGTGTATCTGCTTTGGAAAGTAGAAGGCATCTGTCGTTGGCTTTACGGATGCAGACTATGCTGGTCATGCGGATTGCAGAAAGTCCACTTTTGGGTATGTGTTTACCTTCACATGAGGAGCAGTCTCTTGGATTTCCAGGCTACAAAAGTGTGTTGCATTGTCTACTACAGAGGCAGAGTATGTGATTGCCACTGAGGCATGTAAGGAGGCTTTATGGCTTTCACGTCTAGTGGGGAGCTTGGTATTAGAGAGTTACATGTTCTGCATTGTGATAGTCAGAGTACTATCATGCTAGCATGGAATCCCGTCTTTCATGCAAAGACAAAGCACATACAGGTGAAGTATCACTTCATTAGAGATGTACTTGACAGCAAGAGCATTGAGCTTGTCAAAGTGCATACAGGTGATAATCTTGTAGATATTCTCACGAAGGGTCTTCTAGCAGAGCGGTTTGCTCATTGTTGACAGATGATGGGAGTTGGATAGGTATGTGTATTTCAGCTTTGTGCATACCTAGACTTAGTTGATTCTTTTCTCCTCTTAAGGCACATTGCCTTTAGGTGGTAGGTTGTTGGAAATAAAGGGCCATCGTGCCTTTTATATGTGCATGGGTGTAAACACACCCTTAGCACATTTGTACTTTCATATATGTCTATCTAAAACCTAAAGAGGTACACACAAGAATTGTACCCAAGAACATTGTGCATCTCTCTCTCTGACTCTGACTCTCTACTCTTGCTCACGTTTTGCTCTCTACCTGACATTTTTATCGCCGGACATTGCATCGCCATTGCGCATCGCTCACTTCACAGGATTCCCATGGTGAAGGCTTTGTTGTTGGTGGGGAATATGGTTTATCCATGTCTTAAACAAGCTTGCCCCTCTGCTCTCTTACCTTGGATCTTAGCCCATTCACTAAGCTCATGTTTCAATACCAATCCATATATTTAAGCTAGTGTGTGGTCGATCATGATGGTCTTGTAGTCTTGGTAGGTCATTGGGCAATTGACGAGTTCACTTTGCTTGATGCCTTGATTGCTTTGAGGTAGGACGACTTGGGGGGAAAAAATGGGCTTGAGCTATCTTGATAGTCTCCTCCTAGTTTTAGTTTTGGGCTTGAGAGGGGGCATTGGGCTAAAAAACGCATTATAAACTGAGTGGCTCTTTATTATAGTCCCAGAACTCAATTGATACAATAGATTCGTTAAACTGTGTATGTTTCTAGAGAATGTTTGTATCCCATAAGCCAAACCCTAATTTGGGAGAATCCATACTTCTGAATATAGATAAGTTTCCTACCACTCAGCCTTAACCTTGTTTTGTAGATTGTTTTGCACCCCATAAGCCAAACCCTAATTCGGGAGAATCCACACTTCTGAATATAGATAAGCTTCCTACCACTCAGCCGTAACCTTGTTTTGCAGATTATTGACACCTTTCTACTCTTCTCCATCAACTGGCTACTTGTTTCAGCAATGCCAAATTAGTTGCTATTGCCTTCATTTAGACTTGATATATTGTTGTTTGCAAGCTTGCCAAATTATTAGCCAGACTTGCATTTACTATTTTATGTTGTCACGTGCATTGCCATGCTAAATTCCTAGCGTTTTGTAGATTTTTGTAGTTGCTTGGCTGCCACATTAGAATCGAGTTTGCACGTTGCTGATTCTTTTTCCATGTGCCTCATTTGACACCGATTCAGTCTTTATGGAGTGTGTGTGTTGATCCTAGACTTCTTTAGAGGCTATCTGTTGTGATTTAGGATCCATTAGAGTATGACACACTCTCTAGCCATACACTCTATCCCAATCCTAGAGACACGGAAGTTTGGGGTTCACTATTTACTTTGCATAGTCTGTTTGTTGCATTGAGCATCGTATATATTCATTAATCCATTATTCATCTTTAGTGTTCATTGTTTACAAATTGTCCTAACCCTAAAATGAAACGTCCCCTTGGAATCCAACGTGCACATGAGACATGACATAAGCCACATTCATGAATATTGGGGATTGGACATTATACATACCTCTTAGCCATAGAGCCAAATGGGCTTTTTTTTGAGCTTGAAAGCTCGCAACACTTTGGGTCACAACCACCGTTCCGGTGTATAGCTGTGTTGGTCAACGGACCAAGAGTCCAAGAGTGGTGATGATCACACAATGATGTGTACAATAGGGCCTTGAGTCTTGTAAATAGGACCTGATTGCCCTAACCCCTAGGTGTCCTTAGTGTATTTGTACTAGGTCACTTCATAATCATAATGACCAATGCTACTAGTGCATATCCAAATGTCCAAGGATGTAACACTTTCCTCTTTATGAATGATTGTTGTTCTTTAGTAATATCCTTTGAGGCGAAGCGAGCAAAATGACTCTTTAACGAACAAATCGACTCCCGAGTAGCCTCTGCCTCCATGTTGTTTTTTTCACTTGACTAAATACTTAGGATAAACGGTTCGACATGATTACTTAGTTGTAAGGTTGAGAACCAACTCGGGTTCGAGTGGAATATAATGAGCTGTATTCTTGAGTTGTGGAACTTCCTTAATTGGAACAATTAGTTCGCCTTGTTCGAATCTTTCTTTCAAACGACTAATGTGGAACACAATGTAAACTTGAATTTTTGACAGTAAATCTAGCTTATAGGATGTGCTACTTGTCTTCTTGGTAATCTAAAACGAACCACAAGACTTTGAAGATAAATTATAGCATGTCTCAATAGTCATCGAATTAGAGTTCTTTGGGATTCAAGGTAAATCCACATGCCCTTCCGAAGCTCTCGAGGAGTAATGTTAGCTAGCATAAAACATGGCACGATTCTAGGCCGTTTTAATGCTTTTCCTAGCAATCATCAATATTTTTTGCATATTGTGTAGAAAGCCAACCACAGACTGCATTTTCATCCCCTTGAGCTTGATAGCAATTGGTGGTTTCGGCTTGTAGCCGTTTATAAGCGTAAACAAACTATAACCAATAGTTGAATGCTTAGCAATTGTTATAAGCGAACTCAATCAGAGGAAGGTAACACTCCCAATCATATTGTCTATGGGGGATATATGTACGCAACATATTTGGTTTGTCCTTTTGATACACCCATCGATCTCAGGATGTGCTGAGGATTGACATGGACAATCTAGTTTCCAAGGATCTTGGGCATTGACATTTTGTTGGGTAAACCATAAAGTCTGTAAAGATGTTGAATAAAGAGACCAGCCAACTCGTGGCTTTTCACAATCAACTTTGTAGGAATGAATTGAGCCATTTTTGTCAATTAGTCGACCACAATCCAAATTGTGCCATGACCTCGATTCGAATAGGGTAATCCTACTACAAAGTCCATAGACATGCTACTTCACTTCCTATTGGTGATTTGTAAAGAATATTACATCCTTGCTTGTTTATGCCATTTGGTTTTATTAAGTTGACATTGTAGACTTATGCACATAAGATTCAACCATAGTCTTGATGTGTGGCCGATAAAAGTTGGAAGCAACTAAGACTAATATCTGATGTATGCTAGCGTGTCCAGTGCTCAGAGTATTGTGATGCTATTTTCTTGAAGATATCGTAATTGTCGAGTGCACATACTTTACCTTGTTAAGTAATCCATCATGAATGAAATACTTTTTTGTTGTCTTTCTCTTGGTAGCTGGCTTTCGGGTGTTCGAACCGCTAGAGCTTCCTAGGCTACTAGATGCCTCTTGAACTAGTTGCTAGATCTTACCAAAGTGAAGATCATGTTGGCAATGCCCTTTGAGAGAAAGATAGAAATCAGTCCAAATTTCATAGAAGGATAAGACATTAACTTTGATAATTCGAGTAAAAATCATATTAGTTGTGCTCTTTTTATAGTGAATCTTGAAGTCAAATGCTTGCATAAGCTTTGCCTATCTCGCTTTGTGGCCATATAGATCGGGTTGATCACAAATGTATTTTAACGAATGGTATGAATTGAGTGCCATACAAATAATGACACCATATTTTAAGTGCATGGATGATTGGTAAGTGTTGTGAGCTTATAGATCTCAAATATAATGTATCAGCCGCCTAGATAAAAAACAATACCCATGGCACAATAACTTGTATTCATATAAACCTCAAAAGGTTAATTCATGTGGGGTATGGAGCTCACGTGCATGACCGGCAAGCTATGGTGAATGGGACTTCACAGAGAGAGAGAGAGAGAGAGAGAGAGAGAGAGAGAGAGAGAGATTTACGAAAAAAAAAAGAGAGAGAGAGAGCTCTTGCAAGTACACACAAATTGAAAGATAGATTGATAAAAATGAGATTAAAGTACAAGTGATAGGGCTTGAATATAAAGGCTAAGATTTCTACCTACACCTTTGACCCTTAAAAGGTGTTCATACCTAAACACGCTTTTGCACACAATAATGTGTGTTCACTCATGAGAATAGAGGTAACTAATCCCTCTTTGGGTCATGGGTGATTGAACGCGTGACACAAAACACATGAAAAAGGAAAAGGGAAGGTCTTATCTTCAAGAGGTAGTGTCTAATCTTGTACAATGGCTGTGAAAAAGGAGATATAGAAATGAGAGAGAGACAATAGGGGATAGGTCATGGCATGGTTTACCCAGAAGCTTAGGGACTTGAAGCAAGATAGGGTCAAGAGATACGTGTGCATGGCTCAGAGGCTAATCCAAAGCCAACGTGGCTTAGAGGCACTCAACACACAACTAGAGGCCAAATTGACAGGTATAGCTTTCGAGATCAACTCAAAGGTCATGCACAAAGTGGTTGGAGTCCCCCTTGAAACATAACTCCTTTGTGAACCAGATGGAAAGGAAACTGAAAGCGATACAACTCATTTTGGATTAAAATGTGGGCAAAGGATCCCACACAATTGCAATAGGTGATGGAAAGGTCTTAGCACATGTGTAACCATGGCCAATGTCTAATTTCAAGCACACATTTTTATATTTTAATTGTCAATTTTTATATTTTTAAATGTTTTTATTGGGATAAAAAATCCCCCCTTGATGTTGATGTCGAGGATACAACGATTAGTGTCGATCCCTTGTGATAGCGTTGCCAAGCACTAGACGCTTGGTGGGTCATTTTTTGACCAATGTCAAAGGTGAGCACTCGGGTGTGAATGATTCATCAAAGGACTCGACTTGATTTCTAAGGACTTCAATATGAAAAGCCCTAGATTTTGGAGAAGAAATTTAAAGAAATTTTGAAGAAAATTGAAAAGCCCCAAATGTGTGTGAAGGAATTTTGAGAATTTTTAATCAAGGTCAAATCCACCCTTTTTTCTTTGAAGAGATTTGAGGTTTTGGAAGAAATTTCCAAATATCATTGACTCCGTAGGATGTGATGCGCATGGTGCGATCAGGGAATGTCGTGAGAGTTGTCAGGCAGGTCATATTTGGTGGATGAGAATGAAGAACCATGAGGTGTTGGATAAGATATAGGGAGGAGGTGGTGGAGGGAAAAGGGAGGAGGAGGTGGGTAAGCAGAGCTATGTTGATAGCATCCAATTGGTGTTGATTGATGTGGAGGCACTAGAACATGAATGTTTTCGAAAGCACCGGTGAAGGTGGAGGCACCTGAACACATAAGCCCTGTTCAATAGACGACTAGGGCGCAACAAAATGACTAGAAGGCCCACTAGGTAATGCCGTGGAGGCAAATTGTGGTACCAACTTAGCCACAGTCGCTGGTGGTTGGGTGGCATTTCTAAGTTGTGAAAAATTTGAAAGTGTGGGATGGAAGGATGAACCTTCATCATGGGGACACCACCCGGTTGGGGAAAGCACGAGGTTTTAAAAGGCATGCCTATGGGTGATGGACCCCTCGGTGTGATGTGAGAAGACACGTGTGGTGCACTTAATGGAGGCGGAAAGAAAGGTGCAACAAAACTAATGGGTGGGAGATTAAATGGATTTGTCATTTGAGTTGTTGTGGGAAAAGTGTTAGGTTCCTTTTGTCCATTAGATGCAAATGAATAGGTAGATAAATCACCAAAATCATATTGACCATGAGATAGAAAAATTGAAGAAAAAGATAAAGGAGTACTTACCATAGGTTCTTGCAATTGTTTACCTTTTCTTGAGTGCAATTTGAAATACTTATCCTCTTTAGTGCTAATGTACCAATACTCGGTATAGATAGTTCCTTCATCATGAGCATCCTCGATATCTTGCGGAAAAGAGGGAGTAAAACTAAAGATTGAGAAGTATCATGTGTACTTGACATGGGAGTGAATGAAGGTGAAGCAAAAAATGGCTTGTACTCCATGATAGTTTCTACATAAGGGTGATCAGTCCTTTGTGAAACTTCCATCCTTCTTGCAAAATCATTAGACCGGCGCACCGCATCTAAAGGGGAAAAGTCAAATTTACCTTTAATTTGCTGTTGAGCTTGAGACATGAGAATGAGGTCGTATTCAGCTTGTGAAATCTTGTATGGTTTGTGGACTTCATGGTAGTCCGAAGACTCTAGCCATGTTGGATGGAGAAGCAAGCTATGAAACCCACTCCGTTGTCGTCCTCTTGTTGTTCTTGCTTCTTGCAAAGGGCTTTTGGATTAAAGGTTGAGGTTTCGTGGAAGAGAACCTTGCTCTCATACCATGTGAAGAAGATCCTAATGCAGAAACATAAACAAAAGCGTACGACAAAGCATAAATTCAGAAAAACATAGCTAGGGTTAGGGTAACACATAGACAATTAATCAATGAATACTAAATATACAAAGCTGCTGCAGCAAACAAACCGTAGAAGAATGAAAATTGTACCTTGAACTTGTGTCTCAATGATCAAGGTAGAGGTGTTGAGCGAGAGTGTGTCATACTCTTGAGGGATCCCGAAATGCAGCAAAGGCAGCCTTTGAGAGTGGAACACCAGCAAATGCAGCGAAGAAGGTTAGATTTGATGTAGAGATGCAGTGAAGAGAGAGAAATACCAAAAAATGAAGGTATTTGAGGAGAGAGAAAAAGTGGTTGACAACAGATGTGTGCAAACGCAGCAACCAAGAGCGAGGCGACAAGCAGAGAGAGGAAACACCAAATGCAGATGTGAGATGGTGAGGCAACAGTAAGAGAGTGATTGTGATAATTACTTGAGCACTTGGACAATCTGAACGCAGCACCGAAGTGGTCGCTTGCACTTGAGAAGGATCGCATAGCAGCAAACGCAAACTTGGGAGTGGTAGGATCAACAAGTGAGAGTTGGATGTGGGTAATGGAGACTGGAATTAGGTGCCAGATGGTAGCAAGCAGCAATGGGAAGCCTTGACCGTGATGTCCTCCGCGAATGGGGTGTGGGCAATGGAGATACAGCTGCTGAAACTTGCAAAAACGAGATTCAAGCTGAATGGAGGGCGGCTAGCCTATTTATAGAAAGTTTTGGGACCTTGTATTGCGCACGATTTAAAAATCTCTCAAACCACACACCAATTTAGGTATTTAATTATTGAGCATTTTTGGGGCTGTTTAAGAGGCTAATTCTCTCTTCCACCTTTGTTCAAACTCTCTCCTCTCTCTCGAGTCAACTCTCTCTCTTCGGTTTAGATTCACTCTGCCTAAGAGTACTTGTGCAAGTTTAGATTCTCTCAGCTTGACAATATTTGTTTGAAGTATCCTTGTCTTTCTCTCTCCACGACATTAAACTAGTGTTTCTCTCCTCCTTGATGCCAAGTTAATGTTGATAGTAATGCTGTGTTAACATCAAACATAATGTTTATATTAAAATCAGTACTAACATTAACATAGACTTTAAATGCTAAGATGGTAGTAACATTTAATTTCACATTAATATTAAAAAGTATGATAACATCAACAATAAATTTTAAATGGACAAAAATAACTGTCAATGAAAATACTAATGCCTACACAAGTTATAAGATTTCAGCTTTCAATGATGGTTTGCCACAGCTCTGGAGTGGCAACTCTTTGGACTTCAATCATCAAAACCATTGAAATCCTTGTGCACAAGCATCAACCCAACACAAAAAAATTTGAGTATGAGTACCAGACAAGAAACATACCTTGTCATCATACCCACCACTTGCGCCTGTTAGCAGATATGTCAGCTCACGTGAATCTGAGTTGCAGAGGCTTGGGCACATTATTTAGGTTATTTAGGCATTTTTTATTGTGTCATTTTATGGTCATATTGGGCATTTATTGCTGGCCAATTTGACATATTTTATGGCATTATTTGTGCCTATTTATTCTGGACTGCTCCTCCTCAGTTGTTCAATTTACCACTTGGAGTTCCCATGGAGAGAGGAGCGGGGGCTAGTGCCCATGCAGCCAGTGACTCACTGTTGTATGCGACAATCTTGTGTCTGATATATGGATTCCATTTCCCGAGCATACATTTGAGTTCTCATCTGTATTGTGTTCTTTCTTTCCCTTTCTCTTTTGTCTTGTGTTTCAGCAGTTTATTACAGTTTATGTATTTCTTTCCCTTTCTCTTTTGTCTTGTGTTTCAGCAGTTTATTACAGTTTATGTTTACGCTTCCATTGTTGCACCACTTCTAACATGGTATCAGATTTCAGGATTTGTGCTCTTGCTGTGTTTTCTTGCTGATTTTAGGACTGTTTTCACCCTTGTTGATCAGGTGACCGCTGCTCCATACAGGCGATCTGTTTTACTTGCATTTTCTGCAGATTTGCCATCGCTTGTTGTCTACAGCCCCTCTACTACCTGCATTTTCAGTTTTCAGGCTGTTGCGACAGTTTTCCAGCCTATTTGTGGCAATACTCAGTCTATGTTTTGGTGTTCCTGACTTCTTGGCTGGGTGATTGTACCTTCAGGCCGTTTTTACTGTTTTTGGCAGTTTTTGATTGATTTTTTGACTTTTTGCAGCAGTTTTTGTCTTCTTTTGGTCAGATTTTGGGTTATCCTGTATGTGAACTCTTGTTTTTTGCAGTTTGTATGGCTGTGTTTCCTCTCCAAATACCTTCTCTTCTCTACTTCTCTTCTAAATCCTCTATAGATGGTTCCTTCATGCATATCCCTTGATGACGAGCTCCATGGAGGTTCAGGTGAGGCTCTTGTAGCTTCAGAGAGGGGTTCGAAGATGAAGAAGTCGAAGGCCCAGTGTTACCATTGTGGCAAGAAGGGCCATTTACGGAAGGATTGCAAAGAGTTAGCGGCTTCCAGGAAGAAAAAGGAGCAGAAGACGAAGCGGGATGCGGACTCCTTCGACAAGTCATCATCTGTCTTAGATTCCAACTCAGATTCTGTGGCCAAGGCGAAGTCCAAGGCACGGGAGGGATTTTCTTCTTAGAAATTGGTGGCCCCTTCCTCAGCTACTTTCTAGTGGTGGTGATGAGGTCATCCCTCACGACTCTCCAATACCAGAGAGGGAGTGTGAGAGGGTGGTGAGATGGGGTAGCCGCGCCTCATCTTTATTTGTATACAGATGCACAGGATCCAGAGAGGGACGTCCCTGACGCATTGATGAAGTTTGACAGGATCAAATCCTAGAGTTAGGATTGACATCCAGGTTCATGATGTGTTGGTTACTTGACAGAGAGTGGGTGGCTTTTGTCTGGAGCTCACATGAGGGGACACTTGGCGGTCTAGCCAAAGGAGGAGAATTCATGGTCATTTATGCGGTGTGGCATTGGTGACAGGATGGTCAAATGTGCTACATTAGTGGCATTGTTGACAGTCATTGAGAGCTGCTATGATCTTCTCTATCTTCAGGAGTTGGTATGATCGACATCGACATCAGGTTCTCTTCGAGGCACCTTGGTGGTGGCTTGATTGTGAGAATGCATGGATCTTGAGCATGGTTGCAGCTATGGAGGTTGGAAAGTGGTGATTAGAATCATTGCAACATGGACAAATGACACTAACTGTTAGTTGAGTGAATTAGGTTCCAAGATTGAATGCTTGGACTCATAAACACAATCTCAAGTAGGACATGACAATGACACTTAGTGTAGTATAAAGTACGATAGCATTGCATTGAAAGATGAACCAAGTACATGTCTTTATAGCTTTCCAGCTTCTCTACTCTCCTCATTGTGCTTATGGGATACAAGTCTCCTCATCATGGAGCATACATCATTTGACCTATTTTCCAGCACCCCCCTCAAATGATAAATTCCTACACTTGTTGGCTTTTGCTCCCCCTACATGATAACATGGCCCGGGAGACTAGCTCATGGGTAGCCTTGTAAAGTCAAGCTTGAAATTTTACATTTTTTGACAAGGGTTTTTTCAGTACAAATCCACTAACGGAAAGAAAACATTCACTACGGGAAAAATATGATCCACTATGGGAAAGATACAATGAAAATTTCTTTAGAACAATCTGTCAGTGTTGTTGATGGTGGCAGAAGCATCTTCTTCTTCTTCCTCTTCTTCATGCATAAACTGGCTTTGGTGGTGATCTTGCACTTGTTGTGCTCTCTTCTTGTGGAAACATTCACTGGCTACACGGTCAGTCTTGCCACAATAATGTCAAATAATTCAGTCCTTGTTGTTGTTGGTGGTGAATCCTGGACCACGTCCTTTGTTGCATAAGTATCCTTGGTGTACAAGAGGTTATCCCTTGAGTTGGTTTCTTTTACATCCTTGCTTTTAAATTTGCTTTCTCCATCAAGTAGTGAGTGCTCAATGTCTTTGAGTAAGAGACTAGGAACATTACTTAGTGTCGAACCAAGGTTCTCATATGGTTCATGATTAACACTGGCAAGTAGCATTGCTATTGCCTCATCCTCATCAATGTTTTTTTAAAGAGCTGCAAGTTGAGTTTTAAGGCTCTTGAACTTATTAATGTGCACAACCATAGAGGAACTATCTTTTACATCCAACTTATAAAATTACATGAATAATTTTACCTTTGAGTTCTTTGCTTGGGTGCCAAAGATCCTATCAAGCTCTTCCCATGCCTTCTTTGCATCCCTGATGCCGGAAATATGATGTAATACATCATCGGATAGACCCCAAGCAATAATACCTAGAGCTTTGTTGTTCATCTTCTTCCATGCCTTTGTCTTAGGCTGAACTTCTGCAGCACCTTCATCTTTAGCATCTTCCTCCTTGTCATCAGCATCTTCTTCCTCGTCTTCAAACAAGTCCCACAAATCTTTTTGCATGAGGTGGTACATGGTCTTTTCCTTCCAGGCATGAAAGCCTTTCCCATTAAACTTTGCTATCTGCTCTAGTTCCTTCATTTTAGAAGGAGGTCTTACCACGAGAATTCTCGTGCAGTGTCTATCCTTTTACAAGAAGATTGAGATTTACAAGGGATTTGATCTATGTGACTTTAAATCATTACACAAAATGAGAATAATCTTCGAAGCAGGAATCAGAAGGTGAGTTACTCTTGAGTAAGTTGAAAACTCAAGTGCCAAGAAGCACTATTTGAGTATCAATAGATACTATGTCTTGAATGAAGACCTTGATGTTAAACTTGATGTTGATGCTTAGGCTTCTCAAACCTTCCTTTTATTGAATTTGAAGACTGCACTTAGCAAAGACTGAGAAAATCTGAGTGGCAAAGACTTCAATATGATGAAGTGAGAGAAAAGCTTAAACTATTGTAGCTATGGAGTTCTTTTGTCACTTTTTCTGTTAGGGTTTTTTGGTGACTAGTTTTTTCCTTTTGGTAGTGCGATCTGTGGACAATTTGAGTCGAGATTTTGTCTGAAGGTAGCCTAGACCATGGGCTACAAAAGCCCTAACGTTGCAGGACATAATGGCGGCGGCCTTCATCAACACAAACTGTATGACCACTGTTAGGCGCAGAGTTGGACAGGTTGATGAATTCCTACAATGCTACTCAAACAAGCGACCAATGTCCGCCTGTGATGTGACAAGAACCTATGCAGGGAGTTACGGAAGAGATCCCTAGAAGAATGTTAGTGAAGATATGGCTTAGTTTGTTCTCCCTGAGTCCTCCAACAAAGATCAGTATAGGCTGGCTATGGTAGACCAAAGGAATAGAGTGAAAAGGGAGTGAGAGATGAAGTTATGTGCTTGGACTAAGTTTGCCAGAGGTTGTGGGAGACTAAGAGAGCAATGAGGAGAGTTAGCCTATGCTCACCATGGTTTTGATACCATGTGAGAATGCATGGATCTTGAGCACGGCTGGAGCTATGGAGGTTGGAAAGTGGTGACTAGAATCATTGCAACATGGACAAATGGCACTAATTGTTACTTGAGTGAATTAGGTTCCAAGATTGAATGCTTGGACTCATAAACACAATCTCAAGTAGGACGTGACAATGACATAGTGTAGTACAAAGTACGATAGCATTGCATTGAAAGATGAACATGTCTTTATTTCTTTCTAGCTTCTCCACTCTCCTCACTATGCTTATGGGATACAAGTCTCCTCATCATGGAGCATACATCATTTGACCTATTTTCCAACATTGATCACCCATTGCTTGGGTATCCATGGTTTTACTTAGTGGTTCTATGTTGTATGGTTAATGATTCATTCTCATTGTACCATTGTATTGTCACCCATGATCTGAGAGATGGTGTTAGGAGATATGTCAGCTCATGTGTGAGTTTGAGCTGCAGAGGCTTGGGCACATTATTTAGGTTATTTAGGCATTTTTTATTGTGTCATTTTATGGTCATATTGGGCATTTATTGCTGGCCGACCTGACATATTTTATGGCATTATTTGTGCCTATTTATTCTGGGCTCCTCCTCCTTAGCAATTCAGTTTACCACCTGGAGTTCCCATGGAGAGAGGAGCCGGGGCTAGTGCCCACGCAGCCAGTGACTCACTGTTGTATGCGACAATCTCGTGTCTGATATATGGATTCCATTTCGCGAGCATACATCTGAGTTCTCATCTGTATTGTGTTCTTTCTTTCCCTTTCTCTTTTGTCTTGTGTTTCAGCAGTTTATTACAGTTTATGTTTACGCTTCCGTTGCTGCACCACTTCTGACAGTGCCCCCCTTGCACGCTCGGTGTCCGTCTTGCTAGTAGTGTCCCATACCACCCTAAACGAGATAAAGACATATGTGTTAGGTGTGAACCATCACAATTCTATGAGCAAAAGTGGTTTTGTGCATGTCATTGGATCTCATGTCCAATTGTAGGTTGACACTTTGATACCAATGAAATGTTTCCATAGGATCCAACTTGCACGAGACACAACACAAAGCATATTCACAAATAAAAGGGATTGGACATTAGACTCTCTTCTCAGCCATAGAGCCAAATAGGCTCACCCCTCAGCTTGGAATCTAGCAGCACTCTAGGTCACAATCACATCCTAGGAGTTGGCGTCCCACAAATGGGCCAAGAGTGGTGATCATATCACACAATGAATGCGCACAATAGGGCCTCTAGTCCTGTAAATAGGACTTGGCTATGCTAACCTCAAAGTATACTAAGTGCGTTCGCACTAAGTCACTTCATGATCACTGTGACCAATCCTTTTAGCTCCCATCCGGATGTCCAAGGACATAACAAGTAGCTTGGTTTTAAGGAAGGGTAAACCCACCAAACTAGGATGAAAACATGATAGTAGATGGGTTCCGCATCTCTCAGTTTGGCAATGATATTGTGTGAGAGTGCATAGCGGAAGAGGAATGTGGAGAGAAGAGAGAGAACAAATATAAAATGCAAAAGAATAGTTGGAACGTCGATCCAAAAGCAATAACGCAAGGTTGCTCACAATCAACCTCACACACTGCAAGATGCGTTAGTGAGAGCACTGGATTGATGGCAAAAGATCCATCATTTGACCGAGGAAGATATGGGAGAATGATGATGGCTGGAATGGTGATTTGATTTGTATGTGGGAGGCATGGATTGGGCAGCTATGAATAGGGCGTGACTAGCAAACAAGGTCGCCTTGATGATGATGATATCGTTTGACCAAACTAGCAGCAAATGCACTCTAATCTCTACCTAATGTGTTTGGAATGATGAAGATTGACACATGTGAATTAATGACAGGCTGAGATATTGAAAAAGCTCTAGAAGTCCATGTTTGAGGCAGATCGAGCCTTACAAGTAGGAGATGAATCCATTAGATGGAAATGTCGAGTTGATCATGTATATTTCAAACTATGGAGACCATTGAGAAAGGGGATTCAATGAAAGGGTCTCTATTTGGAAAAGAAACAACATGGGATATTCAAGAGAGATTCGATTAGAAAAACTTTGCTATAGATGATGGCTATTCACTTTGCGAAGTTTGGATATGGGTCAGGAAAGGTCAACAACTTAAGTGCCGATTACTCTATATGAGTGGCATGTTAGTCCTAGCGCAGGACACCTAGGGTTAACAAGACTTCTAGTCTTGTTAAGAGAGTTTTAGTGGCCTCGAATGTGTATGGACATCCTAGATTATGTAATCATTTGTAAGAAGTATTAGGTGAATGTTGGGATATAAAGGCCTAGTAACCTTCGTGTATATAGTACACGCACATTGTACATGTGAATGCACCCTTTACGTGTCCTAAGTATAAATACATTTTATTCTTTGTGTACCAATACATTGTTGGTACACTCTTATCGTCTCAAACTCTGTCAAGCCGTCACACTCACTGGTTCACTATTGCTCGACCTCCATCACTCTCTGCTGTGCCCCCCTCTAGTTTCAACAATTGGTATCAGAGCTTAAGGTTCTGTGTACGCTTCCCAACTCGAACGCGACCTTCAGCAGGCAAGCGACAGGTAGAGTCGACTAGTAGCAGACGTGCAGACAAGACCATGTGGCACTGGGCAGCGGGCGTGGATCAGGCGCCTGCTACTGCGCGCGGTACTACTGCTCGACCTCCATCACTCTCTGCTGTGCCCCCCTCCAGTTTCAACAATTGGTATCAGAGCTTAAGGTTCTGTGTACGCTTCCCAACTCGAACGCGACCTTCAGCAGGCAAGCGACAGGTAGAGTCGACTAGTAGCAGACGTGCAGACAAGACCAGGTGGCACTGGGCAGCGGGCGTGGATCAGGCGCCTGCTACTGCGCGCGGTGAAGACGTGCAGGCGATGATTGGAACGACGCAACGTGCAGGTGACCTCTGCGGGCGGTTCGCGTGATGAGTGACAGGCAGGCGGCGTCGGCGGGCAAGCGTCAGTCAGACGTGACGGTTCTCGACGTGGACAGGTGGGCGACGTGACGTAACGGGGGTTAACGGACCCCCCCGTTAGTTCCTTCGTTTTTTTTAAAACAAATCAAAATTTTCTCTAATCCCCTCATTACCACTTACCTTGGTGGGTGTTCACACACGAGAGGCACAATTTCAAAATCTGTGCAAATCGGGCCATAGAATTTGGGGCTTTTTCCAGATTTGGCATCATTCATGCCTATCAGTGACTTTTGAGTCAGAAATTGCAGACATAGCGAGTGGTGACCTCAATGAAATTGGGGATTTTGCAAATTTTGTTGAAATTTTGCCTTTTTGGGTAAAATTTACTGACATTGGATCCCAGAAATTTGGGGCTTTTCATGCATTGGCAAAGCTTTACTCAACTGGGTCAGATTGATTGACATTCATGCAATTTTGGACTTGAAATTTTGGGGATTTGCGAAAAATTTGGTAAATTTTTGCATCTTTTGCCCGTGCAGTGGTTGGTTAATGTACAAACAATAGAGATTTATTTCTGGTTGAGGAAAAACAGCAGGTACTTTACTGGTTCAGCTTGTGCTTCCGCAGATTAGTGCATTTACTCTTGTGTTCGTGATAAAATGGCTGCAACTTCTTCCAGTTCAGACATCAAGAGTTTGATGGAGATCAAACGGTTTGATGGTCATGGCTTTGATCTTTGGAAAGACCATATGCAGGGCATTTTGTTCCTGAAGGATTGTGAGGATGCTTTGCAGGAAGATAAACCCGCACTAATGTCTGATGCAGATTGGGCAAGAGTGAATAAAAAGGTTGTGGCTTACATAAAGATGGGTGTCACTTATGACATTTTAACAGACATTAAGGGTTTAGACATAGGTTATGCAATATGGGAGAAGCTGAAGACTACTTATGAGATCACCACACTTGTTAATCAGGTGCATTTAATGCGCAAGTTGGTGAATATGGGACTGGATGAGTCAAAGCCTGCAGCTGAGTACCTGAGTGCATTTACAGGGATTCTAAATCAGCTCAAAGATGCAAACTTGGACTATGATGATAAGTTGAGGGCGATCTTTTTGATCATGACACGACCGGACTCGTGGGAAACCTTGGTGGTTTCTCTCAGCAATAACCCCAATCTCTCATATGATGGGGTGAGGGGTTCTATCTTGAATGAAGAAATCAGACGTATGTCTAGTGGAGAAGGCAACAACTCAGCTTATAATGTAAGAGGCAGGGTTGAAAAGAAAAATGCATATGTAGGGCAGAGAAATAGGAGCAAGAGCAAAGGAAAGGATAAGAGTGACATTACTTGCTATCATTGTGGTCGGAAGGGCCACAAGAAACCTGATTGCAGGTACTACAAGAAGGAACAAGAGAGAAAGAAGAATGCAAGAGATAAAAAGAAGAAAGAAGAAAAGATAGATGCATTGGAGACATCCACAGGCAAAGAAAAGGCCAATGTGGCCTCTAGTGTGGTCATAGAGGAGCTTTCAGATACAGAGGCTGATGTATTATGTGCAGTTGATTATGATGCCCTTGTATGTCACATGCAGGATATGCAGATTACCAAGGCTGATGTGATTGATGCACTCTTGTCTGTTGATGATGGTGTCACTCAGACTTGGATTGTAGACTTTGGTGCCTCTTTCCATGTAACTCCTTGCTTGGAGTGTTTTGCTATGTTCAATGCAGGCAATTATGGAAAGGTGTACCTTGGAAATAACCATGCTTGTAGCATTGATGGGATTGGTACCGTACACTTGTCTTTAGACAATGGTCAAGAGCTTGTGTTGAAAGATGTCAGATATGTGCCTGGCATTAAAAAGAGTTTACTGTCTGTTAGCTTGACTTGCATGGCTACACCACATTGTTTGGTGGTGGTTTGTGGAAAGTGAAAAAGGTTCCATGCTGATTGCAAAAGAAACCAAGAAAGGCACATTGTATTGTTTGCACTCTAAAGCCTTGAATGGCAAGTTTCTTGCAGTTGCTGAAATTTGCAGCCACTTGGAGTTATGGCATAAGAGATTAGGCCATATGAGCCAAAAAGGACTTGATGTCCTTACCTCTCTGAAGAGGGTTGATGGAAAAGGCTCTAAACTTGATTTTTGTAATGAGTGTCAGTTTGGAAAGCAAATAAAAAATTCTTTTTACTCTAATGTCTCTCGTAAGTCCAATGTCTTGGACTTAGTGCATTCTAATGTATGTAGTATGCCCGTGAAATCATTGGTTGGTGCTGCATATTTTGTCTCCTTTATTGATGACTGTTCCAAGAAGGGTGTACTTGCTGAAAAAGAAAAGTGATGTGTTTGCTGTTTTTAAAACTTTTCATGCATTTGTGACCACTCAGACAGGTAGAAAGCTGAAATGCTTGCGAACTGATAATGGGGGTGAGTTCACATCGACTGAATTCAAGTCCTTTTGTGACTTGCATGGTATTAAGAGGGAGCTTACAGCCCCTTATAGCCCTTCTTCAAATGGGGTGGCTGAAAGATATAACAGGACTTTATGTGAAAGAGTGCGGTGCATGTTGTCCATTGCTAATCTCCCTCATGCATTTTGGGGAGAGGCACTCAAAACCGCGGTTCACATTTGCAATCGCTCTCCAAACAGATCCTTAAATAATGGCATCCCTGAGGAGGTTTGGTTTGGCAAATCAGCCTCATATGACCATTTACGCATTTTTGGCTGTGATGCCATTGTGCATGTTAGGAATGAACCGAGGAATAAACTTGACCCAAAATCTACCAAAGGTATCTTCATGGGCTATGGTGATGAGGGTGAATTTGGCTACAGAGTGTGGTTACCTCAGTCCAATAAAATTATTTGCAGTCGTAATGTTGTGTTTAATGAGGCAAAATTGCTGAAAGTCACTCTAGCCTCCAATGAAGATCTAAAAAAGATAAAATTTCAGAGTTTGCAGCCACCCATTACTTCAGAAAATGAGCCTCAAGGTGCTGTACCACAGGCTGAAACTGATGATCAGCCGGTTACTTTTGAGCCAGATGATGATGGATAGCAAATAGAAGCACAAGGAGGTCATGGACAGCAAGATAGGCTTGCTGATTATGAAAATGCAGGTGCTGGAAATGAAATTGAAGGTGCTGTATAGCATGAACAGCATGCTGAAAATGGTTTACAGCAGCAAATGAATGCTGAAAATAATATACCTCCTGATGTAGACCCAATTCCTGACGATGTTGATCATTGGGTACGTAGGTCTACACGCGTAAGAAGGCAACCACATAGGTTTGACCCCTCCTTGCATTATGTGATGCTTACAGATGAGGGTGAGCCTCTTACATACAAAGAGGCCAAGTCATGTGAGTTCAGTAGTAAGTGGGAGCTAGCTATGCAGGAAGTGATTAAATCTCTATATGCAAATGATACTTGGGATCTTGTGTCATTACCAAAGGGAAGAAAGCCACTTCCAAACAAATGGGTGTACAAAGTCAAGACAGATGATGGGAAACCCAAGTACAAGGCAAGGCTAGTTGCCAAAGGTTATGCACAAAAGAAAGGGAATTGCTCTTATTGCTGTTTTGGATTTAGAGCTGTATCAAATGGATGTAAAAATAGCTTTCTTGCATGGTGACATTGATGAGGAAATCTACATGAAACAGCCCGAGGGCTTTGTAGCTCCTAGAAAAGAGCAGATGGTGTGTAAGCTAAAGCGCAGCCTGTATGGGCTGAAGCAAGCACCACAGCAATGGTACAAAAAGTTTGATACTTTTATGCTATCTCATGAGTTTACACGCAGCCATGCAGATCATTGCTTGTACATGAAAAAGGATATAGATGGTAGCCCCATTATACTTGTTTTGTATGTGGATGATATGTTACTAGCTGGGAAAAGAAAGACTAGCTTGGATGCTCTCAAAAATCAGCTGAAATCAGCTTTCTCCATGAAAGATTTGGGGAATGCAGAGCATATTTTGGGCATGAGGATTCGTAGAGATAGAATGCAGAAATTGCTGTTTTTATCTCAAGAAAAGTACATTGGAAAGGTACTGGACACATTTAACATGGCTGAAGCTAAGCCTTTTGGGGTACCCTTACCCCCTTATCTTAAGCTTAGCAAAGCCAACAGCCCGAAAAATGACGTGGAAGCAAATGCTATGAAGGGAGTTCCTTATGCATCAGCTTGTGGCTCTCTTATGTATGCTATGGTTGCTACTCGTCCAGACATTGCTCATGCAGTGGGAGTTGTTAGCAGGTTTATGTCAAATCCTAGTAAAGCACATTGGGAGGCTGTCAAGTGTATTCTTCGATACCTTAAGGGTACACAAAGAAAAAGTATTTACTATGGGCAGGGTGCGCTTAGTTTGCACAGTTATTGTGATGCAGACATGGCAGGTGACTTGGACACTCATAGGTCCACCAACGGGTATGTCTTTACAGTTGCTGGTGGGGCTGTTTCTTGGTGTTCCAGGTTACAAAACATTGTTGCACTGAGTACCACTGAAGCTGAATACATATCAGCTACGGAAGCTTCTAAGGAAGCTATATGGTTGAGCAGACTTGGAGATGATCTGGGCATGTCTATGGGTACTGCAGTTTTAGGATGTGATAGCGAGAGTGCTGTGTATCTGGCTAAGAATGCCATGTATCATTCACGCACAAAGCATATAGATGTGCGATATCACTTCATCAGACAGATTCTGGAAGATGGTCAAATCACATTGACCAAGATTAAAACACAAGATAACCGTGCAGATGTTCTCACTAAAAGTCGAAGCAAAGCTCAACACGAGCATTGCATTCGACTAGTGGGAGTTTGTTAGCTAGAGGTTCATATCGGACCTTTAAGTGGGAGGTTGTTGGGATATAAAGGGCCGGTAACCTCCATGTATATAGTACACGCACATTGTGCATGTGAACGCACCCTTTACGTGCCCCAAGTATAAATACATTTTATTCTTTGTGTACCAACACATTGTTGGTACACTTATCGTCTCAAACTCTCTCAAGCTGTCACACTCACTAGTTCACTACTGCTCGACCTCCATCACTCTCTGCTGTGCCCCCCTCCAGTTTCAACAGTGAATAAAGCTGAAATGTTAAAATTGGAGGATCTTCTCCATCCTTAAGAATTTTTTTTGGAAAAATGGGAGAGCATCTCCACATATTCTATTGCTGGGTTACCTAGGACACAAGGAGGTCATGATAGTGTGCGTAGTGTGCGTAATTGTCGATCGGCTGACCAAAATGACTAGGCTTATTCCAACCTCATCTGGTATTGAAGCTCCAGAATTGCATAGGTTGTTCAAAGAGAACTTGTACCAATTATGTGGCCTGTTGGGCCAAATATTGCATTTGAAGGCCAGTTTCAAGCAAATACGATTAT
Source organism: Lygodium microphyllum (assembly GCF_053477565.2). Taxonomy (NCBI): domain Eukaryota; kingdom Viridiplantae; phylum Streptophyta; class Polypodiopsida; order Schizaeales; family Lygodiaceae; genus Lygodium; species Lygodium microphyllum. Next base: position 21,274,199 of record NC_141146.1, on the reverse strand, counting down.
CTTAGAAGAGTCTTGTCCAGAGAATACAGTTCTGGACTTCAGTGTTTCCATGAACAACAATTCCCCACCTCCAAGCAAAGCTTTAATTCGTGGATGAGCTTGTGCTCTGATACCATGGTGGAAACTGAGACTATCAAACTTTACTATGAAAGAACAATGATGCAAGGGTGTGAAACTGAGTGAATTATGATGGAATCAAATTGTTTGTATGCCTAATATCTTGGATGGGCAATGTAGGTGCAACGTAAAAGGGCTGATGGTCTAACCAGCTGCTTGGCAAGTTGTCCAACTTAGGAATTAGGCTCCAACATGGAACTGGACAAAAATTCTTAAGAATGAGTTCTCACAACTGGGTTAGAATATAGCCTAGATGGACTGAAATCACCTATTTTGTGCATTAAAATGGCCCTCGAGCGCCATTATTAAGGCAAAGAATTTATACTGATAATATACTTAAGACTCGGGCATCTTTCTAGCAAGTTTTAAGCTTAACTTGAGGTTTAAAACTGAAACAATGCTTCTTACACTAGAGGTTTTGAGCTCGATTAGTAGATGCCCAAAAATTTTCATTGTTCAGGAGATGTTGAAATTTTGGAAACTGTAATACCAAGACACCATTATAGTTTCACTTTGCAGACCAATTTTGTAAAAAACCTCCAGATTCATTCGCACCTGCAAAAAGTTTGCAGGTTGCCATTGATTCAAGCATTTTCCTTTTTATCGATTTATTTTCCGTTTCTGCCAAAGCCACAAATATCCATGAAAAAAGTTAAGTGAAAAGCTTGGAATATAAAAAAGAAGTGAAAGGAAAATATAAATACTTTGTAGGACGGTGTCTTATCTATTGAAGTTCATGTGTTTCAGCCTGACTTTTTGGTATGCAGGCATCAAGAATATATTGGAAAAGTCAAACATGTGGCTTTTCAAACTCAAGGCTCTGGGAGGAAGCGTGTTGTTGTTGCCACTGAAGAGAATGCTCTTGCATCGCTCAATCTTCGCACGGGAGAAATATGTAAATATGCAAAACTCTGTTTATCAATCAAATTGTCTAGATGTTTGGATGGTGATTTCAAGCAACAGAAGTCATGCTGTCTAATCTGTTTCTCATCCTGCAATGCAGTTTGGAGACATGTTTTGGGAGATACAGATAAAATTGATGGCTTGGATATAAGTCTTGGCAAATGTAAGCTCACACCATTAGCCATGCTTTGTTAGGCCTGTTAGGATTTTGCTACTATGTATCTTGATGCATTGTGTACTAAATCCAGTTTTAAGAGGTGAAAATATTTTCCAACATTTGTTTTTTCTTACTGGAGGGATATTCTTATGTTCTCAGATGTGAATAATTTGTAACTTCTTACATGGAATTGCCAGATCAGTTGTTTTTGTCTACTGTGTGACTGCACTTCTAATGACAAAAGTCTCTATGTTGTGGTGTTGGGATAGCCACCCACTAGATAAATCTTTGGTAACCAACTTAATTTTGAAGTCAGTTATCTAACAAGTCTCTTTGATGATTCTTTTTCCATCATAACGAGTTTTGACTTTGATGAGTCTTTATCCATCATAATGAGTATTGAAAAGGTTTATGAGACTTTCCAAATTATATGAAAGAGTTGTGGGAGCCATGGTGCATGTTCAGCATAAGACAGGATCAAGTGGTTACAGGGTCACTAAACATACTATATTCAGCCAGCAACTAGAATGTTTAGGGCCCGAAGCTTCCTCATCAGTAAGTCATTCTCATGTATCGTTCAAGATTATAAAGTGGCTAGGTTTTTAGATGCACTTATCATCTGAGCACTACGATTGGATTGCTAACACTTTCTACTCTAAAGAATAGTAAATTTGTGATGAAATGCACTACCTACATACTATAGTTCGTATAAAGTCAATATGGGCAATTTCCTTAGATTTGAAGCAAGCTTTTATAAAAATGATTTGATTCATGCTCAAAAGGGAGCTGCGTTTTGATTTTATTTGGCAGATACCTGCAGAATGGTGCATTCATCAGGCTCTTTTGCTTTCCTCCCACTTGTTGTGACTTTGTTTTTTGGGCGGGGGAGGGGGGGGTGTGCTGGTTTATAATGGGTGACTGTGTTAGGATCTTCTTGGTAGGAAGACTTTTGCAAGCTGGGCATGGCTTTGCTGCAAGAGCTTTACTCTCTTTTTGCACAAGTTACCTTTGGAGTTGCTCGCATCCCAACCAGTCTATGTCAATGTCATCATCAAGCTAGTTCCAAGAGTGGGAGTCTGCTTGAAGCAATCCTACTCTGGAGCAAGAAAGAGCTTGAGGAGCTTTGTGCAAGTATTGAGGACCTATTTCAGTGGGAATTGATTTTGCATTAGCTCTTGCCTGCTCGATCTCTGGTTTTTTTGGTCAAGAAGAAGGACAGGAGCTTGCACTTGTGTGTTGATTATAGGGCTCTCAACAAGCTGCTCTTCAAGAAAAAACCCCTCGGCCTTAAGACTGATCATTCATTGGATCAAGTAGCTGGCTGAATGACTTTGAGCAAGGTAGTTGAAGTCTGGCTATAACAGTTTTTGATTATTTTGGAGGACATTCATAAACTCTCTATGTTGTACACCCTTTTGGTTGTTCGAGTTTGTGGTACTTCCCTTTTTGGCTGACAGATGCACAGACTTACTTTTCCAGTAGGTGTTGCAGGTAGTTGAAGTCTGGCTATAACAGCTATGGATTATTTTGGAGGACATTCATAAACTCTTTATGTTGTACACCCTTTTGGTTGTTCAAGTTTGTGGTACTGCCCTTTTTGGCTGACAGATGCACAGACTTACTTTTCCAGTAGGTGCTGCAGCCTCTCTTGGGAAATATGCTATTGTTTTCATTGCTGATATCTTGGTTTATACTAAAGTCTCGAAAGCAACAATAGTATGGAAGAAGAATCCAAGTGCTATATGGGCCAATCATGATGGGATGCCAAGGCCTATATATAGAATGGTAGTCATATATGCCAAAGCTTATATTATAGAATGGTAATTCAATGCCCTTGTGCTGCACATACCTGTTGGCCAGTAAACAAGCCTACACATATTTTTTCCCCTTGTTGCGATTGAAATGGTCAGAAAGAGTTAAGTCAACCATCGATAAATTTGATATGCAATAGTTACGTGAGTGGTATGTATAAATAACCCATGTGCTTTGAAGAGATAGATGGAAACCATATTGGGTGATGACAGAGTGAGCGCATTAATGAAAAATTACATGTGGAATACGGTCTCACAGCTATAGCATGATGAATCCCTTCACTATCAAATGACAACTGAAAATCAGATTCGAGAGCGTCATGGATGAAGAAACGAGTGCATAATTAATTTTATATGTGCGACTCAGTTTGTTTACTAAGATGCAAGAACTCAAACGTCTACAAAGTTGAATGTAAGGCCAATAGATTGATAAAGGGTACAAAGCAAGGCTGGTGGCAAAGGCTTATGCATAAACATATGGTATGAAGAGATGCATAATCCAGTAGCAAAGATGATCACCATAAGCAATGAGTGGGAAGTTTGATTCCTTTGGATCTTCATTCTCTCTTTTGAGTCGTGTTTTAGAGATGTGTGTCTTACAGTTTCTGTGAGAGCCAAGGTGTGACAGCTGGGTGAAGAAGCAGATAAGTATGTATTTTTGGAGAAACTGTAGGAGAAATTCTGTTCCGGTATTGTATAAGGGGCCTTATCCTGAACTCATGGTTGCACCAAGCACCCACATCCACTTGGATTAAAAGGCTCATGTTTGTATTCATGAGCTACAGTGCAGTATTAAAACTTACATAGGCTTCATACCGACTACCGCACAAGTGAATGATGCAATCTCTGGAGAGAGGTGTGCTGCCTGCTGGTGGTGGTGTCATGTCATTGTTGCTCTGAGACTCTCTGCTGCTGCATTTGCAGCCTATTTGCAAAATACAGGTCTCTGCTGCTCCATGCTGGCTCCGGAAGGCTTCATTGATTACCACACAAGGAAAGACCAGTGCTCATCCTTTCCATTTGGAGATCGCATCCAAACAAAGGTGCTGCTGTCGGCTGCCTTTGCATTATTTCACTGTTGCTCCAAGACTCTTAGCTGCTGCTTTTACAATCCCTGCTGCAAAATGCAGGTCTCTGCTGCTCCATGACAGGTTTAGAAGGTTTAGTCCTGCTGCTTGTGCTGCTCAAAGTCTCCAGAGTCAAGACTGCTGCTGAACACAGATTTGCTGAATCCTGCAGCTGGCATGTTGTTAAAACACAGCCCTGCTGCTCCATTGCTGCTGTCCAGGAGGTGCTACAGCCTAGTGCTAATCACAGCCTGCCACATCATATCACAGCTTCGTACAGCAACGTTTTGGCTGTCTACACCTATGCCCATGGCTGATCAGCTGATCCTTCATCCTTTGGCATTGTGTTTGGGTGGTTTTTCTCAGCATTGTGTCGGGGGTATGATGCAGTTGTTCCACTTTCAGCATCTCCCAGCCATCTCTCAGTCTGCTCCATTCACAGACAGAAGCATGAACAGACTCTTCTTTGCCTTTGCCACCATGCCCATCAAGAATCAATTGGATATCACCTGCCTTTGATAGGGACCGAAGAGCTGTCACCAATGTGAATTTGCCTATGCGAAGGTCCTATAGAGCCAATGCCATCTGAAGGAGTCGTGTGAGTGGATCTGCTGCTATCCATGATCCCCTGATGAGGCTGTGGAGCCATCATTGCCACATTAAAAGCTGCCAGCATCCAAGCCTCAATGACCTCTAGATGTAGGAAGGCTGTTGATGAAGCAGCCATCTCTCCTGAGTCCTTTGAAGATTTTTCCTTCTTGGTGTCCTTCTTGTTCTTCTTGGGGCAAGCCTTCTTCTAGTGACTTGTCTTGCCATAGATGTGGCAAGTAGACTCCTTTACCTTGTCTTTCTTGGTCTTCTCTTTCATCTTCTTCTTGCTATCCCTTCCCTTCTTTTGGGAAGATTAATTGGTTAACACCTCCATCTTTGGAGGGTTTTGACCTTTGAGTTGTTCCTCCTAATCCAAGACTATGAGAACTAATGTGTATTGCCTATAAAGATGGTTTGAAAAAGGACCTCCATCATCATGGGGGGTACACCAAACTCAGCTTTAATGATCTCATGTGGTACTGATGGTTTGCTACGGATCATCCATGAGAGGATGATGATATGTGTTCTCCAATCTATATCCATAGATATGTAACCAAGCCAAGGATCCAAACAAGTGCATCATACATTATGGCTGGTGTGACCAATGTGTCAAATAGCCACCTTTGTGTGGGAGTCTCTTGGAAGTGTACTTGGTGGCACGCTCTCCATCATGGCCAATGTTGCATATCCTTGTGTGAGTTGCGCTCTGGCTGCCTATGCCATGGTGAATCTCCTACCAAATGTAGTGAATGTGACTCGTAAGTAGACATATGAGTCTACAACCTCCACCTGTCTTGCTCCAAGGGTGAAGACTAATATTAATTGTCAATCCACATAGTGTACAAAAGCTATGAAGAGCACGGAGATGTGTTGTGGATTGTCCTATGATTCAGAGACTAGAATTATACCATCAACATAAAGCATAATAGAGACTAATGTACTTGCTATCTCCACCCGTCACCTCCTTGTGTGATGTGGTCTTTTATCTCGTCGATGTAGAGCCCAAAGAGCATCGGGGAGAGGGGACATCCTTGCTTCCATAGTAAATAGGGAATGGCCATTTTCTAGCTTTTCGTTCCAGTCCCATCCCATCCCTATACTGTCCTAGTCCCTTCCCCATGTTAGAGGCCCCTCTCATGGTGATAGATGGCAGTTTCAGCTGCCATTCCTATTCCTATTCCCATTCCCAAAACTTGTCCCACGTTACTATGCATGCTTCACTCCAAGATGCCCCAAATCGCGTTTGATGGAATTCCTAGTCGTTGCAACCTTTGTAGTAGTTTATCTTGTGGAATTGTATCAAAGGCTTTGTGGAAATCCACAAAGCAGCAATAGAGTGGCTTCTTTCTCACTTTCGCCGACTCAATGATGCCTCTCAGGGCGAGGATGTGATCAATTGTAGAGAGTTCACGTGTAAATCCAGCTTGTCTTGCTGTCCTGAATCTCCCTCTCTTTGCATATGCACTGAGTTTCACCATCTTCACTGCTTCATATGTCTTAGCCAATGTGTTGCCTACAATGATCTAGTAGTTACTAGGATCTAGGTATGAAGAAATGATTGAGCAACTAGAAAGACAATAGGGTTTGCAGGGAGAGACATAGAGTGTGTGTGGCAAACACAAAGAAGAGAAGAGAAACTCATATGAACAAGATGATGAATGAATGAAATAATGAAGTGAATTTGATACAAGGGTGCTGTAGCACGAAGGATGCCTTGGAGCAAGGAGATTGTTGAAGAAGTCTCTGAGTTTGCAAACACAGGGATGATGAGGCGTTGCTTGGAGCAAGGAGATTGTTGAAGACGAGGAGCCTCTAAATCTACAATGCAGGGATGGAGACTGGTGCTACTTGGAGTAGGGAAACTGCCATCAAAGGCCTCTAAGTCTGCAAACACAGGCCTAATGATGAATGTCAGCTGTTGGGAGTGATGCTAGTGGTGAAGGATGAGTCAAAAGCTAAAAACGCAAATGTAGGCCGCCTTTGATGTTGATGCTTGGTGGAGGAGGTCGTCATCAACTGTAATGGAGATCCCAGATGCAGCAAACACAAATGAGTGGAGTCGCTTGATTGCCAAACATAGGGTGCAAGGGCTGCAAATCTGACACCAAGATTATGGAAGAAGTTGCCAGGTGACGGAGGAGCTGCCTAGACAGCCAAAGCTAATGCTAGCTATCAGAAGCCAATGCTAAGAGGAGTATTGTTGACAGGGGTGGAGAAGTGCTAGTTGAGGAAGAGTGAGGCTACCACCAAAATGCAGCCTTTGATGATGGAGGCTAGCACTTGGCAGCAAAAGATAATGGTGCCATAAAGCAAGTGAGTAGTGAAGAATGAATGGGTGGTGCTGAATATATAGGCACGAATAGTCTGAAGTCTCTCAAGTGGTGCTTTGACACTCTCGGAAGGCCCTAGAAAGACTTATTGGGAATAGAAATGGAAATAAAAAATGGGAATGAAGAAGGGAAGTTGTACGGAATAATGTGGTTTCTCAACACTAGGGGATCTCTAGACTTGTGGATTTATTGTGTTGTATGTGAGAGAGAGAGAGAGAGAGAGAGAGAGAGAGAGTGTGTGTGTGTGTGTGTTAACAGCCCAAGAGGGCAGTCACACGGGCGACAAACCCCTCTTTGCAAGAATGTAAAAAGTTCTAAAGTGCTTATGTTCTTTGTTACCTATGCAATGGTCACCATGCCCATAGATAGGGGTACTAGAGTTCAAGTAATGGAATTAAAAATCTTCTATGAAGTTTGAGAAATATTAAGAGTTCGTTGACGTTTTGCATTTTGGTGATCACTTGCTAAAAAACAAAAAGAAAAAAGTTTTGAGATCATCTAGCATGAAGAATTCATCAAGCTTTTCAAAAGATTAAGTTAATGGCGGATTTGCCACTTTCATTTGCGCCAACCCTACTTCAATAAGAGCTCTCCATTTGAGACCTCCATAATGAAGAAGAAACTATATTGTTTGAGAGGAGAAGAAACTAGAGTCCACTAATCTCTACCTTTCTACCAAGTCTTAAACCTTGGATTGCATTTAGGGAATCAAGACGAGTGCTTTGACCATATGTGTCATTAAGTTTTGGAGGTGCTCGCTAATATCAAATGGGAATTTGTATGGAGAGAGGCTTACACAAATTTTAATTTTGTGTACCAATTCCATTGCTTCTTCTCTCTTTGACTTCTTCCTTTTTCACATGGAGGTGGTTGCTTATACAAAATGGGAACTTTTGGGGCATGGGCTTTTACAAATTCTAATTATGTGTACCAATACCTTGTGCCTTGTTCATCTTGGGCTTTTTCCTTTTTTGTTCAACATGGCATTTAAAATGGAAAGTATTAGGAGTATGGCTCTAGTTCAACATGGCATTTAAAATGGAAAGTATTGGGAGTATGGCTCTAGCACAACATGGCATGTTAGACTAACCAGCTCCATTGCATGCTGAAGTTTGAATGAGTGTGGCTAACAAGTGCTTGGTGTAGTTAGTAATTTGGGTTTTGGCTTGTAGCGCATGAAAATATATAGGGATAAGGGCCCTTACACAAAATGGATGTTTATATAATAATTACATATAGTTTTATGGATAAAGTATACTTTTATCTTATTTGCATAAGAACCTGATAAGAAATGGAAGTTTATGCATCAATGTCGTATGGAAATTTATATGGATAAAGACTTGATACAGAATGGAGTTTTATGTACGAATTTCACATGGAAATTTATGTGAATAAGGGCCCTAATACAAAAGGGAAGTTTGGGTATCTAATCTTTGCCTTTTTGCTTCTTTGTTGTTAGCCTAGGTGTGGAATAATTTCACGATTAATTGATAGAGAATGAAAGATAATACGAGAATTAATTAATACACAATGATACTCAATCACAACATAAGAGGCGGTGTATTAATGATTGAAAGAGAGTATATGTCCATGGCGATACAATGAATAATATCACACTTGTGTATTAGGGATGTACAAAGCGTCTTTTTATAGTAAAACTCAACCCTAAATGGTTTAATTGCCATAAGAAACCCTAAACCTAGTATCACTTAGGGTCCTAGAACAATAGGGGTAACAACAATTTTAATGATAGTTTAAAATCCTAGAAATCCCCCTCCATGGAATGGTAGACTGATCTAGGAACAATAACAAAATCCTAGAAAACAAACAAGAGATAGAAGGTCATGGTTGCACAAGGTCATCCAAGTGGATATAGCAACCTATGATAGTACAACCTATGCTCTAATGGCTGCCCAGTGCCCTACTAAGCCCTACAAAGACAGATGGAACCACATTTAATGTTTTTTGGTGGTGGTTGTTTTTTTTTTGGGTGGAAAGTGAATTTTAGGGGGCCGTGACTAATTAAGTAACAGTTACTCAAAAGACAGGAGTAGGGATGGTACACCCAACACATCACAAAACAGTACAAGCTTACCCAACCGTTGAAGGATGTTGATGACAAGGGAAAGGTGATGAAGTTGTGAAGAAAATTGCTAGGGTTTGCCATGATAGAAACACAAAGAGACAGACGTAGACACAAAGAGGAAAACTCAAACCCTAAGCGCAAAACTCAAAACTCAAACATAGAAACTCGAACACAAATAGAAGAAGGGAGAGAGAGAACACAACTTTGAAGTGAATGAATGCTATAAATGAATATAAGAGTGTACCATGTGCTCAAAGGCAAAGCAATGTTGGAGTGTGACATCCACCGAAGACGGATTTTAAGTCTATGACCACTAGTCGGAGTGAGAAAGTAGAGGAGCTGCAAAACGATGGTCCCAGAGGTTGCTGGAGAACCAAACGCAAGCAGTAGAGGATACAGAGGGAAGAAGGCGGCCTCAGAAGGCTGCAAACATAGTAGATAGAGTGTCACCTGATGGAGGAGAGCATCAACCGTTAGTCGTCTGGCAGTGGAGGAGCAAAACGTAGGGTACTGAAGGTTGTCTGATGGAGGAGGAGGGCTGCCTACTGTCGCCAACAGCTAGAAGCTGCAAGTGCAGAGAGTACACAACTTTGAAGGGAGAGAGAGAACACAACTTTGAAGTGAATGAGTGCTGTAAATGAATATAAGAGTGTACCATGTGCTCAAAGGCAAAGCAATGTTGGAGTGTGACATCCACTGGAGACGGATCCCAAGTCTATGACCACTAGTCGGAGTGAGAAAGTAGAGGAGCTGCAAAACGATGGTCCTAGAGGTTGCTGGAGAACCAAACGCAAGCAGTAGAGGATACAGAGGGAAGAGGGCGGCCTCAGAAGGCTGCAAACACAATAGACAGAGTGTCACCTGATGGAGGAGAGCATCAACCGTTAGTCGCCTGGCAGTGGAGGAGCAAAACGTAGGGTACACAACTTTGAAGTGAATGAATGCTGTAAATGAATATAAGAGTGTACCATGTGCTCAAAGGCAAAGCAATGTTGGAGTGTGACATCATCGGAGACGGATCCCAAGTCTATGACCACTAGTCGGAGTGAGAAAGTAGAGGAGCTGCAAAACGATAGTCCCAGAGGTTGCTGGAGAACCAAACGCAAGCAGTAGAGGATATAGAGGGAAGAGGGCGGACTCAGAAGGTTGCAAACACAGTAGACAGAGTGTCACCTGATGGAGGAGAGCATCAACCGTTAGTCGCCTGGCAGTGGAGGAGCAAAACGTAGGGTACTGGAGGTTGTCTGATGGAGGAGGGCTGCCTACTGTCACCAACAGCTAGAAGTTGCAAGCGCAGAGAGTAGATAAGGGTGGAGGTACTGGTGATGAGGAACATGGCCAAAAGCATTAGGAGGGATGGTGCCAGATAGTGGGCGACAGCTAGAAGAAAGCGCCAAGGCACTGCAAGGTTGGATGGAGAGATGGCAGTAGTCGCGAAGGCTGGACAGCCACGTGGAGGTAGACTGATGGCTGAAATCTACACTAGAGAGTGTGAAACTTGCACAAACGGAATAAGGCTGAATGGGGGCAGCTTGCCTATTTATAGATGTAAAAGGGTGCCTCGAAAATTAGGGTTTTTGGGAGACCACTGAAACTCTCTCGGACCGCTCCCCTTTTTAGGTTTTTTCATTAATTAAGTATGTTCAGGGGCTGTTTAAGAATGCTAATCAGGTGAAAAGCGTATTTTAGCTCAATACCCCCTCTTAGGCTCCAACTGAGCCGATAGGTTAGGCAAGCCACTGTGATGTTTATTGATCCCAAGGCGTCCCATCCCAAAGCAGTCAGGGCATCGGACAAAGGGTGCATGTTGGCTGCCCAGTGGCCTACCAAGACTACAGAGGCGATGGCTATCTTACCAAGGGAATCCAAGTAGTTACCCTAGAGAGGACAAGGCATTGGACAAAGGGTGCACATCGGTTGCCCAGTGGCTTGCCAAGCCCTACAAAGGCGGATGGAACCACATGAAACCTTTTTTTTTTTTTTGAATAAGTGAGGTAAATTTTATGGGATGCGGCCGATTGAGTAATAGCGACCCAGAAGACGGGAGTAGGGAGGGTACATCCAACACATCACAAAACAGAACAAGCTAACCCTTCCACTCAGGGATGTCGATGATAAGGAAAAAACACGGGATGAGGTATCCATGTGATGGAGGAGGATGGTGATGTGGTAACAACAGCTGCTGGTGGAAACAGTTTAGGATCCGCTCAAGTGGTGCTCTGCACAATGAGATGCAAAGTAGGCTACATGCTGAAGAATGCTCATGCAGCAGATGCCACTTGGACAGTGTCCCTCATGGGGAAATTGTTCACTTGCCCAAGCGCCTTAGTACAAAGATGATGAAATCATGCAATGCAAAGGGTAAGGTACAATGGGGGGGAGAAGCATGATGTCAAAGACAAAGTGCTGAAGCTTGTAGAATACCAAGAAGAGTAGGAATCCCCTCTCAACCTGGATGTGGATGCCGAAGAAGGAAGAGGAGCCTGATGTGGGTCTTTGTGTGGTGTTGAGAACCATAAGGAATGAAAGAAAATGAAGTGGATGAAGCATCCCGCTAGAAGAGTAAGGTAGACCGCCATGATAGCATCGAGAGAGATGTTGCATGATCCGCCTCGGGAGGGAAAATTGCCATGCTGGAAGAAGAGCAAGCACTCGTAGGATGATGAAACCATGAAAGGAACGGTGCGTATTCCCACGTCGCTAGCCCATGTAGAACCAAAGAAATCTGCAAGTTAGTCCGATACTGAAAGACTACACCTTGCAAAAGAGATGAGAATCTGCAAACACAGAGGTTAGTGGTGGATGGTCCAAAGCAAAACATAACAATAAAGAAAATCTAACTCAAAATAAATGCAATGAATGTGTATGTGTGAGTAAATGCAACAGAAGACAAAAGAATGGAAAAGCTAAGGACAATGAATCCTATGGGCTCGACTCTAAGAGTGCGAAAAATGAATGCTAGACTGACCTAGGGTATCCAAAAGAGCCTAGAGACATACTAGTCTAAGAAGGTGGCCACCATCGTGTATGTCCAGTTGCAGGGCTCTGCCAAGGTAACGCCTGATGGGATGGAGAGGAAGGTGAGATAGATGCATGAAGTACAATGGGATCAAACCCTTGCAGACCAATCAGCCAGTCCCTCAGGGGTAGTGAAAGAGATGGACTGCTGAGGCTGTACTCGAGCCACATGTCTAGCAGCAACGGTGGGTGCTGAAGGAGCAAATGAAGCATGAGCGGAAGGCGTAGCCCCACTGGATTGTGCAGTTGCAGTGGTTTGTTGAGGCTTTTTAGGTGGAAGACCTTGGCCCTTGGGGCGACACTCCTCGTCCACATGGCCTGCTCTGTGGTAGTGTGTGCAAAACTAGTTTTTCTTAGGGAGTTGTTGCTAGATAGGTCTAGATTCTTTGGTTTCTTTTGAGGAAGAGGAGTCACCTTGTGATTGGCTTGCCTTCGCATCTTGCGAGTTCTTGCCACTGGTGGTTTTCCCTCCCGAAGAAGGGGCAATCAACTCCCTCTGCTCTCTTTGAATAAGGCTGTGATGAGGACTTTTTGTGGACTTGATCATGCAGCCTCGTGTAATGCAAGAACTGGCACTCAAACTTGTAGAAGGTTGGCAATCTAGGTTGAGAGATGATGTGTTGAATGAAATCAAAGTACTTTTCGGGCAACTTATTAAAAAAGAATGTAACCTGATCGTCATTTGACTTTGGAGTGCCAGTAGTGGCGAACTCGGCAAGTAATTGCCTATATTCAGTGAGCTTGACTTTCAGATCATCCCCTTCCTTAATAGAGAACTTTTGAAGCCCAAAGTCGAGATTGATGCGCCGAGTATGATCACGAGCCGCATAGCGTTCAAGAAGGTGACTCCAACGCTTTGATGCGAGAGGGAAGTGTTGCAACTGAGAGTAAAACTCGGAAAGTAATCCTTGCATGAGCTCAACATTGGCTGTGGTGTGGCATTGCGGGTTCTCCATTGACGGATGTAGTTAGGGTGAGCTAGTCGAGGGTCCATCATAGGCTCTAGACCAATGACAAGGTCCCAAAGACGCTGAGACTCAAGTACTTGTCGCATGAAATTAGACCAAGTGGTGAAATTTGACCCGTTAAAACGTGTCTTATCTGTGAAGGCATTCTTGGCCGTTGCAACAGGAGTGGTAGTGCTCGGAGATGGATAGTGTGAAAAAGTGTAGTGTGGGTAGGATGGGGGAGCGGAGTATACTTGGGAATGGCCCTAGAGTGCCCACCAGGCATGCGGGTAGTGTGTAAGGTGGATCCATAGGTAGGGATGGCCTGACTAGGCATGGGCATGGTAGCCACATGAGAAACCCAAGGAGGTGGGAGATAGTGAGGGGGATGCCCATCACAGTCGACCCAGGAGTTATGGGTGTGCTCATTTGCTGAAAGGTGAGAGGCACTGTGTCAAAGAGTGGCATTCCCCCTAACGAAGTACCATGGTGCAAAGAGGTAGAGAATGGGGTGGAGAAGGAAAAGGTGCTAAGAGCGGAGATGGAAGATCCAACCCCTAGGGTGTGTGATGCAGATCTGGAGTGTAATCCAAGGTTTTGGAAAGATGATGAGAGGTGATCAAGGTGTGATATAGAAGAGAGTGGGATGGAAGAGAAGTGAGAAATGTGTGTGATATACTAAAATGAAACAGAAGTTGTAGATGTACTTGAATTCCGTCTCCTTCGTGAGCCCCCTCTATTGAAGTTTACATACGCAAAGCCATCATGATCCTGTACCTCAAAAGAAGAAACATGCGAGGGTTTTGATTCATGCAACACAAAAGAATTGTACAAACTTGACATTGGACTTGGCTGAGATGATGAAGATGGATCGCTAGACATTTCGAAAGCCGTATGTCCTCCATGATCGGAGAGGTGGCCAGCCTCACCAACCGGTCCGGATGTGGTAGCAAAACTGGTAGGAGAGGTGTAAACATCACCGTACTTGTTGCGATAGTACTCCTCAAAGTCCTCCTTATTATGTTAGTGAAATTTGGAATAGGAGTAGAAGAAGAAGGTGAAGATGAAAGTGGAGTGTTGTTCTCCTCACTGAGTCCATAATGCCGTCTGAGGGTCTCCATGTGATGGAGAAGCTTGATAGGACATCATAGGAACTGGAGAAAAAGGTGTCTGGGACATTGTGATTCAGCTACGAGTCGTATTGTGTGCCTAGCAGAAAAACTAGCTCTCACAATATCGGCAGGATACTCTTTACAAGAGCACCAACTCTGATACCATGTGAAGAAAACTGCTAGGGTTTGCATTGAGGACACATAGAGTGTACAACCAAAATAGAAACACAAAGAGAGACAGACATAGAGAGCAAAACTCAAACCCTAAACGCAGAACTCAAAACTCAAACACAGAGACTCAAGAAGGGAAAGAGAGAACGCAACTCTGAAGTGAATGAATGCTGTAAATGAATGTAAGAGTGTACAATGTGCTCAAAGACACAGCAATGTCGGAGTATGACGTCCATTGGAGACGGATCTCAAGTTTGTGACCACTAGTCAGAGTGAGGAAGTAGAGGAGCTGCAAAATGATGGTCCAAGATGCTGTTGGAGAACCAAATGCAAGCAGTAGAGGATGCAGAGGGAAGAGGGTGGCCCCAGGAGGCTGCAAACGCAGCAGATAGAGTGTCGCCTGATGGAGGAGAGCATCAACCAGTAGTCGCCTGGCAGTGGAGGGCCAAAACACAGGGTACTGGAGGTCACCTGATGGAGGAGGGCTGCCTATTGTTGCCAACAGCCTGAAGCTGCAAACGCAGAGAGCAAATGAGGGTGGAGGTGCTGGCGATGAGGAACATGGCCAAATGCAGTAGGAGGGATGGCGCTAGACAGTGGGTGACAGCTGGTGCCAGGGCACTGCAAGGTTGGATGGAGAGGTGGCAGTAGTTGCGAAGGCTGGACAACCACGTGGAGGTAGACTAATGGCCGAAATCTGCACTGGAGAGTGTGAAACCTGCACAAATAGAATAAGGCTGAATGGAGGACAACCTGTCTATTTATAGATGTAGAAGGGTGCCCCAAAAGTTAGGGTTTTTGGGAGACCACTGAAACTCTCTCGGACCACTCCTCTTTTTAGGGTTTTTCATTAATTGTGTTTTGGGGCTGTTTAAGAATGCTAATTAGTTGACTCAACAGAAGTATTGTGTTAAGAGGATGGTGGTGTGGTGTTGAAGAATGCTTATGTAGCAGGTGTCACTTGGATAGTGTCCCTTGTGGGGAAATTGTTTACTTGTCCAAGCACCCTAGTACAAAGATGATGAAATCATGTAGTGCATAGGGGAAGGTATAACGGGGGGGAAAGGCTGATATTGAAGACAAGTGCTGAAACTTGCAGAATACCAAGAAGGGTAGGAACCCGCTCTCAACTTGGATGTTGAAGAAGAAAGAGGAGCCCGAGGATATCGGTCTTCATGTGGTGCCGAGAACCATGTGGATGAAAATGATGAAGCACCCCTACTGGAAGAGCGAGGATAGAAGTCACCGCCATGAGTAGATGGAACCATGAAGGAATGGCACGCATCTCCTGTCTCAAGCTCAAGAAGGACCAGCGCAAGCTTGTTTATTAGTTCTATGCTGAAATACAAAACCTTGGAAAAGAAAAAAAAAATCTACAAGCGCAGAGGTGAGTAGTGAGATGCTCCAGAAATCAAGTGTGAAAATAAAAGAAATCAAAGCTAAGTGCAATGCAATGAGTATGTAAGTATGTAGTGGAAGTCTAAAAAGGAAAAGGCTAAGTATGTGGCCACCATCGCATACAGTGAGGTGGGAAAGTGGTCCTAGAAGATGTAGTGGAGGTTGCAGGAATGGATGCGTAAAGTGCAAAAGGTGAGTTACTAGCAAACCGATCAGCCAATCCTCTAGGAATAATGAAGGAGATAGGTTGTTGAGGTTGTTTGAGTGCCACATATCCAGTAGCTGTTGGGGTAGATGGAGCAGATGATGCAGCAGCGAGTGGCGTAGTCCCACTGGACTGGCCAGTTGGACTAGCGGTAATTGCAGAAGTCTGTTGTGGTTTTCTAGGTGGAAGACCTTGGGTCTTGGTACGACACTCCTCATCCACATGGCCCCAACCTTTGGCAGTGTGTGGAAAACCTATTTTTCTTAGGAATGTTCTACCAAAGGGGTCACATTTCCTTGGTTCCATTGGAGGAAGTGGTGTTACCCTTGGTTTGGCTTACCTTCACATCTGGCGAGTTCTTGTCAATGTTGGTTTTCCCTCCTGAAGAAGAGGCAACCAACCCTCGACCCTCTTAATGGATGTGTGTGGAGGACTTCTTGTGGACTTGATCATGCAGCCTTGCATAATGCAAGAATTGACACTCCAACTCATAGAAGGTTGGCAATCTAGGTAGTGAGATAATGTGCTGGATAAAATGGAAGTATTTGTCGGGCAACTTGTTCAAGAAGAATGTGACCTAGCCATCATCTAACTTCGGGGAGCTAGTAGTAGCAAACTCGGCAAGTAACTGTAGAGACTTGACCAACTTGACTTTCAAATCATTCCCTTTTTTAAATGAAACTCTTAAAGCTCAAAATTGAGATTGATACGTTGAGTGCGATCTTGTGCCACATAGCAGTCAATGAGATGACTCCAATGCTCCAATCCTAGGGAAAAATGCTGTAATTGAGAGTGAAACTCAGGAAGAAACCCCTGTATTGACTCAACATTGGATGTGGCATTGCGGGCTCTACATTGAGGGATGCGATCAGGGTGAGCATAGGCTCAATACTAATGAGGAGAGCGTAAAGTCTTTGATATTTGAAGCACTTGTTACATGAAGTTTGACTAAGTGGTGAAATGTGACCTATTAAAACGAGTCTTATTCGTGAAGGCATTCTTGGCTGCTGCAACAGGAGTTGTAGTACTAGGAGATGGAGAAGGTATGTAATAGGGATAGGGTGGATAGGGAGATGGAGTGGAGTACACTTGGGAAGTTATCCTAGAGTGCCCACCATGTATGTGAGAAACATGCATTGCGGATCCAAATGTGGGCAAGGGTGGATTGGGTATGGGCATAGTAACCACTTGTGGAACCAAGGGTGGAGGGTTAGGGACACGGGGAGCAATGGATGGAAATCCCTGCGTAGGAGTGACCCAAGGGATGTGGGACGAGAATCCATAACTAGAGGATGGAGATCCTTGCGTCTGAAGGTTTATGTGGGGAGTTTGTGAGTGTTCAAGTGTAGTGAGGGGGATGCCCATGACAACCGTCTCAAAGTGAAAGGATGTGGTAAAGTGGGGGTATGTGGAAGGTATAGTGTTAAAGGGTGGGATTTCCCCTAACGATGCACCAAGAGGTGGAGTGAATGGAGGGTAGGTAGATGGTGGGATGGAGAAAGAAAAAGTGGTAGGAGCAGAGATGGTAGATCCAGCCCCTAGTGTGCTTTGAGCGGAAGTGAAATGTAATCCAAGATTTTGGAATGATGATGTGAGTAGATCAGAATGTGGAGAAGATAGTGGTGGAATGGAAGAGAGTTAAGAAGTGTGGTTTACTTGCGTAAATGAAACAAGTGGTAGAGATATACTTGATGAAGGGTATTTGCTTCGAGAGTCTTCTCTAGTAAAGCTAATATACTGAAAATCATCCAGATCCTACACAACAAAAAAAGAAACAGGAGAGGGTTTTGGCTCATACGACTCAAAAGGATTATACAAGCTTGATATAAGGCTTGGATGAGATAAAATAGATCGATTGCCAGATACACCGAATGTTGTGGGCTCTCCAAGATTAGAGAGATGGCCAGTCTCACCAATCAGTCCGGACAGAGTAGTAGCACTCATTGGAGGAGTGTAAACCAAATTGTATATGATGCACAAGTACTCCTCAAACTCGTCATTTGTAAGATGATCAGAAGAAGAAGAAGAAGAAGATGCTAAAGGTAAAGGTGTGTCTATCTCCTCCTCGAGACCATAATGCCTTTTCAGAGCCTCCAATGATAGAGAAGCTTGATAGGGTGTCAGAGGATCTGAAGAAGAAGGTGCCTGAGTCGTTATGAGTCAAAATTGAGTCATGTGTGTCTCTTGCACAAAGACTTGCCTCCTGTCACCAAGGTGGTGATATCTTTTTACAGTTGCTTTTCTTATTTACTTATAGAAATATTTTATTTTTCTTTTCTTTTGTTGTTGTTGCTTTTAATCCCCAGAGTTCTCTTGGAATAAGTGGGATCTTTGCATGGCCAGAAGAGGCAGCCATTGGGACAAATTGGACTAATGGTTTGTCTGGTCCTTAGGACTAGTTCCATATTGAATGGGCACTGAAGAATAGAATGCCAATGGTTTGGGATTGTGTGATTAGCCACTGGAGATGGTGCAACAGGACAATGAGCCTGGCCAAGATAGAAGATGCATAGCCACTGGAGATGGTGCAGGACAATGAGCCTGGCCAAGATAGAAGATGCACATGTGAGAATGCTCACGGAATAAAAGTCACTGTAACTGAGCCACATTACACTTTTGATGTGGTCGCAATGATAAAAGTTGCACAGAACAACTTGAGGAATGTAGGGATCACCATCCCTAAAATTTAGGGAGTTACTATTTTTGGACCCCAGAATCTATTCGCGTCATTGTCTTCATTTTTACACGAGGATTAATTCTCTGGTCTGTGTTGAGGTCAAATTTTGCACCGATCATGGAGAATTTTAGACCGGAAGGTTTAAACGGGAAAATTGTTACATGTATGCCATGTGGCACAAATTCCCAAAAGAGAGAGAGAGAGCATTAAAAAAAAACGTAATAGGCATAAGGGGCAGATGGGAGAATGAAGTTTGGAGGAGCTGAGGGCAGATTGCTGCAAGAAAACCAGCCATGGAGAGTACTTTTACGTCTTTGACTCAAGCACGGAGTGAACTCTGCTCATGCTGAATGAGAACAGTGGACTGTGCACATGCTGAATCGTAAGAACAGTGAACTCTGCTCATGCTGAATAAGAACAGTGAACTCTGCACATGCTGAACAGTAAGAACAGTGTGCTGGACAGTAAGAACAGTGAATTCTGCACATGCTGGACAGTAAGGGATGTTGATCTGGACATGCTGTATTGTTCCTATGCAGTTGGGATTTACTTAGAAGAGATGAAAACCAACTATTCACAAGTTATATATTTTGGAACATTACCATTTTTGTAATTTCCTATCTTTTAATTGATAAAAAAATACCGAGAGGGGCGCCGGTCTTCGGGGCCAATCTGGTGTTGAGCGAGGGAGAGAGGTCTCTGTTTATGTGTGTGTATGTAAAGTCCAGGTGTTAATTGAAGGAACTACTGCTTTATGTGAGTCATAGACCAGTTGCATGGTTCCATCCCTGGGATTTGAATTCTTTTCTGTAAGAATTTAAGCTCGGACAGTTTTGGGTGAAAAGGCCATACACACAGGTTTTACAGAGATTATAGGACTAGAGAGATTGCAGACATGGATAAAGGCAAGAGGAAAACTCCCCCATGAAGAAGAGAGTTCTTCTGCTCATAGACACCGAAGAGAGAGTATTGGTGCACAGGTGTCAGCACCTTCTAGAACCGAGATTGAACCACACGATGAGGAGCAAGAACAGGAGGACTTGTTTATGGCACAACTCCTCAGTATGGTTGGCTCTTTCCAACAGCTGGTAAAGAATCCTAGGATGCAAAAATTTTTGAAGTCACATAATGAGGATTCTCAGGCTGAGTCATCACATCATACCATGGAGTGCTCAAAAAGCCAAACCTCTAATGTGCGTGAGCTTGTGGAAAAGACACCAAACATGGAGACAGGTCCAGTGCAGCAAGAAGCACAAGCACATGATCAGGGAGTGAATGGTCAAGGCAGTTATGCACAAGTGGCACAGCAGACGATTCCTCTACTTATTCTGGTTACTTTGGTGGTGGGTCAGTTTTTCAAGCAATGGCTGGATTGCCCACGGGTTATCAGGGATACTTGCCTACAGGGCCACCAGGAATAATGCCTATTGAGGCAGTGAACCCACTTTATGCTAATATTGGTCTACAGTTCGGTTATCAGACTCTGCAGAGTCATTATTTGATGCTTGGAGTACAAAATGCAGCCACTGGTTTTTCTCAACCTAGTGGCCATATGGCAGCTAAGACAGGTGAAATGAATGTTGATAATGCACCTAAGGGACTTCCCTTATTACAGCCACCTGTCTATGACAACTTGACACCAAAAAGTGCAAAAGCCTAAAGACTATATAGAGGGTGGTCAGGCAGTAAAGTTTGAAACCTTCAGTGGTATGCAAGGTAAGCTGAAAGCTTTGATATTTATACAGCAGCTTGATGCAGCTTACACAGGAGGGAATTTTACTGAGACTTCTAAGGTGCGGAAGGCTGCAACTTTTTTGAAAGATAATGCTTTGCAGTGGTGGAACATATTGTTAATGCAAGGATATGCACCTGCCACTTGGATTCATTTTAAACAGCTATTTGCAGCCTCATGGTTAACTAACACGTTTGAAGTAGATGTCATGACTGCATGACATAAATTGGACGCGACAAATTGTACAGATTTAGAAGAGTACAATAAGAAATTTTGGGAAGCACTCTTGCCCGTGAGTTCTTACAGGACAGTGCCCTTGTCAGAACAAATTGAAAAGTATTGTTGCGGTTTGCCCGAAGCCATCAGGGATTATTGTATCAAGACTAGGGTTACAAATATGGTACAGTTAATTGAAAATGCTAGTGTGGCAAATGCATTGTTGAAAGGAAAAGCTGATAGCTTTAAAGGCATTGAAAAGAAGGATTCTTAGTTTAAGTAGGATCCTGGCAAGAAGAAGAAGCAATTTCTAGAAAGGACCAGTTTTACAAAGAAGTCTTTTTGGAAGAAAAGATTTTAGTAGCAACCTCAGACTTCTTTTAAACAGGGTAAAGGACAAAAGAGGCTACTTTTTGGCAAATCATTTGAAGAAAGAAAGGCTTTAATGATGGCTGGAAAATGCTTTATTTGTGAATAGAAAAGCCGTATTGCTTCTAAGTGCCCACATCAGTTTTCTAAAGATGCGGAGGATAAAGATGCACCAAGTAAAAAGAAGCCCATCATTGGCTTAGCGCCTGATATGGTGGGAGATCAATCAGTTGATGATGCTACAGAATTGTGCAGAGCTTGGGGAAAGATTAGAGATTCCACAGTGCTTATTTTCATTGATCCTGGAGCTTGTGCAAACTTTATCTCACCAGCATTGGCAGCTAAATTGGGTATACGTCCCGAGGAAATGGGACTAGTTGGACAAGTTGATTTGGCATGCCCAGGACATACTGAACGTGTCATCCCCATTCTTGGCAAACTTCGTATGCATATTCAGAGCTATGTGGACACAGAGGAGTTCCATATTATGCCTCTAGAGGGCTGTGATGTTCTGTTGGGTATCCCATGGTGCCACAGGAAGCATGCTATCTGGGATACTTACAATAGAATGATTACTCTTGTACATAGGAGCAAGACTCATGTGTTAGATGTGAAGCTTAAAGGAGAGTCTATCCCAGTTGTTTCTGCTTCTGCAATTACTTCTATAATGAAAAATCATATTTCTGCATACTTGGTTTTTGCAAAGCAAGTTAATGAAGTTGACAGTAATGTGTTTGTACTAGATGAAAGTAGAAGGGCTTTCTTGGATAAATTCAGTGAGTGTTTCTCAGATTCGTTACCAGGAGAGTTACCCCTTGAGAGGCTTGAAGATCATACCATAGATCTTATTCCAGGGACTAGTCCGCCCAATAGGCCACTGTACAGGGTCAGTGCAGCGCAGCAGAAAGAGATTATGACACAGGTTCATGAGTTTTTAGAGAAAGGACTAATTCAGCCCAGTAGTTCTCCGTTTTGTTCACTTGTGTTGCTAGTTCAGAAAAAGGACGGCTCTTGGCAAATGTGTATTGACTACAGAGCCTTGAATAAGAACACGATCAAGAATAGGTTTCCGATTTCGAGGATAGATGACATTCTTGATCGATTACAGGGAGCATGAATGTTTAGCAGGATAGATTTGAAAAGTGGATACCATCAGATTAGAATCAGGCCGGAGGATATCCGTAAGACTACTTTTAGAACGATATTTGGTCTCTATGAATTTTTAGTCATGCCGTTTGGATTGACCAATGCTCTTGCTACGTTTAACAGGATGATGGATAGAATTTTCTGCCCTTATGAAAGTTTCGTTGGCACATTCTTTGATGATATGATTATCTTTTCAAAGAATGAAGAGGAGCATAGAAAACACCTAGTTGCAGTCTTTAATGAGCTTAAGCATTGGGATCTAATATTGATGCATATGTCAGATCTTGCCTTGTATGTCAAAAGGTCAAATTTGATAGATAGAAGGCACCGGGGTTATTGCAACCACTGCCTATTCCAGAAAGGCCATGGGAAAGTATTGCCATGGATTTCATTTTTGATCTTCCAAGAACTTCTTTGGGGAATGATGGAATCTAGACTATCATTTGTAAATTCAGCAAACAAGCACATTTCATTCCTGTAAAAAAAAAGGTTAAGCCAGAACACATGGTAAAGATATTTATGCAAAATATCTTCAAGTACCATGGAATGTCACGGTCAATTGTCAGTGATAGAGACCCAAGGATGACAGCTTGTTTTAAAAAGCATTGTTTGAAAACATCGGCACTACGCTGAAATTTTCATCTTCTTTCCATCCACAAACTGATGGACAGTCTGAAGAAGCAAATTCGACTGTTTTAGATTTATTGAAGTGTTATGTTTCAGATCATAAGACTTCTTGGGAACACTACTTGCCATTGGTTGCGTATGCATACAATAATACATCGCACTCATCTACTGGCAAAGCACCTTTTGAGATTGTGGAAGGTGGAAAGAAATTGCTTTCCATTTTGCAGACAAAAGATAACATCTTTGAAGTAGAGCGTTATGTAAAAGATTGGGAAGAAGCATATAAAAAGGTCAAGTATGCCCTAGAAAAGTCACAAGCTAAACAGAAAAGAGCTGTTGATAGTCATCATCGGGAGCTCTTGTTCAAAAAGGATGATTGGGTCTTATTGCGTTTTGAAAAGGCACGTTTGAGAAAACAGAAGGGCAAGGAATGTTTGTTTCCAAAGTTGAGTATGCGTTATTATGGCCCTTTTCAAGTCTCAGAGAAGATCAATGACGTAGCATAGGCTGAAATTGCCAGAGAATTGGAAAATTCATAATGCATTCCATGTGAGCCTATTGAGGCCTTTTATTGGTA
Organism: Lygodium microphyllum; assembly: GCF_053477565.2. NCBI lineage: Eukaryota > Viridiplantae > Streptophyta > Polypodiopsida > Schizaeales > Lygodiaceae > Lygodium > Lygodium microphyllum. Next base: position 21,250,942 of record NC_141146.1, on the reverse strand, counting down.
AATTGCCAGAAGATTTTGGTTCAAGAGGAACAGCCTGAAGTAGAGGAATTAGATGAGATTCTAGTTCCTGCATGTAAGGATAGGAAAGTCAAAGGTAGAGTTATAAGAAGAGGCACGTTTGAGAAAACAGAAGGGCAAGGAATGTTTGTTTCCAAAGTTGAGTATGCGTTATTATGGCCCTTTTCAAGTCTCAGAGAAGATCAATGACGTAGCATAGGCTGAAATTGCCAGAGAATTGGAAAATTCATAATGCATTCCATGTGAGCCTATTGAGGCCTTTTATTGGTAAACTGCCAGAAGATTTGGTTCAAGAGGAACAGCCTGAAGTAGAGGAATTAGATGAGATTCTAGTTCCTGCATGTAAGGATAGGAAAGTGAAAGGTAGAGTTATAAGAAGATTTTTGGTGAAGTTCAAAAACTATTCACCAATGGATGCCAAATGGATGGAAGAGGCTGAATTGACAGATTCGCCTCAGTTATTGCAACTTTACCGAGAAGCTTTCTTACTGGAATCCGCAGTGACTTGGAATGCTTTTTGAAGCAATGTACGTTCTCTATTGTACAGTTGAATATTGTATCTCATTGAATAATGCATAATGTATGGCTTACATTTAGCATTAACATGTGTATCATTGAATGAAATCTCAGTGCTTTGAAGTTGTATTTGTTACACTTCAGTTGAATGAATATGCATGTTGTGACACTAATAGTTTGTGCATACGTGCTATCGCCCTGTGTTGCATCCGGAAACATGTATATTAGAAAGGCTCCTAATAATCATAGTTGGATACAGGATGTAATCCTCCATCTATGTGAGACTTGAACTTGCGATGACACAAATGGTAGTGGGAAACTCCTACCATCGCCCCGTGTCATTTGCTAGCAAGTGATATATGCGATGGCACTAATAACATGGAGAATCTTGTTATCGCCATGTGTCATCCGTTAGCATGTGTGGCATGCAATCGAGGTCGCTTGTTTCTTTCAAGAGGGGGATATGTCACCAAGTGGTGATACTTTTTATAGTTGCTTTTCTTATTTACTTATATAAATATTTTATTTTTCTATTCTTTTGTTGCTGTTGCCTTTTACCCCAGAGTTCTCTTGGAATAAGCGGGATCTTTACATGGCCAAAAGAGGCAGCTTTGGGACAAATTGGACTAATGGTTTGTTTGAGCCTTAGGACTAGTTCCATATTGAATGGGCACTGAAGAATAGAATGCCAGTGGTTTGGGACTATGTGCTTAGCCACCGGAGATGGTGCAGGACAATGAGCCTGGCCAAGATAGAAGATGCACATGTGAGAATGCTCACGGAATAAAAGTTAGTGTAACTGAGCCACATTACACTTTTGATGTGGTCGCAATGATAAAAGTTGCACAAAACAACTTGAGGAATGCAGGGGTCACCATCCCTGAAATTTAGGGAGTTACTATTTTTGGACCCCAGAATATGTTCTTGTCATTGTCTTCATTTTTACACGAGGATTAATTCTCTGGTTTGTGCCGAGGTCAAATTTGCACCGATCATGGAGAATTTTAGACCAAAAGGTTTAAACGGGAAAATTGTTACATGTATGCCATGTGGCACAAATTCCCAAAAGAGAGAGAGAGAGCATTAAAAGAAAACGTAATAGGCATAAGGGGCAGATGGGAGAATGAAGTTTGTAGGAGCTGAGGGCAGATTGTTGCAAGAAAACCAGCCATGGAGAGTACTTCTACGTCTCTGACTCAAGCATGGAGTGAACTCTGCTCATGCTGAATGAGGGCAGTGAACTCTGCACATACTGGATCGTAAGAACAACAAACTCTGTTCATGCTGAATAAGAACAGTGAACTCTGCACATGCTGAATCGTAAGAACAGTGAACCCTGTTCATGCTGAATGAGAACAGTGGACTCTGCACATGCTGAATCGTAAGAACAGTGAACTCTGTTGAATGAGAACATTGAACTCTGCACATGCTGAATCGAAAGAACAGTGAACTCTGTTCATGCTGAATAAGAACAGTGAACTCTGCACAATTTGAATTGTAAGAACAATGAAGTTTGCTCATGCTGAATAAGAACAGTGAACTCTGCATATGCTAAACAGTAAGAACAGTGTGCTAGACAGTAAGAACAGTGAATTCTGCACATGCTGGATAGTAAGGGATGTTGATTTGGACATGCTGTATTGTTCCTATGCAGCTGGGATTTACTTAGAAGAGATGAAAACCAACTGTTCAGAGGTTATGTATTTTGGAACATTACCATTTTTGTAATTTCCTATCTTCTTCGGGGCCAATTTGGTGTTGAGCGAGGGAGAGAGGTCTTTGTTTATGTGTATGCATGTAAAGTCTAGGTGTTAATTGAAGGAACTACCGCTTTATGTGAGTCATAGACTGGTTTCACGTCCACAATCACCACAGGACACTCTTTAGAAGAGCACTAGCTTTGATACCTCGTGAAGATATGCTAGGGTTTGCATTGAGGAAACATAGTATGTATGACCAAGATTGAAATACAAAGACTTAGACACCCCTAAACGCAAAACACAAAATGCAAAAACTCAAAACTCAAACACAGATATAAACACAAAGCTAAGAAACTCTATGTGAATGAATGCTGTAAATGAATGTAAGAGTGTATAGAATGCCCAAGGGCAGAGCAATATAGTGTTGGAGAGTGACATCCAACGGAGACGGATCCCAACTGCAATAACCACCAGTTGGAGTGCGGGAAACACCAAACGCTGGTCATCAAAGTGTCAGGGAACTGAGGCAACAATAGAAGAGGTGTTTGCTGATGTAGACGGCTTGTTGGACAGCGAAAACGGAGGTACTGCAGCAATCGTATGGTGAGAGAGATGGCAGCAGCCTATTGCTTGGCACCGGTTGCTGAAAACACAGGTTGCTTAGGTGCTATGATGACACAGCAGATGGAGATCTCCAAACAGCAAGGCGATGGCTAAAAACAAGCCGCTTAGGGCTAGATAGTGATAGGTTGTAGTCGGCGGTGGATGGACAACAGATGGTAAGTGGATGATGGTTGAAATCTGCACGGTAGAGTGAGAAACCTGCACAAAAGGATAAGTTTGAATGGTGGGCAGCATGTCTATTTATAGATGTTGAAGGGTGTCGCAAAAAATTAGGGTTTTGGGGGACCATTGAAGCTCTCTCGAGTTGTGCACCAAATTTGTGTTTTTCATTAATTAAGCATTTTTTGGTGTTGTTTAAAAATACTAATCAGTTGTAAAGCATGTTCTAGCTCAACACATGGAACAAATGGAATTGAGTTTAACGCTTGACAAAAAGCTTGGAACTTTGGTTAAGGCAGAGCCTTTGTGAAGGGATTTTGCCCATTCTCTTCAATGGGCATGTAAGAAAACTATATATCTCTAGCTGGCATTGGTCACGAACATGGTAATGAACTTGAATATGTTTTTTGCATGCATGGAAAATTGGGTTTTGTGCAATGGAAAAAGCAGTCCGGTTGTCAATGTAGATAAGTATTGGGGCCCTTTGGTGCACATGAAGATCAACAAGTAACTTGCGGAGCTAAGCATACTCCATGTGGATGTGAATGTTGCTCCGTGTCTTAGTCTTTTAACTAGGAGTAGCAATTGTAGTTTGTTTCTTGTTGAACCAAGAAACAACAAATGCACGCAAGAAGAAGCAATCGCCACTATGAGAGACATGGAAATTTGAATATCCAGCCCAATCACTATCTAAATATCCGTACGAGGGAGTGAAGGATCAGCCTTGTAAATAAAGGCCGAGATCTTGGTACCTTTAAGATATCGAAAGATATGTTGCATTGATTGCCATGGAGTACTGAAGGATTGTGCATGATTTTGCTCAATTGGGAGACAGGAAATTGAAGATTTGGCCTTGGATGACATGGACAAATGAAGCATTCAGTAGCTTGCTGATATGAAGCAGTCAGGCTCCATGGGAGTAGACATAGGCTTGCAATTCTTGAATCGAAAGCATTGAAGAAGTTGTCCAAGATACTTGGGTTGTGTCTTGATGAAACCCCTCTCAATGATGGCAAATTGGATACCCAAGCAACAGTGAAGTAGACTAAGATTTGTCATGGCAAAGGCCTACTATAAATCAGACTTAAATGCTGCAATTTGATCAACATTGGCCCCAATGACAAGCATGTTATTAACATAAAGTACGAGAATTATAAAATGAGTTCCTTGATGTCGTATGTGAAGAGTAGCCTGTGTAGGGCTATTTCGGAAGCCAAGATACAATAGATGTGAATGTATGTGGAAGGAGCTTGCTTTAGGCCATATAAAGCCTTGTCGAGAGGACAAACTTTGTGTTCGAAGCTTTTAACCTTAAATCTGGGAGATTATAAAACATATCTCTCTTCACTGAGATAACTATGGAGAAATGTTGTCTTGATGTCTAGATGATTCTCCTTCGAATGGAAATGGGCAGCAAGGGTAATAATACTTTTGATGGTGGTGATGCAAAAGGTAGGGGAAAAGGTCTCCTCAAAGTTGATGCCTTGCTATTGGGCATAACCATTAGCAACCAGGTAAACTTTGTGCTTGTCAATGGAACCATCTGATTTTCTTTTAAGTTTCAAAACTCATTTGGTGCGTATTGCACGCTTGCTGGGGGCAAGTCACATAGCTCCCTATTGTTGTTCTGATGGATGGAGCCAAGTTATTTCGTCATTGCATTCCACCCATTGAACACATGAAAAAGCATTTTTATAGCATAAAGGTTCTTTATTGTACGTCGTAGCCACCAATGCACATGCAAGAAGATTTCCTTATTCCTTTCAAGTGGAGGCTCATGTACTCGCAGCCAAAGGAAGAGGTTGCTTGCTGCCTTGAAGAGTGCTGAGCAGCCAATGATGTGCACTATTAGGTTGCTGAATCTCAGCCCTAGTGTGCACCAAATAATCATCAATATTGGGGTGCTCATGGGACAACATATCAGGCTGGTGTTGTGGCTGTAAATTAAGGTGATTCAACTATTGAGAAAACATAGCAAGTACGGCCAAGATTGGAACAGAGAGACTCAGATAGAGACAAACCTTAAACGCAAAACGCAAAACGCAAAATCTCGAAACTCAAACACAGAGACAAATAGAGAGATAAGAAACTCTGAATTGAATGAATGCTGTAAATGAATGTAAGAGTGTACAGAATGCCCAAGGGCAGAGCAATGCAGTGTCGCAGAGTGATGTCTACCAGAGATGGATCCCAAGTGCAATAACCACTAGTCGGAGATGAGAGAGTGCTGAATAATGAAGGGCAATAGGCTAGTCACAAAAACACAGCAATTGGAGGCTTAAATCTAGTAAATACAATAGTGTAGTGCTAGAGAAAGGCTGAAAATTGACCACACGAGGTAGAGAATTGTTAGTTGACAATAGGAGAGGTGTTTGTTGAGGTAGTTAGCCTGTTGGATAGGAAAAACACAAGTATTGCAGCAGTCCCTTGGTGGGAGAGATGGCAGTAGTAGCTTGTCACCCGGCACCAGATGCTGAAAACGCAAGCTTATAAGGTGCTATGATGATGCAGTAGATGGTTTCTTAAGTGGCTAATCAGCATGGTATGCATTTCTTAGCTCAACACCCCCTCTTACGCCCAAAACATGGTAAGAAAGGAGAGCTGATCCATTTTTCGCAAGGCGTCCCACCCCAAAGCAGCTAGGGCATCGGACAAAGGGTACACAGTGGCTGCCCAGTGGCCTAACATGACTACATAGGAAATAACTTAGGATCCATCTAGTGGTGCTTTGCACAATGAGTATGCTACATGCTATGAAATGCTCATGCAGTAGGTGCCACTTGGACAGTGTCCCTCTTGGGAAAATTGTTTACTTGTTTAAGCACCCTAGTACAAAGATGATGGAATCATGCAATGCAATGGGTGAAGGTACAGCAGGGGGTAAGGTCGATGTCAAAGACAAGTGCCAAAACTTGTAGAATATCAAGAAGTGTAGGAACCCCCTCCCAACCTTGAATGGCGACGCTGAAGGAGAAAGAGGAGTCAAATGTCAGGCTTCGTGTGGTGTTGAGAACCATGATGAGAAAAAGCATCCCGATTGGAAGAGCGAGGTAGAAGACACTGCCATGATAGCATCAAGAGAGATGCTGTACGATCAGACTTGGAAGGGGAAGCCTCCATGCTAGTGGAAGATCAAAACTCCTAGGTAGATGAAACCATGAAGGGAATGGTGCACATGTCATGTCTCGAGGCGAGGTAGGAGTAGACAAGCCTGTGTTAGCCGTTCATTGAAAACAAATTCTGCAAAATAGAGTAAGATTTGCAATCACAAAGGTCAATAGTGAGATGCTCTAACAAAAACTTGAATGGAAAATTAACTGAATGAACAAGTGCAATAATGCAAATGTGTATGGGTGGGTAAATGTAGTAGAAGCGCTAAAAATGAAAGGCTAAGTGCGTGGCTACCAGTATGGAGAGCGAGGTAGGGAAGAAATCCTAGAAGATGTAGTGGAGGTTCTAAGAATGGATGCGTAAAGTGCAATGGGATTGGTGCTAGCAGACGAGTCAATCAACCCCTCAAGAGTAGAGAAGGATGGCTGCTGAGGCTACTCGTGTACCATATGACTAGTAGCCGTGGGGGCTAGAGGAGCAGATGGGGCAGCAACGAAAGACGTAGTCCTACTAGATTGTGTAGTCGTAGTTTTCTTAGGAATTTGCTGCCAAAGGGGTCGTGTTTCTTTGTTTCCATCGTAGGAACTTGTGTCGCCCTTGTTTTGGCTTGCCTTTGCATCTTGTAAGTTTTTGCTATTGTTGATTTTCGCTCCCAAAGAAGAGGCAACCAACCCTCATCCCTTTGAATAGATGTGAGTGGTGGACTTTTTGTGAACTTGATCATGTAGCCTCGCATAACGCAATAACTGACACTCAAAACTCATAGAAGGTCCACAATCTAGGCGTTAAGATAATGTGCTAGATAAAATGGAAATATTTATCGCGCAACTTGTTCAAGAAGAATGTAACGTGATCATCATCGGACTTCGGGGAGCCAGTAGTGGCAAACTTGGCTAGTAACCGCTGATATTCTGTAGGGACCGAATGAGCAAGGAGATCGAGGCAGACAGTCATCACGCGTGGTAGTGAGAGACAGAGAGAGCGAGAGCAAGCAGAGTAGAGAGTGAGCACGTTTTTCGGTACAATGACGACGAGTGTACCACTTTAGGTTTTTAGATATATATATATATATATATATATATATATATATATATATATATGAAAGTACAATGTGCTAAGGGTGTGTTCACACCCGTGCACATATAAAAGGCACGATAGCCCTTTATTCCAAACAACCTCCTACCTAAAGGAAATGTGCCTTAAGAGGAGAAAAGATTCAGCTAAGTCTAGGTATGTACAAAGCTGAAATAAATATATCTATCCAACTCCCATCATCTGTCGACAATGAGCAAACCGCTCTGCTGGAAGACCCTTCGTGAGAAGGTTTGTAGGGTTATCATCTGTATGCACTTTGACAAGCTCAATGCTCTCGCTGTTAAGTACATCTCTAATGAAGTGGTACTTCACCTGTATGTGCTTTGTCTTTGCATGAAAGACAGGATTTCGTGCTAGCATGATAGCACTCTGACTATCACAATGGAGAATAGGTAACTCTGTGATGTCAAGCTCTCCCACCAGACGTGAAAGCCATAAAGCCTCCTTGCATGCCTCAGTGGCAGCCACATACTCTATCTCTATAGTAGACAATGCAACACACTTTTGTAGCCTGGAGATCCAAGAGACTGCTCCTCATGTGAAGGTAAACACATACCCAAAAGTGGACTTTCTGCAGTCCGCATGACCAGCATAGTCTGCATCCGTAAAGCCAACGACAGATGCCTTCTGCTTTTCAAAGCAGATGCACAACTCCTTTGTGCCTTTGAGGTATCTCATAATACCTTTCACTGCATCCCAATGCTTCTTGCCAAGGGTTGCCATGCGTTTGCTAACCACTCCCACTGCAAAGGCAACGTCAGGACGTGTAGCAACCATAATATACATCAAATTGCCAATAGCTGAAGCATATGGTATCTTGGCCATTTCAGCCTTCTCATCATCAGATATAGGGCTATCCTTTGCACTAAGTTTCACATATGGAGGCAATGGAACCCCAATTGTTTTCCCCCCCTCCATATTGAAACGCTGCAAAACTTTGAAGATACTCTCCTGTTGAGATAGATAGAGTAAGCCTTTCGATCTTTCTTTGAGTATTCGCATGCCAAGAATGTGATTTGCATCACCAAGATTCTTCATGTCAAAGCTGCCGTGAAGACTTTACTTCAGTGAGTCCAAGGCATGAGTATCCTTGCCAGCAATCAGCATGTTATCAACATACAAAACCAAGATAATCAGGTTGCCATTTGCTGCCTTCTTGGTGTACAAGCAGTGATCCACTTGACTTCTATGAAAGCCTTGGGATTGCATGAATGTATCAAACTTATGATACCATTCTCTTGGTGCTTGTTTGAGCCCATACAAACTCCTTTTGAGTTTACATACCATTTTTTCCTTTCCTTGTTCAACAAATCCTTCAGGTTGTTGCATATATATATCTTCATGCAGATCACCATGTAAAAACGCAGTCTTTACATCCATCTGTATGAGCTCCATATCCTCAACTGCAACCAAGCCCAAAATGGTTCTCAGTGTAGTCATCTTGACTATAGGAGAGAAAATCTAATCAAAGTAAATTCCATGCTCCTGCTTGTACCCTTTTGCAACCAATCTTGCTTTGTACTTTGGTGAGGAACCAGAAGTGACCATCTTGTAAACCCATTTGCATGGAAGGGTTTTCTGCCCTTTAGGCAAATGCACCAAGTTCCAAGTGCTATTTTTTTCAAGAGATTCCATCTGTGACAACATGGCTTTATACCATTTTTTACTATCCTGTCTGTCCATTGCTTTCTTGAAGCAAAACGGTTCACCACAGTTTGTCAACATGATATAATCAGCCACATTAATTGCACGAGGAACAAACCTGTCAGGTTGTTTAGTAGCCCTAGATGATCTCCTAACCCAATGGTCATTGTTTGCTGGCTGTTCCTGCAAATTTCATTTTCAGCATGCTGTCCTGGCATTTCAGCCTGCAAATCAGCATTAACAGCTTGCTGTCCTGGTTGTTCCTGCATATGCAATGCCTCATTTTCATGGGCAATAGTTGGCTGATCGTTTCCAGTATCATTTCTTGCATTACAAGTTCATTTACAGCAGGTAATTGCTGTTGTACAGCGGGCACATTTTGCTGTCCAAAAGGTATTTCTTCTCGGAATATAACCCTACGGACCTCCTTAGTCTTTTCGGGTTGTTTGTGCATGCGATCTTCCCGGAAGATAACATCATTGCTGCGCACTACTTTCCTTTTCTCGGGATCCCACAATTTATATCCCATTTCACCCTCATCACCATATCCTAGGAAAATGCATTCACAGGACTTTGACTCAAGTTTGCTGCGTTTTTCTTTACGAATGTGCACAAAAGCCTCGTAGCCAAACACTTTCAGATGAGCATATGAAGGTGGCTTGCCCAACCATGCTTCTTGGGGAACTCCCCCTGAAAAAGACTTGTTTGGTAAATGATTAATCAAGTGTACGGCTGTCATAACAGCCTCTGCCCAAAAACCATGGGGTAATGCAGCATGAGACAACATTGTACATATCTTATCTTGTATGGTCCTATTCATATGCTCTGTAACTCCATTTTGGGGCAGATTATGAGGGGCAGTGTGAGGGACAGTGAGCTTCCTCTTTATTCCTTTGCTGTCACAAAATGCTTGAAAGGCCTTGGACACATATTCCCCACCATTGTCAGAGCGAAGACACTTAGTGTCTTATCTATCTGATTTTTAGCCAATGCCAATAAATTTTTAAACTTATCAAGCATTTCATCCTTGCTATGAATAGAGTAAACCCATACTTTCCGTGTAGCATCATCGACAAAGGTGACAAAATATTTCTTTCCCCCTAAAGATAATCCTGGCATTTGACATACATCCGAATATACTAACTCTAGAGGAGAAGATTTCAAAGAAAGAGACTTTTTATGTGATGTCTGTGCATGTTTGCCATAAATGCAATGATCACAATGCTCAAAATCAGCATAACGAAGACAAGGCAAGTAATCCAAACGAGAAAGCACTTTCATTCTTGTTTGACTCATGTGTCCCAACCGGCCATGCCACAAAGAAATGCTTGGCTGCTCGGTCACGGCAACAACATGGTCACGCACACTAGATACATGAAGCGGATACAAAGTATCACTCTTGCAACCTCTGGCAATAACCCTAGATCCCTTACAGATCTTTCATTTTCCATCACCAAAGGTGGTATAAAAACCATCATCATTTAGCTGCCCTGTGCTAATCAAGCTCTTCTTAAGCTAAGGTACATGTCGTACATGCTGAAGTGTAAAGACAGAGCCATGCTGAAACTGTAACTGCACACTGCCAATACTTGCAATCTCACATGCATAGTTGCCCCCAAGATGGACAATACCATGTCGATCCCTTGTATAGGCGGAAAACCACTCACGATGAAAGGTGACATGAAAGGAAGCACCTAAATCAAGAATCCAGGTATGCATGTCATCATCTGTATTTGGAAGTAAAGCATGTGCACGAAAGTGTGGAGAGACGAAGAGTACGTCACTCCCACTATCACTGTCATGAGTGACTACATTCACCTCTTCAATTTTTACACTGCTCTTCTTAGGCTGACTGTCTTTCTTCTCTTCCTTGCTATCATCTGTCTTCTTGCCTTTTCCTTTCTCTTTCTTTCATTTGTAGCAGTCGCGTTTAAAGTGACCCTTCTTGCCATAATGATGGCATTCAACATCTTTGCCACGTGATTTACTGCGTCCTTTGCCATCATATTTGCTCTTTTGCTGTGATCTGCTCCTAGTATGCAAAGCACTGGAAGACTTACTGGATGCATTGTTTTGCCGATTCATCTCTTCGATCAGCATACAAAAGGATCACATTAGAATTGCTCATAGCAGTCTTGAATGTATCCCAACTCTCTGGTAGAGTGCAAAGCAAGAAAGTAGCTTTAAATTCCTCATCAATCATGAACTTCAAGGCAACCAGTTGGCTGAAAATGGAGTTAAACTCACTCAAGTGAGTAGACATTGCTGTACCTTCTTTCATACGCAAATCCATAAGCTTTTTCAGCAAATACACTTTGCTTGCAGCACTCTTCTGTGCATACGGTTCTTCCAGTTTAGTCCATATAGCATATGCAGAATCCAAACCTTTAATGTTGAAGAGCAAGGCATCAGAAATCGATAGCTCTATGGTTGAGCGTGCAAGCTCATTCAACTCATCCCAATTGTCTTGATCTATGTCTACAGGCTTTGCCCCTTTGGTTTTGATCGGCTTTGCCTACTTCTTTTGTAACAGGATATTGTAGCATTGTTTTTGCCACATTGCAAAATTATGTGCGCCTTCAAGCTTCTTTATGTGCATCAAATTACTGCTGTCATTGCTGCCAGCTATGATTTTCAGCCCAAATGTGACAAAAAAACCAGCAAATGCAGGCCCAAACTGTCACCCAAGTGACCAAGGTACAAACAAGTACCAATCAACAATAAATGACCACGCAGAAGTACAGATTTCAGATCTGTAATTAAATTTTCAGAAGCACCAAACCATGTGCTACATCATTATCCAACTGATTACAGCTGTTCCAAGGGCATGTGCATCACATTACATGAGAAATCCCAAAATTTCAGCTGCAATTTCTGTTGTACATGTACCCACGGGCATACAATTTGACACGAATGGTCAAAAGCCCGAAAATTTTGTGCTCAAAGCATCAAACACACATCTGCATTTCCTCTGTCATGCATAGGACAGTGAAGTACTCTCCATAGCTGATGTACTTGCAACAATCTGCTCTCAGCTCCTCAAAACTTCACTCTCAGATCTGCCCCTCATGCCTATTACGTTTTTTTAAATGCTCTCTCTCTCTCTCTTGGAAATTTGTGCCACATGGCATATATGCAACAATTTTCCCGTTTAAACTTTTCGGTCTAAAATTCTCCATGATCGGTGTAAAATTTGACCTCAGCACAGACCAGAGAATTAATCCTCGTGGAAAAACAAAGATAATGACGCGAACAGATTCTGGGATAGTAACTTCCTAAATTTTAGGGGTGGTGACCCCTGCATTCCTCAAGTTGTTCTGAGCAACCTTTATCATTGCAACCACATCAAAAAGTGTAATGTGGCTCAGTTATGTTGACTTTTATTCCGTGAGCATTCTCACATGTGCATCTTCTGTCTTGGCCAGGCTCATTGTCTTGCACCATCTCCAATGGCTAAGCACACAGTCCCAAACCATTGGCATTCTATTCTTCAATGCCCATTCAATATGGAACCGGTCCTAAGGCTCGGACAAACCATTAGTCCAATTTGTCCCAATGGCTGCCTCTTTTGGCCATGCAAAGATCCTGGCTTAATCCAAGAGAAATTTGGGGGTAAAAAGTAATAGCAACAAAAGAAAAGAAAAATAAAATATTTATATAAGTAAATAAGGAAAGCAACTGCAAAAAGTATCACCACTTGGTGACATAAGGTGTGATGGTGCGCAAGGCTTATATGGGACAAAGAATAACATTGAACCAAAAAGAATTTGGTAAATTCATACTCTTCATCATGCATCTTGATATCTCCATTAGTGATCAATTCTTCCATTCCGCTACTCCATTTTGTTGTGGAGAGTAAGTGACGGCGCATGGATGATGAATAGCTTGAGATGCAAGATACTCTGAAAACTGTTTAGAAAGAGATATTGTCCTATGTTTAGAGCATGCATTTCTTTCTTCTTTAGCTTTAGGTATGTTCACACTGGTGGAGAGTTTCCAGCTCTATGCATTGATTTTTTAGTGATTGTAGAGTCAATTCATACTAGACAAGAGTGATCAACATTTTTTGATGGCAACCGCATTATTTTATTGCCAAAAATGTAGTCAGTGAGTTTTTTGGGCATTTATGGGCAGCAGTCAGCTAGTTTCATTCTTTTTTGGCTATTTATATCACTCCCCCATTGGCTGCCATTATTATTCTGTAGATCTTTATCACACACTTCGACATTCGGGACAATCCTCCATCTTCCAGTGCAGCCTTTTGGCATCAGTCTGATCCAGTGCCTTCATTGATGCTTTGGGCTGCGCGCAGGGATTGATCAGTCCACCTTTGTTTTCATCTTTCATTTAGAGATCAGTGCAGATTTTCTTTTTCCTTTCTCTTCTTTTCTCGCAGGCTGACCTCAAAAACATCAGTTTTTTGTGTGTTTGGAGGTCTTTAGATTTATGAAGTTCCACCATTTCGATGCTTTTGATGAATTTGATGAGGATACCATCCAGTTTTTCTCCAATAGGTGGTCCCATTAGTTAGATTGTTGTGAAGATTAATACGAACAGCATGGCTTGTACTTAAGGACCTCACGTAGCTGTTTTGGCACCTTCCATTCAAGTTCTTGTTCTTCCTTCTCTCCCTAAAGAAGATGGACTTGATGATGTAAACTACTCCCTTTGGTCATGCAAAGTGGAGTGTATACTTGATACCTTCTACTTATGGGATTTTGGTACTACCCCACTCGCTGGTCCAATGGAGGATCCTTATGTTGGTTCCATGATGGACCAAGATGCCCTTTGGAATTTGTTTGACTCTTGAGCTTGATCCTTTCTCTTTATGAGTTTGCAAGATTATGTCCTTGTGCATTCATGCAGACTTCAGAGTGCCGTGGAAGTGTGGACAAAGCTCTCTTCTCTTTACCATCAGAAGACCATTGCCCACTGCATGTAGACTTCGGATTGCAGTGGAGGTGTGGACAAAGCTCTCTTCTCTTTGCCATCGGAAGACCTTTGCCTGACCACATCACAAAAGCAACCACACTTTTTTCCAGCTTTGATGCATCAAGATGCCTAGCAACCACTCTCAAGCCCTTTCAAAATATTGACACTTGCCATTTCACAGCTGCCTCTTTACTTGCTAATTGATTGTTCATTGCTGACCTTCTCATAGGTCACCCCACCTTTTGGTTATAGTAGGGTGTGTGACCACACACATGTTTTTGTGGATTCTTGGTATGCAGAGAGGGAGCTTAGGGTGAAACTAGCCTTCCTTCTGTGGATTGGTGGTAAATCCCTGATTACAACTTAATTACAGCAGCAAACAATAAATGCAAATCTGAAAATACAAATTTACCTACTGATCTTGGACAATGCATACCTGATTGGCCCCAAAATTGGTGCCTCTTTTGGTATTTCTTTAGCTTTGTTGAAGATGATGTTGATTTACAATGGGATTCTTCCGATTCCCTTTGCAATCCAAACTCGCCTTGTTGTCCAAAGTGACCAGCAAGTCTTCAATCTGATTTGCCCCTTGATTTGGGCACTTAATTGGCCTTCACCCACTTCATAGACGATGGAGATACCCCAAATTCAATGGCTAGCAAGTCCTCCACTTGAATTTAGCTGAAATTCACATTCAGCCTTGAAAAATCCAAGTCTTGGAGCTTTCAATTTTTGGCACACTTCTCGAGGTTGTTGCTAAGTCCTAATTTTTGTTGTAGATTAGGGTTTACAGTAGAGAAATTTGCAATTTCTCAATCTCCAAGGGTCCAAATGCTGAGATCTTTGGAGCAAGGCCGTGAAATGGTTGGGAGATGAGAGAGAAAGCTGTAGAGAGGGAAAATTCAGAGTTTTGTCGCGAAGAATGATTGAAAATCAGTCAAATGCAGTTGCTGCCCTGCCACAACAGCATTAAATGCTGTCGCTTATAGCTGAGACATCCAAATTAGTTGTCACCTTGTACTTGGATGCAATCGCTGAGCTGTGGAGGGTCCGAATTTGCAATTGCCTCCTCAAAACTCACTCGCATCTCTCTGTGCCATCTTTGACCATTAGATCGGCGTTAGGTACCATTAAATGCCACATCTCTAGTGTCACCAAGACACATATGGCCAAATGAATGACCTAGGCCAACAATTGACACCAAATACCACCAAGTACTTGTGCAACATAACTTATAACAACTTTTGCCTTTGACATCCCGTGATTTTCTCGGGTCCCGGGCTCGGAAATTTACTCTAACCCCAATTGCACCTCACATGTGCAACATTTACTTAATCATGTGATTAAAAATTAATTCACATGTTAAGTGAGGTTTCAAAAGTGTGAGCTAGTGCTCAATTGTATTCTTGATTCTTATAGTGGATTCTTGTTCTTGTCCTTTTGTTTTTGCATTTATAGTTCGTGTGTGCTAACTCTTTCAGTTTTCACTCCATATTGCACTTCTTACATGGTATTAGATGTTTAGGTGGAGTTATGCTCGTCAGTGCTGTCAATGTATCCTGCTTAGGTTTTCTGAACTTACAACTTGTTTTAGAGATCCAACAATTCTGTAAGCCTGAATTTTCTGCAGATGTGGTTACATTATCGAAAGAAGGTACAATCATAAGAGCGTGGCATCTCCCAGATGGCCAACTCATTTGGGAAACTTTTGTGCAGTCTCCTGGTTCCTTTCCGGAACTTCATACAACACTGGTAATAATGATTTCTAATCTCTGTACTTTGTTATAAAGATACTTGGAATAATCAACCCATAGGTTTGTTGTTCTGGTTAGAATTTCTATCTTTCTTAGGAGTGGATGATCTCGAGAATGCTTATTTCAAAACTATGTTTCTTAGATTGATGCGCCATCTGGAAAAGGAAAGCTTATCATGGTCTTTGGAGGTACTTTTCTGCATGGCATTGCAAGCACTGATGGGGAGGTTCTTTGGACTGCTAATACTCTGACAGCAAGGTCTATCTTGGAATGGTTGACTTTTGAAATGAATTTGATACATGAGTTTTGCCACCATACCTATTCTAACTTTTGTTGGGAATGTTCCAGTGAGGACGTTGGTGAACTCAGGGTCAAGAAGATAGTGTATTCTAGTGACAGGAACATCATTTCCGGGGTTGGATTTGTAGGTTCCTCAGGCTTCTCTTTTTGGGATATTGATACACAAGCAGGGACGGTAAATCTGCAAAGAATTGTAAAGTTTGAAGGGACTCTTTCGACCAATGTGCTTGCTGTAACAAAGAACATAGCTGTAGCACTAGATGCAGAGGGAAAAAATATAGTCACATCACCTCTTGAATCAAATGATGTAAACATACATGCTACCAAAGTGCAAGACCTTTTTTCTGGGGAATTAAGCAGGCCAGAGTTGCTTGAAAAGACCTTGGATGGTATTTTTGTACTCCAGTTTAGAGAACAGATTGCATTGGTAAGGCTGGGACAATCATATCCACATATGGAAGTTCTAGAAACATTTACAGACTCTGCTGTGATCACTGAGGGCCTTGAGCTGCTGGATAAGAAACGTGCTATATCAGTGGTGCAGCATGTTGGTTCACCCTTGGACTCCAAAATTTCAGTTAATATACTTTTCTATGAAGGTGAGGAGAAGAAGATAACAAGTGAGGTGGTTGAAGTAGGTTCTCAAAGGGGTCTGGTGAGGCAAGCTTATCTTAATGCCTACGTACGCAATGACAGGTCTTATGGATTTAGAGTATTGATAGTTACAGAAGATGAATCCGTATCCTTGTTGCAGCAAGGGGAAGTGGTCTGGAATAGAGAGGATGGACTGGCATCTATAATTGAGGCATCAACTGCTGAACTTCCTATAGAGAAAGAGGGTGTTTCAGTAGCGAAGGTTGAACATGGCTTGGCTGAATGGCTGAAGGTAAGTTCAGTAAAGCAAAGTTAGTAGACTAAAACCGTAAGGGTTGGATGTTCTTGTTTTCAGCTCTTAATGGCTCATATTAATTTGTCAGGGTCATATTCTGAAACTCAAGGCAACCCTTTTACTGGCCAGTCCGGAAGAGGTTGCAGCTGTACAAGCTCTGCGCCTACATAATGCGGAGAAGACAAAAATGTCCCGTGATCATAATGGATTCAGGAAACTTCTGATTGTTCTGACAAGGGCCGGAAAACTGTGTGCCATCCATACTGGAGATGGTCGAGTAGTGTGGTCTCTCTTGCTCCCTTCGTTTCAAAGCTCTGTTGAATGGGGGGAGCATTTCGAGGTGTCAAATCTTTTGCCATGGCAAGTCCCTCACAAGCACGCTCTGGACGAGAACCCAGTATTTCTTGTGATTGGGAAGTGCATAACTGAAGATGGAGCAGTAGGAGTGCTTGCATGGATTGATGCCTCAACAGGAAAAGAACTGAATTCAGCAAAGCTAACATACTCCATCGAGCAGATTATTCCTTTACCTTTACGAGACTCTTCAGAACAACACTTACACCTTGTTATAGATGAACATACAAATGCACATTTATTTCCAAACACAGAAGAGAGCTTGCAGATTTTTCTTGAGCATACATCTAATACATATTTCTACACGGTTGATAAGAAAACAGGGATCATCACTGGTTACATTGTCAAAAATCTAGAGAAAGTATCAGCAGTAAGCCCAACAGATGGCTTTTTATTTCGATCACAGAAACTTTGGACTATTGTTTTTCCTTCAGAAACTGAAAAAATCGTTACGACTGCAACACGAAAGTTAGATGAGGTATGCTTGAATTCCTTTTTAAAAATCTTCTGAAAGATATTTCTCTAGTTGAAGATTGCATAACAATTGGCTTAAGCATTGTGTTGATGCCAAAAGCATTAGTAGTCTGAAGGAAAGTCAACGTGGTCAACATGGTACTTATTCAACGTGTAACTTCAAAACATACTTACTGCCTTGGATCAAAATTCAAGCATAGAGTTATGTTGACTAGTCTAGATGCACATATTTTAAATTCTAAATTGCAACAAGTGGAGACTGATTAAAGCATGTAATACGTCTGTAGATTAGATTCCACATTGCAGTGATAGAAAATGTTTCAGCACAGTGAGTGAGGGCATCATTGCAAGGTTTGTATGCTTCTGTAGTTTAAATACCACATTGCAGCAATAGAAAGTTGTAGTATGTATAACATCTGTTGTGCCAGATTTTACCTCACCTAGTCTTGAGGAGTGTGCTGATCCAGCCCGAATTTGTGTATGGGCCTTGAGTAATTTTGGCAAAGTATGCTTGTGCACTATCGTTGTAAACCCTAACCTAGTATATCAAGATAAAACCCTAATGTGCAATAATGGTGGGTAAAGAGATGGAAGGTGTACACGACTGTATGGTGTGCAGTGTAAGTACTGGTTTGGTCAGTGATAGATTAAGCATTCACGGAGTGTTGTCAAGAGAGAATTTGTGTGAATGCGGCCACGGGTCTCTAGCTGTGAGAGTTTGAGAAGTAGAGAAAGAGAAGATGAAAATGAACACATTTTCAGTTAGAAAACAATATTCAAAATTCCTATATTTTCATTGATTCAGGCTATATATTTATGTCATGTAACCTGAACTTGATGCCCAATGTACTCAATATCCCACTTCATGAGCAATTCTCAAATTTTTGCATATACATAAGTGTCTTTAGTTCATCTTTTCTTGCAAACAAATAGGATCCCAAACAGTCTGTAAACAGGCTTGTTCCAAAGTCCTGTCATAGCACTCCATAGCAAGACATGATTCAAGTACTGTAGCTTCCCGATAGCAAAACAAACCCCTACATGCATCCTTTTATTCCGTAGAAGTGTATGCGTCTATCACAAAAAAAGCAAGAGCTTCAACTATGTACAGCCCTGTATATGTCTCTGAAGAATCGACCTGTTCTATTCTATGGTGACCCTCATAATCAGCCCAAAGTACCCTTCATGTGATCCAGGATAGCAATGAACTGTTCTTGATTCAGAACAGCCCACAATTTCTCTTTATACAGTTCAAGACAGCACTTTTATTTCCCTGTTCATCTCTATGATCAGTCCCCCTCATAAGCATGAATAGTTTCTAAGATGTAGCTTCTCTTCATGATTTACAGAAGTGAAAGCTTTTTCTTTGATTAGTCCCATTCTTCTTTTGATGATGGACAGCAGTGTTTATGGACATTAGTGTATATGGACAGCAGTATTTATAGACAGCAGGAGTTATGGATAGTAGTTTCTCTCTCTTTTCCCATAGTTCAGGCCTGCTGTATTTCAGCCCTGTTTTGCCTCATTTCTTTTTTTTTCAAATAAAGTGTGGCTAATTATATTACTTCAGAAAAAACCTTGAATACAAAGAAGTGCTCATGCTCAACAGACCAAGCTGGAGCTGGTGAGAGTCACAGATACATCATATATACAAGCCTCTCAAGGTGGTCTGGGGGGGGATAGGGGCAAGAAGCCATGGAGGGGGGGTGTATCGCCATCTGGGGCTGCCTGCCTACATCACGAAGAACAGGTCCTGGCCGCCCCAAGTGCGCATGAAATGACCTCGGAGCTCCTGACGAGCCCTAGACTCGCCCTGCACCTGATCCCATTGGCCTCGAAGGGAGTGGATGATGGAGGTCCAAAGCTCTACTAAGGTCGCCTGTATTGAAAGTCTCTCTCCTCCGAAAGCCACTTGACACCACGCCTTCCAGATATGCCAACCAGTAAGACTCCCTATGATTTCCCATTCCTTAGAGCGGTCTGCTGTGGGCTCCAGTACTTGGCGGATGGGTAGAGCCTCTAAACCCACCACTGCGCACGACCCTGCCTCGATAATGAATATCGTATCCTGCATCCCGGCATCCAATGTTTTGCCTTGTTTCAAGCGCTCTTCTTCTTTTTCACCTTCAGAGATCACCCTTCTGCAGTCACAAAGCAGACCCTATGGTTTCCTCATTCTATCCATGATTTTCCCTCCCAAGATGGTGTTTGTTTCAGCCCATATGCAGTTCTTGTTTGTTGCTGTCCATGATTTTCCCTCCCAAGGTGTCTGTTTCAGCCCATACGGTGTGCCTGTTTGTTGCTGTCCAAATTTGCCCTATTTTTTCCTTTAGAACAGCTCCAAAGCTGCTCCTATTCAGCCCCAAAGAGCAGCCCTCTATCAATTCAAAGCAGCCGACATAGTCTAGGTATGTTGTCCCTTGTTTCTCTCATGCAAAAGGCACCAGCAGCAGGCTGTCCATGAATGCAATCCAGTTCAGCCCAAAAATTGTGCCAGCTCTCTTTCTTTCAGCCCACGACTATTTGCTGCTCACCATAGTCATAAGTCATGCTTTTTTGTTCAAAAAATAGACTCCTTTCTTACCCATCATGCATTATACCTTAGCATTGAACAACTTGAAGTCCAAGACATAAGAGCTTAATGAACTTGAATGCATCCTTATTTGTAACATGCTAGGTGCAATGATTTTAGTTTTCATGTCTTGCCCTTACAACCGCACGATAGCATGTTGGGGATATAATTTATACATAAAATCACATTAGTGGAAAGAGAATTCTGAAATGACACTGTAAAACATGACCATGTTCCATCATGATGATGTGGCAATGTTGATGTGGTGGCAATGTTGATTTTGGAAGTTTACCACTAATTTTGAAATTTTAAACCCTATGAAGTTAAAGTTGCACTTGAGGTTTTAACAATCGCTTTTTCTGTTTTGAGTTTCGTTTTTAGCTGTTTGCAGAGGGAAAAGCCACATGTAAGATTTGGCATGGCAGCACAATATTTATGGGAGTTGCATGGGCTGTTTTTGGAATGGTGATTGTTGCATGAAACTAGCCATTTGGTGAAACTTAAGGGAAGTAGAAACATAAACTTGTGAAGCACAATGAACTAAACCGAAATCAGCAAACAAATTTCTCACAAGAATCAAGTTAGAATGCTCCTAAATTGTAAAGATGACATTTGTTGGTGCAACCTCGGGGCCCCTGGTAGTATTTCTTTAACTTATTAATGGGTTACAAAATGAGGATGCCTAGCTAGTAATGGTTCTATGCTAGTATTCATCGATGACTACTGGCTCCAATACTTTGTTTGCAATCACATGTGGTACATTTGACAAATCGTGCTATAAACTCGAAGGAACAACAACTAGCCCATCCCATTCAAAATCCTCAGTGCTTACACTTTAAAATCAGTTCAACTCTGCCTCT
Source organism: Lygodium microphyllum (assembly GCF_053477565.2). Taxonomy (NCBI): domain Eukaryota; kingdom Viridiplantae; phylum Streptophyta; class Polypodiopsida; order Schizaeales; family Lygodiaceae; genus Lygodium; species Lygodium microphyllum. The sequence goes on along the minus strand of NC_141146.1, from coordinate 21,229,940 downwards.
TGACTTTGCTGGCAGTTCCTCTTACAAACAGTGGCCTTTCACATGACAAAGCTCATTCAATTTCTCTCTATTCAGGGACTGACATGCATTACCATTCAGCACATGATTCTTTCAGTGATTGCGTGGCTTGAAAATATTGCATGAATGTCCAACTTCCAACTCTGAGTCCAGCTTTGCCCCTTGACTTTGCTAGTAGTTCCTCTTAGAAATAGTGGCCTTTCACATGACAAAATTGATTCAGTTTATTTCTATCATGCACCAACATGCATTACCATTCAACACACAGCTTTTCAATGCTTGCATGGTTTGAAACACTGCATGCATGCCCAAAGTCCAACTCTGAAGCAAATGCATAGCAGTAAACTGACCCATTCTCTTCCTAGGATGATGTCTAGTCATAGAACAAGGGTATTACTGCAGCATGCAGCCCTAATTAGCCATGATCAGCAAAAACATGTCAGAAAAAGAGAAAAAATGACTTTCATCCCCTGATCTAATCCAACTGCAAAATTATTACTAAAGGAGATCCGAGATGGCTTGTAGCCAAATGCTGATCCAAATCAGTAACATGATGCTGTCCCAAGTGTCATGATGCATTCTGTGATGTTCACGATTCTCGAATTGCAGGTCACAATGTTGTTCCTCAATCCTCTAGAGAGATAACTCTCTTGCTTGTCTCAGCCATTCATTTAGCCCAGAATGGTTGTCCCAGTTTGCATGCAATCCTGAATGGAAGAAGTTGTTTGTAAATGGAAAATTCCACTTTCCAATCATGCATGTTTGGATGTTATCTTTTGGAAAGAAATGATATGGCAAACACAGAAAACACAGTGTACGACAACATAAAACACAATACATAGAATGCTGAATGATAATGAATATGATACAATCAGGGGGACCTCGAACATTTGTGTCCCTACAACCAGAGTAGAGGTGTCCGAAGGTGTCAGTGTGTGTCACACTCAAGATGGATCCCAAATGCAGCAGCAGTTTGAAGGTGTCTGAGTATGTAGCAATAGTGTAGGCAGCTGGCTAGGCTGAAAAAGGGGATGTTGAAAGTGTATATGATGATGTCAGCAGCCAAGCGACCACTAGGAGGCATGTGACCAGTAGGGTGGCTTGTGCAGACCAGAAATGCATGTACAACAGCGATAAAAGTTCTCGAGTAGAGAAAATGCAGACCTGATGTTGGAAATGATAGTTGCAAGAGGTATCAAGGATGTTGGGTGGCTTGGGATTGAAGAAAGTGCAGGGTAATCTGCTCCAGAAAGTGCATGAACAGCTGGAAACAGGTTGTTATGACAGGGTGCAGGAGGCTGGTTGAGATGGTAATGTGCTGTAATTTATTGGCTGAGTGTTGATTTGGGTGGCATTGTGCATGCTTTGATATTTGAGTGACAGTTTGGTACTTGTTTCTTAATCCCGTGGGGGATTTTGGTATTCTGAGGAGTATACTCTATACTTCAGTATTGAAGTATTTGGTTGCAGATTTTTGTCTATCATTGACAACATGGCACGTCAAGGGAATAATGATCAGAGCAACATCCTTGGTGTCCTCACTCAGGAGGATAAACTTGATGGCTCAAACTATCCACTATGGAGTTTTATGGTCTGTAACCTTCTTGTGGCGAAGGACTTGTGGGACTATGTTACATGTGATTTGCAGCGACCAGGAGGTCTTGCACCTCAGACACCTCAGCGTAACGCTGGAAGACAGGTTGTTGGTGTTGTTGGTGGTGGTTTTGATGTTGCTACTGTTGCCGCCCCTGCTCTCCCTTCTATCGAGGATAAGAGGAAATGGGACTCAAAAGATGCACATGCACTTTCTTTGATTGCCTTGTCAGTGAAACTGCTTACATTTGTGGAGTTGGAAGGCCTCTTGCTGCAAGAGGAACAGACTCAAAAGAATGTGGCATTGCGTTCAGGTGATGTGGCTATGCTTTCCAAGTTCAAAGGCAAAGGAAAAGTCAATCAAAATGTAAAAAATTAGCAAAAAGGGTGATGTTGGGCAGTCGTTAAATAAGGTTACCCAAGACACAGAACATACTAAAAAAGAAGAGAAAATGCCATTATTGCCCTGGTCACTATATCGATGAATGCAAAAAGAGATTGGCCAAAGAGAATAAAAAAAACTCTGGTTTGGCTGTTCTAGAAATATTAGTTAACAAATCTACTGATGATGATACTTCAGCCAACTTTATAGAGGAGGACTATGCATTTCTCTCATGCAGCTATGATTCTTCAATGGCGGATTCAACATTTAATGCTGCTGAAACGCAACAAACATGGTATTTTGATAGTGGGGCGTCAAAGCACATCACTTCCAGGATGTGTTTGTTTACCTCTTTGCATTCAACCCCTGCTAGGAAGCATGTTACATGTGCAAACAGCAGCAGTTATGATGTATGTGGCATTGGGACAATCACTATTACTGCTGCAGATGGTTGTGATTTCATGCTTCTAGATGTCTTGTTTGTAACTGGCATTACAAAGAACTTGTTGTCTATCTCTGCTTTTAATGAGCATGGCTTTCAGGTCATCTTTGAGGATGACAAATGCATTGTTAGAGACAAAGAGATGGATTATGCTCTTAGGCTGTTCGGCACCTTGTAGAAGGGTCTATTTTTGTTGGATACATATGGCAGACAGTCTCATGATGCTTTAGCAGTCACTACTCTTTCACCCGCTATGCAAAATGCGGAGCTATGGCATGCCCGCTATGGATTCATGAGCTTTGAAAGTTTGATGACTCTTCAGAGATGTCATATGGTAGATGCATAGAAACAAGGGACGGGGGACGGGAACAGGGTCAAGGATGGGGTCAGGGACGGGGATCGGCCAAAACCAAGGTACAAGGATCCGGGGGGGGGGGGGGGGGACGGCATATTAAGAAAATGCGTTTTCACATATAAAACAGTTTTCAGCTTATCACATTGGACTCTATTGCAATGAAATGTATAAACAAGCACAGTTTGAGCCTTTAAAAACATCATTTTTCATTGAATTTTATGAGCATATCACATAACGAACATGAGATGAGTAAATGGCAAATACAATTCGTATGGATAAACTTTAATAATCAATGTATTACAAAAGAGCATGCGTCCAAACTCAACTGTGACTTGTCATTGTTAATGTGACATGAAAGCTTAAGAGTTTAAACTTTAAACTTCAAGGATAGGAACTAAAAACAAATGTTCAAGGAGAAAAAGAGTGAACATTGAGTAGTAAAAGACGAAAGACTAAAGTAGCTTTTATCATTCATGACATCATGTAGGCCCTAGGGGCTAAGACGTAGGCAACAACCAGCTGGTTGCTAGGCTATAATCAGCCATAAAGCAATATACAAAATGAACTTTAGTATTGGATTAGTCCAAATCTAAAAAAAATTATCATTTACAATAAAATGAGCATCTACAAGTTGTGCCATGTGGCAATAGGTCATGACATCATATAGGTAGTTGGCATTTGGATACCAAGCTATAACCAGCCATAAACTTGGAACCAATATATAAAATGAACTCTAGCAAGGATTAAGGCAAAATTTAGAGGGAATCATCTTCATCTCCAGCAAAATGCGCATTTGCAGCTCTTGAAGTGCTAGCCTCAAGATCATGGGTGCTATGCATAGTCTCCATAAAACGAGTATGCTCCTTCTCTTGCTCCATCTCCCACTGGGTAAATGGATCGGCCTGTGATGTAACGCTTTTGCAAAGCATTCTCAAGTTGGCACTAACAAAGACCAAAACATTTGCTTTTTCTACTCCAAGGCGATTCCTCTTCTTTGAAGCAATATGACTGTAGGTGCTCCATAATTGCTCCAAGCAAGAGGAGCTCATTGCTTGACTTAAGATATGAACATCCAACTTCTGCAACTCTGGCCCATCTGATCCAAAATCCTCCCACCACAAAGGTACCCCAACCTTGCATTGGTCATGTAGAGCATCCGCACAGCCATAAGAGTTTTTTGCTCTCCTATAGAGAGCGAGCTGATCTCTAATTTTGCGCCTAATGTCAACATCAGGCACTGTGCGCTCAAGAATTTGCCTCCAATGGAGATTGACCTCAGCATCATTTTCTTGATCCTTACCTTGAAACTCAGGGTCCAAAACAAATGCAGCTGAATGCAGAGGTGAGCTATAGGCATTCCACCTCTCAATACACAAATCATGTATCTTCTCATATTGCTCAGCATGAGGCATTAAATCTTTTAACTTTTCAATCATCCTATCCATTGCCTTGTACACTTTGCCAATACATGGTTGCATACCATCAATGAGTCTTAACAATTGTACAATAGGCACAACCATTGTATCAATTTTTTTTACATTATCCCAAAATTCATTGCTCTTTGCATTTTCTCTACATGTTATGCCCACAGGAGTGACTGCCAATGAAGAAGTACTAAACTCATCATTGACAAACAACTGTCTCACTGCACCCATACATTCTTTGAGGCGTTCCAACATCAAAAAGTTGTAGGCAAACTGTGTGTCTGAATACTTCAATATCTTTTTTTACCTTTTTGTAAACTAATAGCGAAGGTATTGGTGATTTAAAATAAAAGTAACCATCTGATTTGTATCATGTATCACAAGATGGACCCATGATAACTCACCAATATCCTTCAAAAGGTTATTCAAGAAATGTTCCATGCAATAAGAAAATGTAATATGCTTATACACTCCCTGAACAATGGCACCTGCTGCCCTGTTTGTGGACTCACCATCAGCCACAAAACCAACCACCAAATGTGGCCCAACAATCTCAATGGCAGAGATCCACTCTGCTGCAAGCTGATCTGGGGACTTCCCAGTCCCTGAAGCATTATGGGATGACATGAAATACATCTCCCCTTGAGAATAAGCTACAATGCCATAGATAGACCTCTTTCTTGTGTCACTCCACCCATCAGTGATAAGTGTGACACCATTTTTCTCCCAATCTCTCTTTATGTTTGCTGCAGCTTGCTCCACAATACGCTTTTCCTTATTGAGCAAGGTAGTGCGTAAAGTCTCAAAAGAGGGGGGCACATAGTTAGGCCCATACTCTCCAACCTTCTTCAACATGGCTCTAAAGTACTTTGACCTAGGGACATAAAATAATAAACACAATAATTATCATGATGACATGATTTTAGAACAAGTTATAAGTTTATATTATATAAGTTATAACCAAGTTATAAATTTAAAAATTTTATTATTCAAGGGAAAAAAATGTAAATAGTAAAAATTCGAGCATATCAATTTGTCAAGACTCAAAACTTAGATGTATGAAAGGAAATATGGTCGTGGTAGAAGAAACAAGCCATTGTTGAATCTGTCTCCTTTTTTTTTATTGGGTTCCAACTTCCCTCGAGAGTAGTCTGTCGTCTAATGGTCGAGGACGAAGGCACTGATGGTGAGTATGGACTCAATCCAGCGACTCCATGTGGTGTGGATGTCACACTCGCTACTGTAGATGAAGCTCTAGGCCTATCAGCTGTTGCTGCAAGTGTAGCTGGATCGATTACCACTCGTGCACGCCTCGATGCAAATAGAGCCTCTTATCACAACACATGGTCTAGAAGCACCCTTCTCTTCTCCGGCGTGACATTGGGAAAAAATTGCACTTCCAATCTTGACTCATGCAATAAATGGGCCCTTACTTTATTTGCGCCACTCGTATGTCAATATGGACACATCTTGTATGACCAAGGGCATGATCCGCCTCCACTTGATGGGTGTTGAGCATTTATCTCATCCTACCACGATGTGTCGGAGCATTTGCCTTTCCCTTCCACTCGACGAGCTGGTTGTGAAGAAGCCATGCTAGTTGCTTAGTTGCTAACTACGGGACCCAAGTGCTCGATGTAGGGAGGCTAGGAGCCCAAATTGCAAGGAGCAAGAGGGAAGAGAAGATGATGACGATGATAATGAAGAAGAGGAGATGGAGGAGGAGACGAGAGAAAGAAGAAGAAGCCAAAGAAGGGATGCGGGGAGGGTAGTAAGGTGGGCTGGGGGAGGGGGGAGTAGGAGTTGGAAGTTGGAGCAGGTGTCGAAGGAGCCGCGGCCAGTCAGAGCGGGAGATGTGCTAGTTAGGCGGCCCGGCGGAAGTTGCGTGAGAAGTGGGGAAAAGTGACTGTCCGTCTCTCGTTAGTTCCGTCCCCGACAGGTAAGACGTCCTGGGGATGTGGGGACGGCTGTCCCCTTGTGACCATCTAAATGGGGACCTCCCCTGTTCCACCTCTGCGTCTCGCATAGGCGTCCTGTTTCGAGACGGCGTTCTAGCGTCGTGGGAGCCCAGGACAGGCGTCCCCTGTTACTATGGGTAGATGCATTGCCTCAAGTGGAGACTCCACCTCCTCATGCATGTGAGGGATGTATTTTGGGCAACATGCATAGATTTGCCTTTAAAAAGGATGGTGCAGCTCGTGCTGTCCGAAAAATGCAGCTTATTCACTCTGATGTTTGTGGTCCCATGAGGACGTGCACTTGGAGGTCATCAGTAGTTTGTTACATTTATTGATGACTACTCTCGGTATACATGGGTGTGTGGGTTGAAGGCAAAATCCGATGTGTTCATGCATTTCAAACATCTTGTTGCAAAGCTTGAAGCTGAAACTGACTTAAAAGTGCAGACACTTTGCACAGATAGAGGGGGGGAATACATGTCTCGTGCTTTTGAGACATATTTGCTTGATCATGCCATTACGCATCAAACCACTGTTAGAATGACTCCTCAGTAAAATGGTGTTGCTGAAAGGAAGAATCGGACTCTTATGGAGATGACTCGTTGTATGCTAAAAAGCAAGGCGCTACCTCATAAATTTTGGCTGGAAGGCCTTCAGTGTGCAAAGCATGTGTTGAATCGTACACCCACTAAGGCACTAAGGACGATCACATTGTTCGAAGCTTGGCATGGCAAGAAACCCAAAGTAGACTACTTTCGGGTGTTTGGTTGCATAGCCTATGCACATGTTCTGAAAGAGCTTTGTGGGAAGCTTGATGACAAGGTTGTAAAATGCATATTTATTGGCTACAGTTTTGAGAGCAATGGCTATCGCTTGTATGACCCATGCACGAAGAAAGTCTTTGTTAGTAGGGATGTTCTATTCGCTGAAAATGCTGCATTTTCACATGATCAGTTTCAAAGGCCAGCCACCCATGACATTGGTGATGTCTTGAGGGTCTTTTGCCACTTACTTTGGAGTCTGTGCCTGCTGTAAATGGCAGGACAAACTTAATACAACAAGCTGTTGTTGCACCATATGCTCCCGAACAGCAGCGTATTGGTGATGGTTTGCCACATGCAGTGGAAGAAGCAGTACAGCATGAAAGGGCTGCTGTAAATGCAGCCAAAATAGTCCCAAGATGGCTGTTACAGACTCTCCAAGAGAGTAAAATGGATGCTCCTATACCTCAACGCACTAGAAGGGCTGTTAGAAATGCAACACATGATGGAGGGGGGGCACATTTGATTGATTTTACGAAAGTAGATGATTGTGATGAGCATGTATTTATGAGCTCACTATTGGATGATGATGAGTCTACTTCCTTGGACGAAGCTCAGCAAGATGTACATTGGATGCAGGCCATGTAGGATGAGTTAGACTCTATTGCCACTAACTCTACATGGGATCTTGTGGATTTACCACGTGGCAAGAAGGCCATTGGCACAAAATGGGTAGAAAGCACGGTTGGTAGCAAAAGGCTATGCACAGAAGAAGGGCATAGATTATGAAGAAACTTTTGCTCCTATATCCCCTATGAGTACGGTGAGATGTGTGATTGCTATGGCTGCAAATTATGGCTGGAAAGTACATAAGTTGGACATTAAGACAACATTCTTGAATGGGAATTTCCATGAGGATGTTTATGTGTCACAACCTCTAGGGTTTGTGGTTAAGGGGAAAAGAGCACATGGTATGCAAGCAGCATAAAGCTCTTTATGGTCTCAAATAGACTCCTCATGCATAGTACTCCAAAATTGATACTTATTTGGCTAGCAAAGGGTTCAAAAATAGTCCAACTGCTCCTACTCTATACATTAAGAATTGGGGGGGGCGCGGGGGACTCGTTGATTATCATTCTTTATGTAGATGACATGCTGCTTACTGGACCTACAAAAGAAAAAATTACAGATTTTAAGGCTGAATTAAAACATGCATTTGCTATGTCAGATATGGGCTGCCTACAGTATTATTTGGGGATTCAATTCACCCAAAATCAGCATGATATCATCATGTCACAGTCACAATATGTGAATAAGTTGTTACATAGGTTTAGTATGTAAGATTGCAAACCTATGTGCACTCCTATGGAGCCAGGCTCAGAGCTGTCTATGCATGATGGTGAAGAGATGTCTAATGTTGCAATTTACAGCCAGGCTGTTGGTTGTCTTATTTATCTTTGCAATACACGCCCTAACATTCAGTATGCAGTATCTCAGGTGAGCAGGTATATGCATAGCCCACGGACCATACATTGGCAAGCTGTTAAGCGGATCTTCGTATATTTGCAAGGTACTCAGGCACATGCATTATTATTTCCTAGGGGGGGAGACTTGCACTAACATGCTCACAGTGATTCATATTGGGTTCATCCATTTCATGGCTAAGCAAGAAACAACCTACAGTGGCTACCTTGTCTTGTGGGGCTGAGTACAGGGCAGCCTTCACGGCAACAGTGGAATGTGTATGGTTGCACAGATTGTTGGCTGATCTGCATTTACCATTGGAGGGTCCTACACCCATTCTTTTTGATAGTCAAAGTATTATTGCAATAGCACGAAATCTTGTGTTTCATGCTTGCACGAAACACATAGAGGTGGATTACCATTATTTCAGAGAGAGATGCTATGCAAGAGAGATCAGCTTGATGTATGTATCCACACAGAAAAATGTTGCAGACATTTTCATCAAGGCACTACCACGTGAGAAGTTTGAGGCTTTTCAAAAGTCCTTAAACTTGTTACCCTTTGGTGATTTATCATCCTTGTACTTCATCACATTGGCATAGCAGGGGGGTGTTAGAATTTGCCGATTCTATGGGCAGCACCCAATGTAATTTGTGTGGTGTGATGCATCATTAGAAATCCATCTCTTAGCACAAAGTGTCCATGCCTTTGGCCATTGCAAAGCTGATCATAAACATTAGCAAAGTCCGAATCAGCAACATATTGCTCTTTCATGGCATCCAACTTAGTGTGATAAACCATATTGACAATCGACAGCTGAGGTTTACGTGACAGTGCATCACTTTTTCTCTCTTTTTCTCTACGATTTGTTCCTCTTTCTAGCCCTATTTTTCAGATCTGCCCTATTTTTCAGCTTTATTTTCAGATTTACCCTTTTTCTCAGCCTTTGACTCTTTGATATGTGACTTGGCATCATCATCGTGGAATCTTGCATCCTTTACACGCAACAATGTGTCAGTTGTAGTAGCGGTTTCTATAAGCTGAGACATGCTGGAAATAGTGGACTTAATGCAAAAATCCCGAATACCCTTTGGCAAACCACAAATATACTTCTCGACCTACTCATGGAGGGGTATTGTGCGATAGGAAGTAACTGGCAGCAATGCATCCCAAAACTTCTTATTATATTGTTCCAAGTTCTTGCAGTCTTTGGAATTCAACCGATTCCAAGTTGTCATAATGTCTACTTCAAAGGTTCTTGTCAACCAATTTGAAGCAAACATTTGCTTAAATTGGACCCAAGTGGCTCCCTTGAATAAGAAGTGTAGACTACCACTGCAATGCATTTCTCTTCAAAAATGTGGCTACCTTGCGTATCTTAGATGCCTCTATGAAGTTGCCTCCAAAAGAAGGCTGCATCAAAGTGCTTGATAAAAACAAGTGCTTTCGGCCTATCTTGTGCACCATTGAAAGGCTCAAACTTCACGCTTTTGCCACCTTCTTCATAGTCCTTTGGCGGACCTATAGGAGTCAAGCTATCATAAATGGGCTGCTGCAAAAAGGGTGTATTGGCTGTATTTGCATAAAAATCCAGCACTATCTAAAGCACCTACATGACCAACGCCAAATCCTTGTACTCCAACAGTTCCTGCGGGTGCCGGTACATATCCATATGGCACGCTTTGTGCTCCAAGCATCATGCTTATGCTGCCATACATGGGATTAGGCATTCCACTTGCATTACTCGGATACATTGGGTGTTGTGAGCCATGCATTGGTTGCTGCATGCCATAGGGATTTGTGCCATACATTCCCATATGCGGTGCTTGTCCCACCATAGCACGAAAAATGGTACCACCACCAAAGTATCTTTGCTGTCCCATGCTTGTATGTGCATAATTGCCTTGCTACCCATGTTCCCATGGATTGGCACTACCAAGTTGGCCATGCATTTGCACTTGCTGCCCCACGGATACCAACTGTTTGCACTCATCAGGCATTTTGGGCTTTTCTAAAGAAGGCTTAGGCATTCCTTTAGTTCTTGGCGCAGTCCTAAAGTTGTAGGTGTTTTCTTCTCTTTGCCTTTGCTGTCCTTCTTTGGGGCATTTAAGAATCGAATAAATTGCGGATCCTTTGCCAATTCAGCAAAAAAGATTTGCTGCTGTATGCATTCAATCCTTGAAGCTATCATCAAATTCTTCAGCCCCTTGCTGGTCATTAGCCTCTTTATGCATTGAAGTGCCAACATTTGGTTCATTTTCCACATTTTCAGCATGCTGTCGATGCTGAGAACCATGCCCAACATCAATCATTGCATTTCCCCCGTCACCATGTGATTGACCAAGGAGTGATACATCCTCTCCACTTGATCCCATATCACCATGTGAAGACATGCTTGCTGTAATTCACTGCTGAGAACAATTTCAGCAATAATGCAATAGTTCCAAGTTGCAATCAAGTACCATGGACCCACCAATTCAAAGGATTTGATGGTCTCTGGGCAATGGTACCATGTAACCAGCCTTCCTTCCATGGATGGGTGGTAAATCCTTGATTACAACTTAATTACAGCACTAAACAATTAATGCAAATCTGAAAATACAAATTTATCTATTGATCTTGGACAATGCACATCCAATTGGCCCCAAAATTGGTGCCCCTTTTGGTATTCTTTAGTTTTATTGAAGAAAAAGTTGATTTACAATGGGATTCTCCTGATCCTCTTCGAAATCCAAACTCCCCTTGCTGTCCAAAGTGACCAGCAAGTCTTCAATCTGATTTGCCCCTTGATTTGAGCACTTAATTGGTCTTCATCTGCTTTGATGGAGATGAAAAATGCCCCGAATTCGATTATTTACTGGTCCCTCCACTTGAATAGACTAAAAACAGCTTCAGCCCTATTGAATCCAAGTCTTGGAGCTTGCAATTTTTGGCACGCTTTCCGAGGTTATTGCTAAACCCTAATTTTTGTTGCAGATTAGGGTTACAGCAGGGAAATTTGAAATTTCTCAGCCTCCAAGGGTCCAAATGCTGAGATCTTCGGAGCAAGGCTATGAAATGGCTGGGAGATGAGAGAGAAAGCTGTAGAGAGAGAAAATTTAGAGTTTTGTTGCGAAGAATGACTAAAAACCAGTCAAATGCAGTTGCTGCCCTATCTCAACAACCTGTAGATGTTGTCATCTGTTGTTGATTGGTCTTCTCCTGCCCTTGGCTGCCTCAGAAAGTCCTCCAATGGCTGCAAATCAAACCAACAACATCTCTTCCCTCTGTCTTGCAAGACAAATATACTAAAAATGTCTCTCTCCAGTCTCTAAAGACGTTTTTTAGTCTTGCATGACAAGTGGCAGCCTTCCCAAATGATTTTTCTAGCATTATCCATATTTAAATTACCCAAAAAAATATGATTGGCCAATAATTAAATTGGCTAGGCATCTTACACTCCGGAGTATCTCCTTTAGTTTCACCAACTGACACTTATGGCTAAATGAATGATCTAGGCCAACAACTGGCACCAGATACCACCAAGTACCTGTGCGGCATAACTTATAGCAACTTTTGCCTTTGACATTCCGTGATTTTCTTGGGTCCCGAGCTCATAAATTTACTCTAACCCTAGTTTCACCTCACATGTGCAACATTTACTTAATCATGTGATTAAAAATTAATCCATATGTTAAGTGAGGTTTCAAAAATACATGTTCTCATGACAACTGCCCATGCTTGTTGAAACCAATTGTGTTGGCTCTCTTTGCCCAGATCCACCTTGGTGATGTGCAAATAGTTACAAAAGCCATTGCAATTGATTTGCCATATTGCACTAGCTTGCACTAGAAGGCCTTGCTTGGCCAGATTGAGCTAGATCACCCACGTGTAAGTTAGAATAGTTTGATGAGAATCGTTAAATTGCCTAGCTTGCAACACGAGGGTCATCTTCCTCGCCATGTCCACCTCTACATAGCCTTGTATGGCTTGATACGCGGGGTAGCTACATATCACCTTGATCTTACAGCCAAATCCATTTCTTTGGCTATCAACATTGGCCTCTTACCGCCGAGATAAGACTTTGTGGCCCAAGTTGAGACCAAGCCTTCACACCTAGCCTCAGCAACTAAGTCGGGCTCCTTTCCGAGCCGGATCCATCTTTTATTGCTTGGAGGGTGAAGCCTTTGCGCAACGTGCTCAGCTCTGCCATAAAGCTATCCCACCACAATGACATCATCTAACAAGTTGCATCCCCTTGGTCCCAAGATCGGAATGGGCTTGAATGTGCAAGCAGACTTTGATGATGAAGAAGACTCTCTAAAAGATACTCTCATTTGAAGTACGAGACTGCCACCATCTTGCACCTCTGCAACTTGAGTGCTATTCCAGAAGATCCATTCGTCATTGTTTGTCCACACTAGATGCACCCTAGTACCCCTGTTTGCTTTGCTGTATGAGGGCTCTTCTCTCTTGCAATCAGCCATTGTAGCACAATCTCTTTCCTCTTCAATTTCGTAAGAGTACACTTGCACCTCATCGTCGAAGCATGTATGTTTTCCCTTGCTAGTTGATTCGGTATCTTGAGGTTCCAAGGTTGACTCCGTTGTCTCGCCCTTCACCTTGTGGTTTGAAGCATCATTGGATTGAGCCTGCTCCCAGCTTGGGTCTTCATCTCTGTCCTCTTCTTTGCCATCGGCCCCACTAGCCTCACAATTTACCTCAATACGTTCGGCCATTAGTTTAGACTCACGACTCACGTGTTCTTCGACACTACCAACCCCTCACGGCCTACTATCTCATCATCACACATCATCTTATCACAACATACAGTCCGCTTCTTTATACTCGCCAGCTCCACGAGTTGTTGGCAATTCGGACACTTGGCCTTATCAACCTTCTCACTCTCACACACGGCCATTCGCTTAGACTCGTGGCTCAAAAGTTCTTCCTTTGGCTCCTTGGCTTATCATCTAACTCAATACAAAAGGCATGTTCATTTAGACTCGCGGCTCCACGAGTTTCACCCATCTCAACCTCACACACAACCATTTGTTTAGGCTCGCGGCTCATGAGTTCTTTCCCTACCGGCCAGTTGGCCTCATCACATAACTCAACACAGAAGGCACGTTCATTTAGAATCGCGGCTCCACGAGTTTCATCACGTTCCATCTCTGAATCGGCCATCATTTTATCCTCCCAGCTCTAGGAGTCTTTTGCCCTATGGCTCTCAATGCATTTGGCCATTTCTTTAGACTTGTGGCTCACGAGTTCCTTAAGGGTTGGGCACATGGCCTTATCCTCTTCTCCTACAGTCATGTAACTCTCATCATCTGATTCAGTGTTTGTCTCACGCAAGAAAAGGGCCTCTAGCCCGCACACTTTTCTCTTCTCAAACCAAGTTGTCACCTCATCAAACCATTTGGGCCTTGCCCTCAGGTTATTTATATTCCCTCTAGGTGTAGGAGTCTCTAAATTTGTGGTGATTTCTTTATACTCCCTCCAGGTATAGGAGTCTTTGGCCTCGTTGCCGCATATGTCCTCGATCTCCTCATCACTTGGTCCATCAATAGATTCAACCCGTAGGTCGTCTTCACTTTCACACATTCTTCAATGAGTACTCCATCAAACATGACACTTGGCCCATAGGCCACCTCTATGCACTATGGAGACTCTGTGGTCACGGCTTCATTTGTACTCGTCCACACCGTCATGAGTTCTTCCAATTGCCCTTCATTGTTCGGCCCATCGGCCCATAATTGCTCTACTTGGCATAACAAGCGGTTATCATCATCATGATATGGCCCGTAGGCCTCATCGTTTTCACCTTGCACCGCTCACTATCATCTGTTTCATATCTAGGTTCAAAAGATTGTGCCTAGTCGTCTTGGGACCAATGCTCATCTCTTTCTTCCCACCTTGATTCTCTGTTCCGGCCATTTTGATCTTCAATCACCTCTTCTTCAACATAGGCCTCTTCCGGTTCATCAAACTAATCATGGTATGGCTCATTTGCCACCCACTCTTCCATTTTGGTCCATTGACTTACCCCGTGCATTTCTTCATCTTCAACTACATCATCAAACCGGCCTGGATCTTCATCTAGTAAGGCCATCTCCTCTTCGATTTGTCGTGCCTCCTCCCACATCCTCTCTTCTCGAATTTGCCTTTCTGCATCCCAGTCTATCTGCTCATTCAACCAGGGCTCATCTATAAAGGTATCCAGTTTATTCAACCAGGGCTCATCTATAAAGGTATGCAATACATTGGTCTCTAAATCCTCATCCTTAGACTCGCCCATGGTAACTATTGGCTTGATAGTTTCCTCAAATTGGCTTTTTTACTTTGCCAGCCCCACTCTCAATGTAGTCATTAGCTGCTGTAGCGTATTTCATTGTTCTCTACTCAGTTGCCTGCTTGACATCATTGTTTCGGCCATAGCCAACTGGTTTTCCATTGCATCATAGGTATTCTCATCTCTATCCACTTCACTTTCACTACTTTCACTTTCTGTCCCAATTTTAGTTTCAGCTCCTTGCATTTTAGTGCATGGCTTTGCTTGACACACTTGGGGTCTCTCAACTTTTTCCTTCTCATTTGGCATACCCCCTTGTGCTACAATCTCACCATATTCTTCAATAATCCCCATTTTCAGTTCTCGTTCCACAAGCAATAGGCTATATTTCAGAGCATTCTTGTGTTCCTCATACCAACGCTCTATTTTGTCATTCAATGCTTAGGCTCACTAATTAGTTCTAAAACTTTCTCATTTAGTTATTTTCGAGTCTTCTTCACATGAAATCATTTTGGCAGAGGCATTACTCACTTATTTTTGAAGACTTTCTTAAAACCTGTATCCAAATGTTGGTAAAGCATAATGTATGACTCAAAACTCATTCCCACCTTGTCACATAACCCGTGAGCATCTGTAGCAATAAACAAGTTGCTCACATCCCTAAAATGTTCACTTGAGACACCATCTACAATGGCCATGAATTTATGATTTTCCAATGTATTTTTGACCATATCATTTCTTAGGACTTTGGCAAAAGTATCATTCTCTGCATGAGGGAACATATGTCTCATTGTAGCAGATTGCGTCTATGATATTGTCCACTTGCTTTGGTTAATTGGTGAATTAGTTTAACTAATCAGATGCGGCGACGTGCTTCTTTGGTTTTTAAAGTGGGCCCAATCTCCAAAGTTTTTGTGAGCTTCCTCTTTATGTTTTGATTCTCCTTCTCCAAGTCCATAACTTTAGACTGTAAGTCCATATTCTACACGTGTATAGCATGCATAGCATCTTCAATGACAAACATTGTTTGTTGTAGGCTCTGGTTCTCCCTATCCTTCTCAGCCAATAATCTATCTTTTTCTATCGAGTCAGTGGGTACATTATGGTGCTCTTAACACTTTTAGTTTGTTTCAAGGTCAGTTTGGATTTACTTAGTTATGGCCAGTTTTGTTATGGCAGGACATGTAATTTTAGTTCACACTTAATGGTCACTATACATAGACCCCAATGGAGTTGTATTCTTGCTTATTGTCGTCATTTGGTGTGCTCTCCCTTAGCAGCGCACTCATTTGCACCCACTCTGCACTGCGTCGAGATGACATTTTGTATCTTACTTTGATCATCTTTTTAGTTCCTTGGTTTCATGTCCATTGTCTTCATTGCTTCTGCTGCACATTCGGATGTCTTCCAAGTTCCCAGGCAGTGATATAAAAAACAAAGGAAAAACTAGAAGACAAGTCCTGTAATTATCAAGTTGTTCACATATAAGATGATGAAATGGGAGATCCCCCCTTTGGTTCACCATAATAATCAACAAGCAGCATCAGGCTGCTTGCAGATTACATCACTAATTTGGGACCGAGGATTGAAGCTACAGGGATTGTGTAATGCCATACATGGACCTTGTTTGCTGTTATGATCTTATTGTTTGATTGCATCTAGTCTGGTATATGTGGAGGTGAAATGCAAGGTTAAGCTAAACCTGAACTGATGATCTTAGGACCTTTGGTAACCCAGTCAAAGCTGTCCCATTTTGGTCACTCAAAATAGGTTTGGCAAATTCAGGAGGTTTTGTTATATTCGTGTTTGGGACTCTTAAGTTGTTATATCAGACAGTGTTAATTGAATTTCGGCTCAGTCAGCTCAAAGTTTTTAATGATATGAGAAAAAGTAGAGGTCTATGCAATGTATTGAAAGCTATTCAGGCTATGCTATGAATGGAAGTTGTTTGCTTCCTAACTTTACAATTGTCTTTCTTTGGTGGATAGAGGGCTCAAAGTAAAATGCTTTTTCTATACAGGTTGTGCACACTCAAGCAAAGGTGTTGACCAATCAGGATGTTCTGTATAAGTACCTGAACAAGAATGTTATGTTTGTGGCAACTGTAGCTCCTAAAGGTTCAGGAAGAATTGGAGATGCTTTGCCGGAGGAGACCTGGCTTGTGGCATATGTTATTGATACTGTATCTGGCCGTATTCTTCATCGGGTTAAGCACCCTAACATGCAGGGACCTGTACAAGCGGTAATTCATGTGTTTTGCTTGTCAAATTCTCTTTGGAGCGTTGAGCTGCACCAAACTTTTGTGACACAATGCTTTTAATGGACAGGTTTTCAGTGAGAATTGGATTGTCTATCACTATTTCAACCTGCAAGCATATCGCTTTGAGATGTCTGTACTAGAGATCTATGACAAGAACCGCATCGTATGTTTCCTGTTAATCACAGAAAAGTGGTTGATAACCCTGCATCATTTTGTTTGTGAAGTTTTTTCCATATGTTAGTGCGATTGTAGGGTTCATCTCCACTGATAGTGTATTTTATAATAATGCAGGACAATCAAAAAGTTCTCCAGCTTGTGTTGGGAAGGCATAATGGAAGTTCACCCATATCTTCATATTCACATGTAGATTTGGATGTGAAATTTCAAAGTTATTTCTTTCCATACTCAGTGAAGGCAATCGCAGTGACTACCACTGCATGTGGTATCACAGGAAAACAAGTTCTTGTTGGCACTATTGGAGATCAGGTATACTTCACATTTAGTATAATGTTGTCAAGCAGAGTTTCTAGACCTGAAAGAGGCCAAGCATACTTACCATTTGATTGTGTTCTAATGTATTTGCTAAGATTTTTACTGTAGGAAATATGTTATTTGACTTTCATTTGATGCCTTCCAGGTGCTTGCTTTGGATAAGCGTTTCTTTGACCCTCGTAGAACTTTGAATCCAACACCTGCTGAAAGAGAGGATGGTGTCATACCTTTAACTGACTCTATACCCATCCATCCACAGGTATGCGTTACTTATTGAAAGTCTTGAAACCAACATGTTATAGTTTGCAGTTGGAGTCAGTTGATTTTGTATGTGAACTATATAATATGGAAAGGCTTGAAATTATATCTGTATCAGATGCTGGATTTCTTACTGTACCACTTTGCTTTGCTGTCTTGCAGTCATACCTAACCCATGATTACCAAGTAGAAGGATTGCGGGGAATTATAACCATACCTGCAGGCCTCGAGTCAACAAGCCTAGTTTTTGCATATGGTGTCGATCTCTTTTATACACATACAGCTCCATCACGAATGTATGATTCTCTTACTGAGGATTTCAGCTATGCACTGCTGTTGATCACGATTATTGCACTGCTGGTAGCCATTGTGACAACATGGATCTTGTCAGAAAAGAAGGAGTTGAAGGAAAAATGGAAATGATTCAGGGGTGTGCCAGAAATTAATCAGGATCACATGAACATTTTACTTTCCAGAGATTAATCTCAGATGGCAAGCTTTTTGATAGAGGAAAGGTACCGGGAATAGTTTGTTTTAGTTTTTCCCGTACAGCCAAGCTCACTTTACACGTTAGCATATGGCAACAAAGTTTGAGCAGTTTGTAGACATCTGGTAGTGAGGGCAGCATTTTTGGAAGCCAGTTTATTCTTCCAAGATTACATAACACTTTGTAGATGGCCATGCCACAGTCAATTGATCACTTGCAGGTTAAAGGAAACTTAGGTGTTACAGCTCAATCAACTGCAATCACTCTACTTGCTATAAGGGAAAGGGAATTTTTCTTGCATGAAGCATGAGTTTTCCATGAGATGATTATACATACAGGATGTGATGATTACAAAGGATTACTGCTTGTATACATATTGGCTGATCAACCTGTGGGGTGTGCACATTTCCATTTGTAATGATAGGCGTCTGGTGGCTGAGTGACTCTCCTGGTGGGGCATCTTGTACAACATCGGAAACTCTCAGGCCTTCAGATATTATTCAACCCAGATATATGAAGGGGTGGAGCTGAATGTTTCTTCTGATTTGTAAAGGGGTGTGGTATATGTAGGTGTTTTAGAACATGCCTGTTTACTTATGAAGCAGAAAGGCATTGAAGTAGTATCTAGGGGAGCTTACTGCCATGACTTTGATTGTTTTCTTCTATTGAAAGTATGTGGATGGATTTCTCTTCCTGATTATATCATTTTGCATGTGCAGAAAGCCATCTGCCTAATGTTAGCATTCTCAACAAATCAATAGCTTCATATCCTTCTTTTCGGGGGTAGCTACACTTCTTTTGCAACTATGTACTGTCGAGCCTCATTCCATTTTAGTGGATAGCCACACTTTTCTAGGGAAGACTAAAATAGGTGATAGTATCACACAGAATGATCAGAAGAATTGAAAAAAGTCTACTAAAATTACATGTGGATACTGTCACCAAGTGTGGCATGATTTCACGTCTTCTTGATACTCCATAGTGCCCAAAATCAAGTCAGGTATGTAGCATGTCTGGGATGACAACTTGCAATCTTCTAAAAGAGTTGGCTCCAGTAATCCAGCAAGCATTGACTTTTTGTGCAAAACTATATTAGATGTGATGTAACCAAGTTGGGTTGGAAGGGGGGAATCATGCCTAGATGGCTAATCTCATTAGCTGCGAGACTGGTAAGGGTTGGAAGCGGGGAATCATGTCTAGATGGCTAATCTCACTACCAGCAAGACCGGTAGGGGTTGATGTGAGTGGAAGTCCAAATTCTTACATGCGTTTTGATAAGATAAAAGGAAAATGTTAGCAGGTGGAGTTCTACAGCACGGTCACCAATGTCAAGTTGAAGATTCTTAAACTGTTTATTGGATATACAGAAGGAAGGAAAGGTGTTGAGGCCAAGCTATTAAAGGGATGTTGGCAACAGTAGACACCTTGGGCTCGTGCTCACTGAAGTATTGCCTGTTTGCAATAACAAATTTTGTATGAACTGGGGCTAGAATGGATTGGAGTGAAGGCGATCAAGAAAGTCAAGGAACAGAGTTTCACTGCTAGCATCTTGGGCAACAATTATTGGAAGTGATAAATGGAGTATTGCTATAAAATACTTAATGCTGAGAATAACATATTTTGGGTCAAGGGTGCTAGGGTGGAAGTGAAGAGGAATATACCAAGTGAAACAAGGATGTCATCCAAACTATAAGCTGGGAGGTTGTGGTCATCCAAACCTGGTACAGGGTAGCTAATGGTCCGGGAAAGGATGGCAATATATTGCCATTCTTGAAATTGAATGGAAATAATGCGATGCAAGCAGACTAATAACCCTTTTGGAGAACTTGGCGCCAGCATTGCCTCGGAAGGATGGCGAGAGGGTCTTGACTGCGACAGGTTGCTCATCAAATGGGAGGATAGTGTATCCAATGGTTTGGGGAAACGGTGTGTAAGTTAAGGAGGGAAACACGGATATGCACTGTGGGTAGTGACATAGTATCCTCCCTCGTGAGATATGCATGCAACTTGATACTCTCTCTTGACTCAGATATTGCGTATTTGTTCGTACAGAAAATGTAGATACGTCTTGTCATCTGCGCTTCACTTTGCAAACTATTTAGGCTACTTTGCAAGGGTATTATGTCAAAGGGGCAATCCACCTACCAAAGAAATAGCCTATGTTTCTTTTGTTTTGTTAGGTGATGTGTAGAGGTAGCCGAGTACTCTTTTTGGCCTATGCCAAAGGGTTTTTGCATGCCTTTTTATCCAAACAAAATAAAATAGCCATTACTGTAAATGGAAGGTTGATAAAAATTATTATACTGGATCTCCGTGTAATGGCCCCTAATTGAATTGTGACCCAAATATTGTTTGTAGTTTTAGTCCAACCAATAGGTCTAATTGCTGATGATTGAAAATTGGGGGGATGCGTTTATCATAATTAATATTGTGTATGCACGTGCGTGCCACATGCGAATGCACACTTATTTTTGCATGTAATCTTGATAAATACCTGAAGGATAATATGCTTTAGTTATATTGGATTACAATTTAGTCTTGATAGGTTACAATCAATCATATCAAAGCCTCAATTTCCAAACACATTTAAGCACTTGCGCTCGGCATTAATTTTTGCTGAGCCTTGACAAACCTTGGAAGTATATAGTCTCATGTTGGATGGTCAAGGATTGTGCTTTGATGTGCTTTGACAATACATTCCCCTTAATACGGCGAATGTAAACATTTGTTAGAATATACCAAATTCATTGAGTGAGTTTTGTAAGATGATTTATGAGAAATATTTGGTACAATGTAATGCATTGCAAGTCATCGGTAAAGTAAGACCTTATAAACAAATATCATTTTTGGAATGTAAGATGGAGCCAACAATTTTTTACCCGAGCATACAAGCATGTCTTCATTTTTCCTTTCAAGAAATTTTGGAGATGTAGTGAATTGCCTTGTGGCAGCACGGTTTGGCACGCATGGTACTTTTGGGTAATCAAACGTATGCCTCTTAATTTGTGTTCTAGATTCATTTTCGTGTGCTAGAGAGATTATCACCACCTTGATAAGGCGGTCAACACATTATTTTAAGTGAGAGGCAATGCGCTCTATCATCCTAGCACAAAATTTAGACATGCCATGACAACTAAGATCACCCATTGATTGACAAGATTTTGAGTGATGGGAATTACATATACCTAGTGACTTTGTAGGACTTTCCTTGCATGATGATATGATTAAGTGCCTTTGTGGATTGGCTACTAAACTGACTGACTTGGATACTTTTGTTGAATTTGAGTATAATCCAAATTTCTATAACTAGTGGATTCCTAAAACTATAAACTACTAACCCTTGTATATTACTAGCCCTTGTTACTTTGCAAGTATTTTTTTCTTTAGCTCAATGTGTTGTATTGACAAGAATTAAAGACTTAACTTTTGCAACAATGCTCCAGCTTATGCGAGGCTAAGATCCAAGCACTCCAAATATATTTCATAAGTGGTGCAATTTCACTCCATGATGGCTTGTAACAAGACAAACCAAAGTGTTTCTTTACTTGAATATAATATATTCTCAAAATAGCTACATCTCCAACAAGCCTTTTATAGCTCTTCAAGCTTTTTTTTATATATAAAACACCATGCTTGAATGTAGAATCACTAACCCTAAAAAGATGGTGTCATTTGATGGTTTGTCTAACTAATGAAGATGAGGAAAAGCCCAATGCCAGGCGAGGTGGCAAGACAAAAGAGGGGTGACCCCCTTGCCATCAAAGACCCTAAAGGGGTGCACAACCTGGCCCGGGGTAAACTTTGCCCACCTCCCGGTGATCCAGAGTCCAAAGAATTATTGCAAGTGCAGGTACATTTGATGGAATAGCCCAAACCTTGATCACTTGAGCCTACAAGCCCCTACATGCATTGGTAATGTCACAAACCACTTGGTAGGGTTATGCTTTGTGCATTAAGAGTGAGAGGATGGTCTCCTTGAAGGGCACTTGAGTCAAATAAGTAAAGAGACATAAGACATAATGTCATAACACACCATTAAACAAATCATGTTATTAAATTAGGACCATGCATAAAGAAACATGATTTGTTTAATGGTATAAAGAAAGAAATTAGGACCATGTATAAATTAGGACCTTTGCTTCCCTTATTTTACTCGTGGTACAGATCTTGACTTCCACAAAGCTGTCATAGTCCTAGCAAGGACTCTCGACCCCTCAAGGTCATTTCACCTTTCAACTACTATTTAAGGTCATCCATCCCTATCCAAAAAATGGGGATCATGAAGTTCTACATCCCTATCTAGGCCATTGAGGGATTTATTGGCTTAGAGCCCCTCTAACCTCATCTGCCTATGATGATGAAGCAATGGCATAATTGTCCTTTTTCAATACTTAGCTCTTGGCCTTGGATACCAACAACCAGTTCCCTTGGGGTTTATATCATTCACTCCAACATTCCCATTGGACCTTAGAGTGAGTTGAATTGTTGATGACTCTATTGGTTTTGGATATCCAATAACCGTATATCCACTTAAATCTTATTATAAATCCATAGGAGAAATCCCAAAGTAGGCATATCAACACATTGTAACCAATCCTTTCCAAGTAATCTTAACAATAAGCATAGCTCAATGACATAACAATGCTACAAAGAACCTAGATTTGTTGGCTCTTGTTATTGGCTCCTAAAGTGGAGATGATTGTAGCCTCATTAGCACCAACATTACCTCCATCATCCATGGGTGCCATGTAGTTTATGAACACTACTTCACAATAGCCTTGGTATAGTGAATGGATGGAGTATGAAGAGGATAGAGGAGGGGTGAAGATGAGATTGTTGCCTCTCTCTCTCTCTCTCTCTCTCTCTCTCTCTCTCTCTCTCTCTCTCTCTCTCCCCCTTAGACTCTTTCCACTACCCCTCTATGTCTCTCTTGTCCTCACAATCCCCTCCCTTTCTCTCATTATCATCCCTCCATACTAACTCTCTCCCAGTCTTCTCTTCTCTATCACACACACACACACACACACAACTAGGCTTATGAGTATAAGAAGATGAATGAATATGAGAGGGGTATAGTTAAGAGTATATGAGGTGTATAGGTGTAAGAGATTTGGTGAACATATCAATACAATAAGGGTTATTGAGTGCTTGTTAGGGGAGGGGGAGGGTTTTGTATTATATTATGGTAGTTTTTTTTTTTGAAAGGAGAATGGGTTATCATTATAAGCTAGTAGTTTAAGCATGCTATCAATTATTTGGAAGGTGCTAATTGGTAGCTGTACTATATTTTGGGAGAGCGGTTATATCAACAATCCCATTGCCTTCTATGTTCGTGGAGAAAGCAAGGAGGGCATTGTCCAATTAGAGAAAAAGGGAGGGGGTATATTAGGCTTGAAGGAAATGAAACAAAGGGTGATTTAAAGCGTATGGCTTTTAGAGCTATGCAAAAGTGAACACTAATGCGCTTGCTATTCTCATCTCTCTTGGCATGTCCACAATTGCATTGCAAGGATAGCAAAGCTTGGTTAAGAGACCCTTTTTACCATAGCAAACAAAGGTCTTGTGCTCCTCGTCCTCTACTGGTTCTTCAACTTGATGAATGGGAGCATTACTAGGAGTGTGGAGGCATGGCACTCTCTTTGTTATTTGTCTTTGCTCTTAGGAGATGGGTAAGGCTAATTGTGGCATTGACTAAGAGTATCTTGGATAGTTGAGGCTGTGGTTGAATTGATGTTAGCTCTAGCTTGAATTAGGGCTTGGGAGTATTTGAGAATCTTTACAATAAGCAGCTTCATGCCTAAAGCATCCATAGATAGTACAAGTGCGTGTTGGTCGCCATGAGTACTCCGAAAGGAGATATTCTCTACTATAGTGTATGTACTAGATGTTCTAGCGATAAGGTCGTAATAGACAAGTACAAGTGCGTGTTGTCCGCTGTGAGTACTCCGAAGGGAGATATTCTCTACTGCAATGTATGTACTAGATGTTCTAGCGATAAGGTCATAATAGCTTCAAGGTTCAACCATCTTCAAGAGCTCCTATTGCTACTTCTTTACATTCGCCATAAGGTCTTAATGTCATTCACTTTAACCTTGCCTTGTCTCATTTGAGAAACCCCAACCCTAGTGAAGATCATTTGAGAATTAGCTTCAAAATACTTTGATGAGAGGGAAATCGAAGATTAGTGGTTAATAATATGAGCTGCTAAGAAGAAGTCTAAATAGGAGTAGAAGAAGCTAAAGAGTGAGATGAAGCAAAGCCAAGAAGAAAATGAAAGAGTAATACGAGACTTTTAGGGAAACAATGTGCAAGAAAGACCAGTACATTTCACAATGATTGGTAGAAATCCTAGCCGAAAGAGGGGAGAGTAGTTCTAGGAAAGGGAAGGAGAAAGTGACAGATAAACCACAACTAGCTCACTCGGTAACCCTCCAAGAACTGATGACAAAAATAGGAGACACACATACAAATTACTAAGCTTGCCAATGCAAAATCCACACAAAAAATCATTACTAGAACTAGGGACAAAAGACAATATCCAGTTGAATCCACCAAGAATAGACAAAAGCCGGCAAGTTGTGTTCAATGGCTTTATAGAACTTAGCTATTTTTTATCCATCCAATCGCGGAAACTTGAAGTAAGAAAATTTGAATGAAGTGAATGACTCTTCTAGTTTAATTTACTATGGAAAACATTTGAAAATTTTGAATGAAGTGAATGACTCTTCCATGCTAATAAGCATCCACCTTAATGGTGGCGGAAGGGCCTTCTCAAGTGGTTAATTTTGTTCGAGTTGAGGCAGAAGTTGAATCAAAAGTAGTTTCCAGCTAGCTTGGTACAAAACCCAAACTATTCTAGAATAGAGAGTTATCAGGATATAAAGAAAAAGATCCCAAGGTGCGTGATCCCAAAGTGAAAAGTAAGAAGGATATAGTACATTTGCATATGATGTTATTACTTATACATTTAAAAGCAGTTGCTATCAATCCTTTAAAAGGCTCTTTGGGTGTTTGCTTTGGCAACTTGCACTATTTTTGTTGCCTCCAATTACCAACTTGTTGCAACAACTAACTTCATATTCAAGAGGAAGCATGACAATTATGCCATGAATGTGGTTAAAATTTATGCATTTTCCAACTAGAAAAAAGCTAATAAGAGGACTAACCATACTAGAAAAAGCTAATAAAAGGGGACTAATCGCACCATGAAAAGCTAATAAAAAGAAACTAACAGTTTCTTATTCTCATTTTATTGCTTGAAATAAGAATTGCAAGCCATACGGAGAATACAAAAATTGGTTGACATAATGGCTAAACAAACCATTTCTTATTCTCATTAAAATGAAATTAAATAACACATAATATTATTGTGATAGCTTATGATATAAGGCTTCAATATTACTAGATACAAAGGAGAGTCAAGTATGGCTGAAAATAAAAGGAATTGGCTTGAACTTTTCATTCTATTCTATGCTAATCCAATCCTTGTCATCACAAGTCATACAATATAAAAATTCTTAAAATAAAAATTGCAAGACATATTACCGAGGAGGCTAAACAAACTTATCAGACTATACATGACCATTTCTAATAATCATTAGGCTCTAGCCTTTTCAATGAGAGTAAGAGACTTTATTCTCTATGGGATGCAATAATGGCAAGTGCATTCCATATTAAGGTTGGGTGTGTTTACGAATTAAATAAAGCTTAAGCTATGGAGGATAAGAGAAGCGTTAGCTTTAGGTAAGTACAATAGTCATTTCAACCATTTTTATTGGTTTTTTAGTGGCTTTTCTCCTAATAGAAAAGGGTTTTTGATGTAGTCTCCTAAACTAGTGCTTTCCTCGGAACCAATGCACTTTAAATGCAATGTCTATACTTTAAAATAAGATTTACTATATGAAAGACATATTTGATATGATTTTATCATTTCCAAAACCTATGCATTTACCATAGATAATATATTTACTAAAACCAAAACCCATGCATTTTCCAAAAACATAGCCCATGCATTAGAGTTGTTGTTTTTTTCATTTAAATATCACATAGAAATATCTCTTCTAATTAATAATGACAATAATGATATAATATTTGGGTATATAGCTAAATTGGTAGAGCATTAGACTTTTAATCTCATTATCACAAGTCAAGTCCTACTATACTTAGAAGTATTAAAACAGTACATGCTTTAGGCAAATGGTACCATCTAATGAAGATTATTATGCCATGATAATCTCCAATCTAGACCAGCTCATTTGTTCATTTAACTATGATTTAAAAAAGGATTTAAAAAACATAATGGCAAATCATTTTTTCCTTTATTTATTTTAGAAGTGAAAAGAAAAAAAATAGGTCTTGTAAAAAATGGCTTATTGGAAGGAAAAAATACTCTTGTTATTATAATTCATAATATAAAATTAATGTCATATAATAGAGGTTGACCTTGAATTTCATATCTAAATATCATTGGTAGAATTATTTTCTTTTGTCAATTATTGTCCAAAAGTTTAAATCACCCAACACATCATAAAAAAAGTTAGCTCAAGCAAAGCAAAGAAATAAACATTGCCAAATAAAGCAATAAAGGGCAAGAAAAAATGATTTAAGTTGGCTCAAGTTAAAATATTTACCACTAATATCTTGCTTGTATATTCATTTCTTATCCATTAACAAAGCAAAAAGTAGTTGCATTGCAAAGACAATGGACTTATGTTGAAGTTTGATTCTATGATTTTAAACTTAAAGCATTGGTAGCTCAATTTGATAGAGTGCCCGACTTCGCACCATGTGGTTAGAGTTTCAAGTCCTCTTCGATGCACACACAAGACACGCCATTTTCTATTCTTAGTTTTGGCCCTCAAAAGACTTAATTACTTTGGTTTACTTACTTATTAATCTATATGTCTATTCAATACCAAACAATTTTAGGTGTAGGGGCTTTTTTGTTTTTTTTTGGTGCTATGCCAGCATTAGGGATATTTGGTAGTTGATTTAATGTGGAAAGAAGAAAGTAAACCTTTGTGAAATGAGAAAATTCAAAGCTAGCCAAATGTAGATCGACAATAAAGTTTGGTATTTTGACATCAATTGTTTGTGTTTTAAAGGTACGTGAACTAGGTTTAGAATGTCATAGGATAGGCCCATATTTAGTGCATACGTTAAAGTAATTATTGTTTTTAATGTCATTCTGAAAAGTTGTTTTTCAAAAACCAATCATGTTGTACCCCTTAAGCAATGTGGTAGAGAACCTTTTTTGTTTCAAAACTATGAAGTGAGGATTTGCTAGTTGGTATTTCGAGCTGTTTTTTTCTATCGACTCTTTTTCCTTAAGAACGAAGAGTTACCATGTTTTTTTTACCCTTCCTACTAGAGTAGACAATTTATTTCATTTTTTAAATGAAGGTATACGGTGAACAATCTATGATCCTTTCTATACCCTTGCTATTAAGGTGATCTCATAGTTTCAACAAATATGAGATTAGTTTATAAGTTTTTATTTCTAATGCCACTATATCATGTTTAGGAGTTTATTACTAATCCCTATAAGATAACCTTTTAAGTAGAGTTGCTAACTTCAATCAATGTCCATGTACGACCTATATTAGATCCATCTACTTTCCTTACATGATTGAAAGTTCATATTTGTGCTAATATAGCTCTTTGATGGCATGTTATGGCCCCCTCCCTTAAGAAAAAAATTGGCCCCACTGATGGAGAAAATTTGATATTTCTGAGACGCTATCATCATTGCCTAATCTAGGCACAATGACTTATATTCCATTAACTTTTAAGGCTATATTTGTTCCTTATGCTTTGTTTGCATTAAGTAAAATATACGTAAATGAATTTAATGTTTTTTTCCCTTATCCCGTAGAATAGATGTTGGGGCATTTTGAACTTGAACCAAAAACCTCGCCCATAAATAAAATCATTGCACCTATATGGAGATCCAATATAAATAACCAATTGTAAAGTGTATTGAACACTAAAAATTTGACTGAATTAAATAACAACCAGATTCCTTTGCTTCCTGAATAATAGTTTTCATTACCAAATAAATGTGCAGCTATGCTCAATATGATGTGCTCAATATTTTTTGCAGCTTTTTAAAAAATAATCATAAAACTAAAAGTATTAATTTTTTAAAAAAACATTCTATCCAAGAATCCTAATTAAATGCAAAATACGCAATAGTGAACATATAAGGAAAAATGACTTGCAACCCATATAACAAGCTACGTCGAGTAGGGAGTGAAGAACAATTAGTTTATAAAAAACATGTTCAATATCATTTTTTATAACCTTCTCTTTATCACTTATGTTTGCTTACATGCTTTTTTTTTGTTGATTTATTGAGATTCTTATTAGGTTGTCACAAGTCTTAGCATTATACAAGTTCATTAAGTGTGTAATGGCAATTGCGCTTTAAAATGCAATCCATAGCACTAACTAATATTAAATAATAATTTAATATGTCATCAAATATCTATTCTCAAATTTAAATCAATTAAAAAACTATTTTAGCACACAATGGCGCCAATCCCATCAATTTAATGTCAAGTGAAATTATCGATCTTAATGTTGTCATCACAAAGACTTGATAAATCACACACCTAAATAGTTTTTTCTAGGCCTAGTTTCAAATATTTTGGTCAAAGAAGGTTTAATTTGTTGGTTAGAAACTAATCTATTTCCTAAAATATATGACATGATCCGTTTTGAATCTTCCTCACTTCCTGCACAAAATCTCATTTCAATATTTTATAGCCCTTCCCTTATGAACCTCGAGAAGTTTGCAACTTCATATGCTAACAACAAATTAAGTGACTTTTTATGGATCCATTCCAATATGACAAATAATATTAAGTTTTAAGCCAAAAACATGAACAAAGGTGTAACTTAAATTCAAATCTCATGGCTAAACCCAATTTCAGATTTAAGATAGAGCCTTATGAGTTAGTCCTAATTTTGTATCCAATTGTATACAAGGAACAAACGGATTAGGCTTCCATGGACTTTACTTGATTACATTGTTTCTTCCGAAACTTTTTATACCATATCCATACTTATAAAATTTTATCATGGATAAAAGAAGAGAGTCAATATGGTTATTAGAAAATTAAATGAGAAATTATTTACAAAATAACAAAAAATAAACATATAAGCATGGGACACTAATGTCTTTGGAATAGAGCAGTTGATTGATAGAGAAAAAAGAAGTCTCAATTGATTACTCATAAATAGACTAAAAATGTAGTCAGTAGTAGTAATGGCTAATAGAAAACAAATATGTTTTTTTTATCATGAGGGAAGGATCGATGGCCATTGAAAGCCAATAAAAGTAATACAATTTTTACCTATTATCTTAAACTATACTAGATCATCTTCTAAATGCCATGAAACATTAGTAGAGCTAAGATAAAACATCTTAGTTGCAAAGTTTAGCTTAAGGGCCAACGACTAGTTTGATATTTGATTGATTCAAGAAGGGAGATAGGAATCTATGAATTTTGTATTGCTTTCCATTTACCAACAGGAGCTTTCCATTCACTAATCCATTTTAGTGTGCTCCTATTATCTTTAGGTTTTAAAAAACCCCTTTAATGAAGAAAAAAAGACCATGCAAAATGCAACATAACGATCCAAAACTATCCTCCCAATCAATAATTTCCTAGATTCAGTAAGACATAGAAAACATTTGTAAGGAGAACACTTAATTTGTTAGGGAAGCTTAATGAGAGCATTTTAGGTATAGTTGGCAAAGATGCAGTAACCATTTGAACAACAAACACATTGACAATGAAACTAACTAAAAGAAGAAAGCATCATGATATATTGCATTCAACTCTCTATGATGGGACCTCAAATGGTCCGGCATTGGCTACGGCACTAGCCAGACCTCATGCTCATAACAAACAAACACACCCTCACGGCCTCGCGAGCCAGGAGCGTCTATCTGCTGCTAAAGGACGAACTGTCCTAAAGCCTAATCTATGCGTTTATAGTTTTGTAGTCTAACGTTTCCCTTTCTATAAGCTCCATAGAGGGAGAACCTATATACATTGGCAATAAATGCTACGATAATCACATACATGGGAGGCAACCTCTCGGTGGAATCACCGCGGCCTCACTGCAGCTCTCCTACATCGCAAGGATTAGCCCCTTGATGCGCTGTTTAACATATAGAACCAACAAGCAAACTCCACTCTTTCATTTTAAAAATATTCCAAGAGATACCATGTGTCCTTACCAAATAATTCCCCAAGAAACGAACGTCTATCCTACGGCTTAGGTTGCCTTTCCATACTCAAGAGTGGATCATCGTCATCGAAAACAGGTGCTATGCATCCAGTCCTTTGTATTCTGATACCATGGTTGTCATGCACATGCAAAAGTGGATGATCCTAAAGTGCTCAAACATAATTTTCAATTAGAAACGTGTTGTGCACAACTAGGCTTTCCAATAATGCTCATTCACTAACTCGTTGCGGTGATGTAAGGATAGCACCGTGACAACACCCGTGCTACTATCCTCTTAATTAAAATGTAACAAACTCTATGTCATGATATGCATCAGAAAATCACCAATAATGAGCACACAAATCGCACCATTCAAACATCCCAACCTCCCTACGTTTAGGTATTGCTTTCATTGCATAGGTGTAGAGGTTCATTTTGTCATGTTTTGATGTATGAAAAGCAATAAATCACCAACTTTGACAAGGAGATAGGGAAAATTGAGGCTAAACCTCATGCTCTGCCACTACCATACATCCACAAATAATCATTATATTTTTCCTTATTTTTGTGAAGCGTATTTCTATTTTTTTCCTTATTTTTCCTATTTTCCTGATTTATTTGGCAATAAAATATGATATTTTTTATCTTTCTTGTTCCAATCACTTCAGCGTACTAACATTCAATTTATTTTCCATTTTTTCCCCATAGGAATACATTTCACCCATCCGAAACGATAAAACTATCATTTTACCGCTTAAAAACCGCATTTCGGGTTTTTGGGAATTAAATAACGCATGTAAATCATTGCAAAATTAAAATTTTCTGATACACAACAATTAATCATGATACAACCAGCACTCAAACAAATTTTCATCCAATAAGAACATCATTACCATCATAAAATACCAAAACCCCTTCATTTTCTTCATAAAAATGGTCATACCATGTTTTTACGAAACCCGAGACGCATTAAATGACCGCATGACCAGCGGACGGAGCCTCCATTGGTCTCAATCCAATGCTGCACATAAATCTTTAGCATCTCCATCAATCTCCATCACCGTTTTCTTCAATCTCCTTCCCGATTCCTCCTTCAAGATAGTGCGTACAGTCCATAGGGAGGAGAGAGAGGGAGGAGAGAGAAATACTAGATTCTAATCTCTTCATTCAGCCAGTCATATCTTGCATGAAGACCGGCGATAGGATTAGGGAAGAGGGAGAAGTATCTCGGCAATGTCAGATCCATGGCTTACTTGCAGCCCAAAATCGAGTGGTGGGGGGGGGGGGTCCGATTTTTTCACGCCGTTGCTGCAGGCGTCGCCATATCTCCACGGCATGTGAAAAAAATGAGGGGGGGGGGGGGGGGGGGGGGGTGTTTCAAAAGGGCACCCCCCTTTTGGCTTAAGTTTTGTCCACCTTTTCAAATCTTGGCCAATTTTTGGCCTCTTCCGCATCCAGGCTGAAAAATCCTACGCGTTCGCCTCGCCATCCCGCACTGACTAGCAACTCCCGGCATCCCGCACGGCAGTCGAAAAAATTATCAAATATCCAAAAGTGTCACTCGGGTGCCTTTTAAAAGCGGTCTTTCACTTGGTGCTTAAAATCGTCCTAGCTGCAGCCACCGCCTTCAATGTCGAAGATTTTTCCTCTAAATTCTGAATTTTTTGGCAAATTTTAGGCACATCCCGAGCTCAAAACTCCGCTCTCATTAGCAACCACGGGATAGGGCGACTCAGCCCGTCGAATCCCACAAACAGGTCTGCACAAAACAACCAAAGGAAGCATCAAGCTAATACAAAATAGATACATACTAAAACACAACAAAATGCTCACCCTACCCACTGACAAAACCAAGGCATGAAATCCACAAGGAGTAGGCCTAGCATAATCTGATCGAAGGTCCGAAGCTAGTCACTAACCGACTGCTCCAACACAGCCAAACTAAAAAGAACTATCAAAGAGATCGCCCTAAGTGGTGGTCTGAACTACCTACCGAACTAAGGACAACACACCCCAAAAGCTCCTACTAGGTGAGGACTCCTATAGCCTGATCAAGAAGTATTTTCTTTTAGCACAATTCTTCTTTTAGGTTTGTATTTTTCCATACTCGGACGTGTAAAAAGGAGGGAGCTGAGCATAGTGACCCAAGGAGAATAGGGCATCGGCCTCGGGTCCTGTCTCGGTACCCAAGAACCTACCAAGCCCTCGCGAGGCGACACTTAATCCTTTTCTGATGCTCACTTTTATTTTCGCTCCAACCTTCCTTACTTTCTTCTTTTCTAGCGAGACGCCACCCCTAGGAAGACAAGGCATCGGCCCATGGGTCTGACTCGTCCCCAGGAGCCTACTAGGCCTTCGCAAGGCGATGAGCAATTGCTTATAAATTTTTTGATTTTTTTTTCTTTTCTATTTTTATAGGGGTCAGAACCCCTTTTTACACACCTTTGTATATACTTATTTTCATTGAGATATTCGGGGTTTTTTTCCTCTCTATCATCATCATTTTCCTCTGGCAGACTTCTCTAACTGCCTCACAACTAACAAGAACTCCTAGAACGGCTACCTAGCAGGCTAGCAGAACAAGGTCACTAGGACTGCTTTCTGAAATAGGTCTCTCGATGCCTGGCAATGTCTTTACAGGAGGTAGCAACTACTCAAACCTCCCTCAGACATACCTAACCTAAACCTGGGACTTCATGCCTTGTATGTCGGTCCCCAATCAAGAAAAAAAATCCCCTACAAGTACACAGACACATATAGCATAAAAAAACACGTTACTCGTAAAGGAGAGATATCACCTGGATAGGGCCACGAGAAGCTTCCGCCCGACATAGGCTCCTTCCAAGCTCTTCTTTGAACCTGTCTAACACATGACTAAAATAAGGAACCATTAACCGCACCCGTACTAAACAGACGACTGGCCCTCTTGGCCTAACGAGATCAAATAGAATAGCATCTACACATCCCTCCCCGAAATAGTACAGATATACAATAATATGCTCCTTTCCAAGGATGAAAAATAGGGCTCGCAGCCCTAAACTAAATGCATAAGATTATGACCCATCCCTCCTGCATATATAGCAAGAGGTGTATGTATAACATGTTGTCTAATCAGCCTATGGGTCCAGGATAACAACGGTAGATGGGTCTCGGCTACTCTTTGCATCACCCATATCAACCATCGCCTGCCATATATTGAATGCTCTGATAAGCAAGGTTTGCCAGTGAATCCGCAAACTAATTCCAGTAACGTGGAATCAACTGAAGAGACACTCTCTCAAACTCCTCAAGTAGGGTCATGGCAGTTCGATGATACATACAAAGGATGGGATTCCGCACTGTGTACGTCCCATCTAGTTGATTCAAGATCAACTGGGAATCCCCTTTTACTAACAATTGCCGAATACCACCTTACTTGGCAATATGCAGTCCCATAATCAAGGATTTATACTCCACCATGTTGTTAGTGAATCCTACCCCGAGATAAGCAGCTAACTTCATCCTAACTCTACGTCCGGGATCTCGGATTACTACTCCAACACTCCCTTTGTTATTAGGGCCCCTGGACACTCCGTCAAAATATAATGTGTATGTCCACAATGGGTTTACACAACCTACCATCACGAACTCCTCTATTCGTAATTATGATGGTCAAAATTTAGCATGCTTAGAGGATGAACTGACGGCTCCATCCCACCTTCTTCATTAAAGTCAATAGAGATACTTGTCAACATTCGTAAGCAGTGATGGCAGAAGACTTTGATCTCCCACACAAAGGTTCCGTCCTCTTGCTCAATCACCTTGTATCCTTTGCTCCACCAGATAAGTTTCCCTTGATGGTATCTCTGCTCCAGATATGGGTGCTCCAAATAAGGAATTAACTGCCCCATCAACTAGCTTTAAGCTCTTTTGCAGGTCTCAAATCAGCCCCAGCATGGACCTGCAATGCATTTCTCTGTGTTAGCATACTTAATTATAATAAGGTTTAATATTATTTATATTAACCATATTTTTAAATTCTACTCCTTGCAGATCAGCTAGTAGAGCCGTAGACCTATTTTTTCCTATCCTGACAATCTTGTAGAGGCCATCCCATATAGGTTCCAGCTTCCCTGGAAATTGTTGAGATATCGAGCTCCACTCGTGATACGCCAGGGTGACCGTTGTGTATTTATGTCACCGACTTGTCAGTTGCAGACGCGGTTGGTACACCGCCCATGAATAATAGCTACATGATAGCTATCCTTATCTACTCTAGTTCGTGGCTCAGTTAGTATGCCACCTTAGTTAGTTGAGTTTGGTTTGAGACCCATATATAGGGTTCTTCTATTTCTTTGTATTTGAGTTCTTTTGGCTTACACAACTAAGAAGAGGAAAACTGTTTTCAGCCTCCACCCTTGTGTGTCTTCCCCCATTGTGCAAGCAAGAAAGCTTCAAGCGAGACTCCTTCCTTCTCTCCCACAATCTTGACATGGTATCAGAGCCTTGTTCGTGGTAAGGAGCTCAAGAAAGCAAGCCAAGGTCGCGGTGTTCTGGTAAGAGGAGCAGTGTTGCTTTCATTTTCTGTTTTGGGAGCAGATCTCTGCAGGCAGCACAGCCGGAAATTGCAAGAGTGCATTGTCTCAGGTTGAGACGCCCTTCGCGGTGAAGCAAGAGGGCAGTATATGCTGCGGGGGAGAGCTTTAGATCTTGGCGACCTTGTTTTTTTGATTTGAGGCCATTTCGGGGCCTGTTTTGGAGGCGGAAGTTCTCTGCACGCACTCAGAAAAAGGCCCAGTTTTATGCTGTGCAACCACTGTTCTACAGGTCAGTGAAAAGTTACTGTAGAAATCGCATCGTATGCTTGTGCGCAGAGACATTGGGAGTTACAGAATCATCCCTGTTGCTTGTTGATGCAAAATCGTCACTAGGAAGTGACTGTGTGGTTAAATACCACTTTCGCCAGTTTTGCAGATTTGCCCTTGTGAGGGTGAAGCTGAGTTTTTGCAGTGACAAAATTTTTCGCAGTGTTCTGTAATGGCGTCTGATTCTCTCTCACAGATTGTCACTGAAAAGCTTGACAAGAACAACTTCCAGGCATGGAAGTTTAGAATGACGAATTTTCTTATGGGAAAAGGATATTGGGAATTTGTTGCAGGAAATGAAGAAGAACCAGTTCTTCCTGATGTTCCCAATCAACAGCAAATGCAGGCATTCAAAGCATGGCATGAGAGAGCCAGAAAAGTTATGTATTGGTTGTCTATCAGCATTTCAGACTCTATGATTGTGCATATTCAGGATGCAAGTACGCCAAAGGAGGCATGGGATACTTTGTCAAAAATGTACAGCACAAATACTCAAGCCAGGAAAATGCAGCTCAACCAAGAGTTGCATAATGTGCAAAGAGAAAATATGAGCATCAACGACTACCACATGAAGGTGAAGAAGATTGCAGATGCACTTGCTTCCATTGGGTCGCCAGTGGAAGATGATGATTTAGTTTCTGTGACCTTGAATGGTCTAGGAAAGGATTATGCACAGTTTCGGACATCC
This sequence comes from Lygodium microphyllum, assembly GCF_053477565.2. Taxonomy (NCBI): domain Eukaryota; kingdom Viridiplantae; phylum Streptophyta; class Polypodiopsida; order Schizaeales; family Lygodiaceae; genus Lygodium; species Lygodium microphyllum. The sequence goes on along the minus strand of NC_141146.1, from coordinate 21,194,000 downwards.
ATTTCAGTTCGTGAAAGATTTCCTGATTTTGAGGAGTTGATTGCTCTTTTAATTTCTGAGGAGCAAAGAAATGGTGGTGCATCTTCTTCAGGAGGAACTTCAAAAGAAGCTGTCTTCTACTCAAATGCTGGAAGAGGTAGAGGCAGAGGTAGAGGAGGCCGATTTGGAGGCCGTGGCAGAAATCAGAATATGCAGCAAACTCAAGAAAACCAGTCCTATGGAGGAGGACGTGGTAACTCTAGAGGCAGGGGGAGCCAAAGAGGTCGTGGTGGATGGCAAAGAGGCCAAAATGCAAACAGTAATGTTGAATGCTACTACTGTGGTAAAATGGGTCATATGGCTAAAGACTGCTATAAAAAGCAGAATGATATCATGAATGGAAAACTGCAACAAGGGAATTATGCATCTTCTAGCAGACAGGGTGATGACAGAAATGAGCATTTGTTCATGGTGCAGCACATGAACAATTCTATGACAAGTGCAGAAGAAAGCAATGATGTATGGTATGTTGACTCAGGTGCATCAAACCACATGACAGGTCATGCAGAATGGATGGAGGATGCAAGGAAAATGGAAAAACCAGGATTTGTGGAGACTGGTGATGATACTGCACATCCTATTGTGCAGATTGGAAAAATTCCCTTGTCTATGCAGGATGGGAAAAAGAAATACCTGTCTGATGTATTTCATGTCCCGAATATCACCAAGAATCTGGTTTCTGTCGGTCAAATAGTTGAGCAGGGCTTGCAGGTCAGATTTAATCCTCATGGATGCTTTGTTGAGGATATGAAAAATAAAGGTCGCTTGATAGCAAAAGGAAAGAAGAAGGGCAGAATGTTTACATTGGATGCAGACATGCCTGAATTGAGTGCAGCAATGTTTGCACATGGGACCGGTGTAGTTGCAGATATTGATATCTGGCATAAACGCATTGGTCATGTTAATATACAGCGACTTAAATCAATGCAGGCCCAAAACATTGTTGCAGGATTGCCTAAGTTCAAGGTTGCAGAAATGCATAAGGTATGTGAAGCCTGTCAATTTGGAAAACAGGCAAGGAAACCATTTCCTAGACATGTTCAAGAGAGTAAGAAGCCATTGGAATTAATCCACTCTGATGTGTGGACTACTAAAGCTGCATCTCTTGGAGGCTGTCATTATTTTGTCAGTTTTATTGATGACTATAGCAGAAAAGTTTGGGTGTATTTTATGAAAAAGAAAAGTGAAGTTTTTGGGCATTTCAAAACTCTTAAAGCTATGGTTGAAAAAGAAACAGGTCTGCAAGTAAAATGCCTAAGGTCAGATGGAGGGGGAGAGTACCTCTCAAATGAGTTCGCAAGGTTCCTGCAGGAGCATGGCATAAAGCAGCAATATTCATGCAGTCATACCCCACAGCAAAATGGAATTGCAGAAAGAAAAAACAGACATATTGGAGAGGTATCTCGTGCCATGCTCAATGAAAAAGACTTGCCAGATTTTTATTGGGCTGAAGCAGTTGCTACAGCAGTCTACATAATGAACAGGACTCCCACTGCAACAATACATGGAATGACTCCAGAGGAGAGGTATACTGGTAGGAAACCAGATATTTCTCATTTGAAAATTTTTGGTTGCATTGCCTATGTACATGTGCCAGATGAGCTGAGATCCAAGTTGGATCCAAAAGCTGAGAAGTGCATATTTATTGGTTACTCTCTGCAGCAAAAAGGGTATAGATGCTATAACCCTTCTACTCGTAAGTTTACAGTGAGCAGAGATGTTGTTTTTGATGAGATGAGTAGCTGGTATAAACCAGTAAATGTGATTGATGATGTAGATGCACAAAATGGTAATGCTGCACAGAATTCACAGCAGCAGTCACAAAATATTAGTGGACCTGGAGCGTCCTCTAGCAGTGGTTCACATTCTTCGCCATGGACAGGCAGATTGAGATAAGGAGAATCTTCTCAAAGCAATGCAGATAGTGGTATGCAGGTATCACGAAAAGGAAAAGAGAAGGTTGATCAGCCCATGTTTGATGTGAATGCAGGTCACTCTTATGTGGATGGTGAATCCAGTGGCTCAGAACAAAGCATTGATGATGAGTTGGGTATTCCTTCTATTGTTACACCTGGAGTAAGGAAGACCAGGGATGTTTTGAGGGCACCTGGGAGTGAACCCACTTTGCGCAGGTCTACCAGAGTTAGGTATCCTGTGGATAGGCTGAAATATGATGGATTTACAGCCATTCACTACGCATATATGGTCAAGGTGATACAGGAACCAGAACCCACTTCTTTTGAGCAAGCCATGGGAAAAGAAAAATGGGAGAAAGCCATGGATGAAGAAATGGATGCCTTGGAAGCAAATGCTACATGGGAATTGGTACCTTTGCCTAAAGGTAAAAATGCAATTGGCTGTAAGTGGGTTTATAAGGTGAAGCACAATGCGGAAGGTTCTGTGAATAGATACAAGGCAAGATTAGTAGTCAAGGGGTATGCACAAACATATGGCATTGACTATGAAGAAACATTCAGTCCGGTTGCAAGGATGGCAACCGTAAGAGCAGTCATTGCTATGGCTGCATCAAAGGGATGGTCTTTACATCAGATGGATGTAAAGAATGCCTTCTTGCATGGTGATTTGCAAGAAGAGGTCTATATGGAGCAGCCACCAGGTTATGTGTATGATGTTCATCCAGAGTTTGTTTGCAGGTTGAAGAAAGCCTTGTATGGCTTGAAGCAAGCACCTAGAGCATGGTCTGACAAGATAGGACAGTATCTTGTCACTATTGGCTTTCAGATTTCCAAGGCAGATTTCTCACTTTATGTGAGAAAAACAGAGAAAGGTATTATGCTACTTGTCATTTATGTTGATGATTTGATTATGACAGGTGACAGTGATGAAGATATCCTTCATGTGAAAATGCTATTGAAGCAGAAGTTTGAGATGCAGGATTTGGGAGAGCTGCGTTATTTCTTGGGCATTGAGGTGATTAGATCACCAAGTGGGATACAGCTCTTGCAGAGGCAGTATGGATTGGACATGCTGTCCAAATATGGGATGACAGGCTGTAAGCCTATTTCAGTTCCTTTGGAGCAGAATGTGAAGCTGAGCACAGATGCAGGTGAGCTTCTAGAAGACCCTACTATGTACAGACGCATAGTAGGAAGTTTGATTTATATGACTATTACCAGGCCAGATTTGAGCTATGCTGTTGGATTGGTAAGTCAGTTTATGCAGGCTCCAAGGAAACCACATTTGGATGCGGCTAGACGCATACTCAGGTATGTGAAGTCCACATTGCAGTATGGACTATTTTATGAGACTGGGGTTCAGATACAGTTGCATGGATACACTGATGCTGATTGGGCTGGTAGTATTTCTGATAGACGATCTACCAGTGGATATGTGTTCTCTTTTGGGAGTGCTGCAGTCACTTGGAGCAGCAAGAAATAGCCTACAGTTGCCTTGTCGAGCACAGAGGCTGAGTACAGGGGTGCAGCAATGGCTGCATGTGAGGTAGCTTGGTTGCATAAGCTACTTTATGATATGCATCAGTCTACAGATGGGCCAGCTGTCATTTATTGTGACAACATGAGTAGTATACACTTGGCAAATAACCCAGTCTATCATGCTAGAACAAAGCACATTGAGGTGCATTATCACTATGTGCGAGAGAGGGCTTTACTAGGTCTTATTGATCTAGTTTATGTCAGCACAGAGGATCAGGTAGCTGACATATTTACGAAGGCATTGGGCGCAGAGAAGCTGCGCAAGTTTAGAGACCTGCTTGGTGTGCAGGAATTGGGATTGAGCTCGAGGGGGAGTGTTGAGATATCGAGCTCCACTCGTGATACGCCAGGGTGACCGTTGTGTATTTATGTCACCGACTTGTCAGTTGCAGACGTGGTTGGTACACCGCCCATGAATAATAGCTACATGATAGCTATCCTTATCTGATATCGAGCTCCACTCGTGATACACCAGGGTGACCGTTGTGTATTTATGTCACCGACTTGTCAGTTGCAGACGTGGTTGGTACACCGCCCATGAATAATAGCTACATGATAGCTATCCTTATCTGATATCGAGCTCCACTCGTGATACGCCAGGGTGACCGTTGTGTATTTATGTCACCGACTTGTCAGTTGCAGACGGGGTTGGTACACCGCCCATGAATAATAGCTACATGATAGCTATCCTTATCTACTCTAGTTCGTGGCTCAGTTAGTATGCCACCTTAGTTAGTTGAGTTTGGTTTGAGACCCATATATAGGGTTCTTCTATTTCTTTGTATTTGAGTTCTTTTGGCTTACACAACTAAGAAGAGGAAAACTGTTTTCAGCCTCCACCCTTGTGTGTCTTCCCCCATTGTGCAAGCAAGAAAGCTTCAAGCGAGACTCCTTCCTTCTCTCCCACAATCTTGACAGAAATAGCTCCCTACGTGCATCGTAGTACATAACTAATTGCCCTTTTTTAAAGGTATACTTCTTTGCTTTAAGGTTGTGTAACTGCTTCATCCAACGTTTAGCTACCTCCTGGTATAATAAGCTCTGCAAATTCAGCTCATCCAGGTGGGCTATGGTCGTGAAACGTTCAAAGAGTGCATCCTCGTCTCCCAAAGAGTGGTTAATTGCAAACCGTATGGTTGGCAACTCGATTTCGAGAGGTAAGACACACTCTTCCCCATAAACTAATTTAAATGAAGTATGGCCGGTGGCTCGCTTGAACGTTGTATTGTATACCCATACTGCCACATACAACTTCATGTCCCAATCTCGTTTCTTCTCAGAGACTACTTTAGACAAGATAGCCACAAGATGCTTATTAGTACTTTCGACTTGCCCATTGGCTTGTGGATTATAAGGGGTCGTTTTGTTGTGCTTGATTTGCCAAGCTTCAGTCAGGCTTTTGATCACTTTATTCAAAGAGTGGGTTCCATGGTCCAACACTAGTTCCTTCGGTGGACCGAAACAGTAGATAATCTGCTCTAAGAGAAAACTTGCAGTCTCTTTTGCATTGTCCTGCCTCGTCGCCCGCACTTCTGACCATTTTGTAAAATAATCAATTGCTACTATAATGTACCTCTTCTGAGTAGTAGACGACGGGGTGATAGGACCCACAAAGTCAATGCCCCACTTCTCAAATGGAAGGATAGCCATGATAGGCGTAAGTGGCCGTTTCCTATTCTCTCTGCTGTCATGTCTTTGACATGTATCACATCTCTTAACGTGCTCAAAGGAATCTTGGAAGATGGACGGCCACCAATATCCAGCTCTTAAAGCTTTATGTGCCGTCAACCGTCCCCAGCGAAGTGCCCTCCACACGCAGAGTCATGGCACTCTTCCAAGATGAAAGGAACCTCGTCAAGCATCACACATCGGTGATAGATATCATCAACACCCTGCTGATATAGTGTTCCTACGATCAAGAAAAACTTCAAAGCCTGTTGTCTGATTTTCCTCTTTTTTGATTTTGATAAACCAGCTCTAGTCTCTCCCGTTGATAGATAATGCATGATAGCAGTATATCAAGATGGGATAGAAGCTGTATCAATTTTAAACATTTCTTCAATATCACTTCCTTCAGCCAGAGTCTCTTTCGGCTCCCCGAAATCCACAAGGCATTCCACAATCCCCTGCAACCTTGGTGGCTTACTCTTAATCTCATAATCGAACTCCTGCAAGGTGATTAATCACTTTGCCAGACGATCAGGCGGTTGCAGCTTGTTCATAAGCAATCTAAGCCCTTCCGCCTTCGTATAGAAAACTACCTTCTCATAGAGGATGTAGTGCCTGAATTTTTTAGTCGCAAAGACCATCACAAGGCACAACTTCTCCATGTAGATGTAGCTAATTTCTGATATGCCCAATTTTTGACTAGCAAAAGCTATCGGATGATACCATTTTTCCTCCCAGATTTGGGCTAAACAACAGCTGATACTGTGCATGGTGGCTGCTGAAATATGTAAAATACCTCACCTCTTTTAGGTGCTTTTAAAACTGGTGCTTTTACTAGCTCTTGTTTCACATTCTCGAAAGCTACCTGACAAGGGTCGATCCATACAAATAGACAGCTAAAGGATAATAAGTTTATTAATGGCAACATCCTTTCTGCCAAGGCATTTATAAACCTCCGATAGTACCCTATCGATGACAGAAAGCTATGTACCTCTTTCGGAGTGCGTGGTGGACTCATAACGACTATAACCTTGATCTTTTCAGGGTCAGTTGGAGCGATCCCTAACTGAACTGACCACATGGCCTAGCAATAGCCCATAAGGCACTCCAAAGACACACTTCCGTGGGTTAAGAGTGATACAAAATTATTTGCAACGCTCAAAGCACTTTCTTAAAATAATCAGCATCCTTTTCCTTACAGTGGTGCCCCCAGGTCATCGATAAATACTTTCAACTCATCTGGGGAGACGTCACCAAAGGTCTTGTTTGCTGTTCGTTGCCATGATCTAGGTGCATTGCATAATCCAAAGGCCATCACATGGTACGCAAAAGTACCAAAGACAGTAATGAAAGTTGTTTTCAACTTGTCCTCTTCTGCAATTGCCATCTGGTTGTATCCTACAAAGCAATCCATAAACGAATATATTTCCCTACTCGCTAATTGATCCAAAATCTGGTCAATAAATGGCAATGGGTAGTAATCCTTAACCGTCTACTTATTTTGCTCTCTAAAATCTACACATAGTCGGATTTGGTTGTTTTTCTTCTTCTTGATGACAACTGGTGAACACCATTTTGTGTGTTGTACAGGGAAGATTAAACCAGCTTTTCGTAACTTCTATAACTCCTCAAACAGCCCGTCCCTCAATTCAAAAAGCATACGCCTTACTTTCTGACGTACAGGATGACTGCCTTCTTTTACCGGAATAGTATGAACAGCCAGGCTGGGAGGAATGCCTCTCAGCTCGTCATAACTCCAAGCAAAGATATCCCAAAATTCTTGAATCAAGGACACATAGTCCTCCCTTTTTGTTGAATTGAGCATGGGACCTAATTTAATTGGCCGTGAATCATTCGGCGTGCCAAGGTCCAACTCAATCACATTCGCGTCTCTTATCCTATCTTGCGGCTCTATCGGCTCATTTAGAGTCATCTGATAAATATCCTCTATAGTGGACCCCTCTTTAGATTCATCACTGGATGATGTCTCACTACCAGATCGATCATCTGCTGTCTCTAATTCAGTGGAGGATAAAGAAGCTCTCTCACTCTAAGGAGACTCAGGGTAAGCATCGACTATTACTCGATTAGCACCTCACCTAGAACCACTCGATCGGCAAATATATCGACTTGACAGTCTGTTCGTAAGATCCAAGGCCTGCCTAGCAAGACTCGATAGCTAGGATGTCCTGCAAATCTTATCACCCTAAAGTCCAAGAAGCATTCTACACTTGCAACTGGAACATGGAATTTAGTAATGCAACCTTCTGGTTGCATTAGACTATCATCAGCCATTCTAAGAAGGGTGGAGCTATCTTTTTGGATGCCTAGACCCAACCTCTCCATCAACTCTGAACTCATGATATTGACGTAGAACCCAGTGTCTACGATAGCATGCTCCACTAATATTCCATCAACGTATGTAGGAACCCTAGGGCAATTCTTTTCAGCATGATCAAACCAAACTTCCCCTACTCGTGCTATGCCCAAAGGTTCTACAATATACCCAATACGCAGGATCTTCTTGAATTCCTTGCGTGCTCCTGGAGATAATTTAATCAACTGTAAGAGGTTTACATTTGGCTTGACTTCGCAAAAAGAGAACTTGCTAAATCAAAATCATGATAGGTAGCCAAAGCTCTCTTTTCTCGCCAAACCATTCTCTCTTTTGGTCTTTGGACCGGCTTTGGTGCTTCTTTTTTAGCTCTTGCCTTCTTTCTTGGCACTTCCTCATCCTTCTTAGGATCGACTTTTTTGTCAGTAGGCCTTAGAGGTCCACCTTCCACGCTAGGATTCAGGACTTGCGTCCCCTTATCCCCTTGCTTAGGGTTTTTCTCGATCGGTTTTACATTACCTTTATCACTCTCTTTAGCCTTTTGGTCTCTTATCACGGCTTGTAGGTTAGAGGTTTCGGTGCCATTGACGCATACAGCCTTGATAAGGCTGACTCCATTGCCTTGTGGCAACTCCTCTATAGTGGTCTTTCCCCTTTGTAGTATTTGTCTTAGTCCATCATTTTGCTGGAGGTTACTACCTTGCCCTCTATGATTAACTGAACATGGCTGTTTACTCCCTTGTTGGAGGGAACTAATCTTACTCCAACAGGTAGCGGCTAAGTGGCCTGACTTCCCACAAATATCACATTTAACATTTGGACAGTTTCTAGGGAAATGTTGTCCGCCACACCACTTACAGCTAAATCTTGAGGGACCATCCTCTTCAGGGCGTCGACTCCCTATCAGATTCTGCTGCTTCTTCAGGAAATTGACGTCAACAGCTATTTGCCAATATTGTTCAAAAATCATGTCGGTGTAGTGCTTCATCATATCCTTAACTTCGCCAAGGACATTAGAGGCACTCGACTCATAGCCTTGATCGTCTACCCGTCGTTCCATTGGCCTAACAATTTGATTGGGCATTGGTTGTTGACTCACAGGAACAACATTAGGGTTCGAAGCTTGGCCTCCACCATTTGGTGGAGCCAACTGACTAGCCATAGGCATAGTCACACTGGGAGGAGCTGGCAGCAAAGGTACATTTTGGACCATGCTTCCTCTCCCATTAGGTTATTCATAGGCATCCCTTGACTTCCATTTATCAATGGTAAATTGCCTCCAGGTACTAGACCCGCATTAAAATTTATTCGAGAGGAGTAAGCCATTTGTAATCGTGACTCTACTCCTTCTGTCTGTGTGATAGCGGTGTCTATATCAGCCAAAGCCACACTGCTCAATTATACTTGAATATTGAAATCCAATCCATGCAAGAAGTATTGCAATTGGACAGCCGACGGAATAGGAATGTAAGTTTGTAACTTACAAAACACTTCCTTAAGCTTCTTGGCATAAGCTTTCACATTCTCATGGGGGTCTTGGTGTGTTATATTCAAAACACGCAACCAGTATTAGCCACCTCTTTCAGGGGCATATTCTCCTCGAAAAGTTGCATAAAATTGGTCGATTGTGGTTATGGTTCCAGTCTCTATGCTATGATACCATACTACATCCCTTCCTTTTAATGTCATGTTAAAGAACATCATAAGATGTCCCTCATCTTGGATGCGGTAATTAAACATTAATCTTTGGAATTCACAAATCTGAAACTCTGCATCTTCTTCAGCTAACCCATTAAAAATGGGCAAAGGAACACCTAAAGCTGGCAGATCCGGCGTCCCTGCAGGAATTGCAATGGGTTGTGCCATGACAACAATCAGATTGACAATAGGAGTTTGGACTGATGGGATCACACCCCCACTTGAAGTGGGTTGACTTGGTGGAAGAGAGGAAGAACTTGTGCTTCCTTCTGCACCTAAAGGACTATGTGCAGCAGTTGGGTTACTAAGACCACTGCCTATAATGCTTATCGGGATGCTTCTTTGAAGAGAATAGCGACTTACAATCTCCAACTGCTGTCTAGCCCTCTCAGCACGTTCTGCTTTTTGTATTTCGGCTTGACGGTCCTTGTCAGAGGACATAAACCAACTTTTTGGCCCCTAAAAACCCTAGATTCGAGAACCACCACTTAATTGGCAGCTCCCGGCAGACACACCACTGATGGGACCTCAAATGGGCCGGCACTAGCTATGGCACTAGCCGGACCTCATGCTCATAACAAACAAACACACCCTCACGGCCTCGCGGGCCAGGAGCATCTATCTACTGCTAAAGGACGAACTGTCCTAAAGCCTAATCTATGCGTTTATAGTTTTGTAGTCCAGCATTTCCCTTTCTATAAACTCCACAGAGGGAGAACCCATACACATTGGTAATAAATGCCATGATAATCACATATATGGGAGGCAACCTCTCGGTGGAATCACCGCGGCCTCACTGCAGCTCTCCTACATCGCAGGGATTAGCCCCTTGATGCACTGCTCAACATATAGAACAAACAAACAAAATCCACTCTTTCATTTTAAACGTATTCCAGGAGATACCATGTGTCCTTACCAAACAATTCCCCAAGAAACGAACGTCTATTCTACGGCTTACGTTGCCTTTCCACACTCAAGCGTGGGTCATTGTCATCGAAAACAGGTGCTATGCATCCAGTCCTTTGTATTCTGATACCATGGTTGTCACGCACATGCAAAAGTGGATGATCCTAAAGTGCTCAAACATAATTTTCAATCAGAAACGTGTTGTGCACAACCAGGCTTTCCAATGCTCATTCACTAACTCATTGCGGCGATGTAAGGATAGCACCGAGACAACACCCGTGCTACTATCCTCTTAATTAAAATGCAACAAACTCTATGTCATGATATGCATCAACAAATCGGCAATAATGAGCACGCAAATTGCACCTTTCAAACATCCCAACCCCCCTACGTTTTGGTATTGCTTTCGTTGCATAGGTGTAGAGGTTCATTTTGTCATATTTTGATGTATGAAAAATGATAAATCACCAAATTTGACAAGGAGATAGGGCAAACTAAGGCTAAGCCTCATGCTCTGCCACTACCATACATCCACAAACAATCATTATATTTTTCCTTATTTTTGTGAAGCGTATTTCTATTTTTTTTTCTTATTTTCCCTATTTTATTAATTTATTTGGCAATAAAATATGCTATTTTCTTATCTTTCTTGTTCCAATCACTTCAGCGTACTAAGATCCAATTTCCCCCCATAGGAATACATTTCACCCACCCGAAACGATACAACTATCATTTTACCGCTTAAAAACCGCATTTTGGGTTTTTGGAAATTAAATAATGCATGTAAATCATTGCAAAATCAAAATTTTTTGATAAACAGCAATTAATTATGATACAACCAGCACTCAAACAAATTTTCATCCAATAAGAACATCATTACCATCATAAAATACCAAAAACCCTTCATTTTCTTTATTAAAATGGTCATACCGTGTTTTTACGAAACCCGAGATGCATTAAATGACCGCATGACCAGCAGACGGAGCCTCCATTGCTGTCAATCCAATGCTGCACATCAATCTTCAACATCTCCATCAATCTCCATCACCGTTTTCTTCAATCTCCTTCCCGATTCCTCCTTCAAGATAGTGTGCATGAACAGACCATAGGGAGGAGAGAGAAAGACTAGATTCTGATCTCTTCATTCAGCCAGCCATATCTCGCGGGAAGACCGGCGATAGGATCAGGGAAGAGGGAGAAGTTGCCCGGCAATGTCTGATCCATGGCTTTCTTGCAGCCCAAAATCGAGGGGGGGGGGGGGGGGGGGGGGGTGGGTTTCCAAAGGGCACCCCCCTTTTGGCCTAAGTTTTGTCCACTTTTTCAAATCTTGACCAATTTTTGGCCTCTTCCACATCCGGGCTCCGATTCGACCTCTGAAAAATCCTGCGCGTCTGTCTCAGCATCCCGCACGGCAGTCAGAAAATTTATCAAAAATCCAAAAGTGTCGCTCGGGCACTTTTTAAAAGCCGTCTTTCACTTGGTGCTTAAAATCGTCCTAGCTGCAGCCGCTGCCTTCGATGTCGAAGATTTTTTCCCTAAATTTCATATTTTTTGGCAAATTTTAGGCACATCCCGGGCTCAAAACTCCGCTCTCACTCTAAAAGTGATAGTCAAGTACAATGCTTTATAGTAGTTGGATAGTAGCCTTCTGCCTCACTGTGCATATGGGATTCAAGGCATCTCTTCCTAGAGAATACATCATTTGTTATATCTTTCAACACATGGGTGCACTCCTAGTGGTGGGTTTGTTTCTTAGTTTAATCCCCTTTACTGTGTTCCTTGTTAATCCAATCTATCTACAAGTATACACACACTTACACTCTTGTACAGTGCAACCCGATGTGAGTTGTGTGAATTAGGCTTTCCAATTTTCACATGCAATCAAGTGTCTATGACGCAGGGTACAATCTTTGGTGAAATCAATCACATCCACACTTTTACTTATCAATTTCATGTAGTTCCAGTTCTTTCGCATGAATTGTGAAATTACTCATAATAGTTGATTTTGGGTCCCTTATGGGTTTTGGTAGAGGTGGTCTGATGTGGGTGATCAGCCCATGCAATCAAATTGAGTCTCTACCAAAGGCAAGCAGCTTGTGGTCAGTAATTTCAGTCACTCCTAGACTATTAGGTGTAAGTTCTAGGGACAATCATCTCTATGGTCTCATTTGCAGGTCTGGGTTCCAACCTAGAGTCCTAAGCAACTAGGTGTTGGCCTTAGCAAGTCTTGGACTAGCCAAAAAGGTCAAAAGTTGTGTTTTGGACAACCCATCCGAGTGGGCTCTGTGACCATCCAAGTAGTCAGACTTGAGGGGTGCCTATCTGAGTGTCTGAGTCGGTCATCTGAGGCCTAAGGGTTGGCCATCCGAGGTCCAAAAAGTGGTTTTTGAGTTGCACATCCGAGTCAGACGTCCGAGTATACTAAAGCTACTTGGATGTCCGAGTTTGATGAGAATTCGGTCATCTGAGGCCTGTGGGGGTCACCATTTGAGTGGCGTAGGAAAAATACCAAATGACACAAATATTGATTGTAATGATTTAATGCACAGCTTGTTTATGCACCCAGGGTTCTGACTTCATGCCATGAACATTAGGGGAGACTCAAAGCATACCTAGAGCACACAAATGCGATGATACGAAGGATTGTTGCTATTGCCTCTTGACCTGTAGCACTCTCTCTCTCTCTCTCTCTCTCTCTCTCTCTCTCTCTCTCTCTCTCTCTCTCTCTCTCTCTCTCTCTCTCTCTCTCTCTCTCTCTCTCTCTCTCTCTCTCTCTCTCTCTCTCTCTCTCTCTCTCTCTCTCTCTCTCTCTCTCTCTCTCTTAGTGTCTGAATGAGCTCTCTCTTTCCCTCACCTTTTGTTTCTCTCTTTCTTCCCTTACTGTTTATTTTCCTTACCATCAGGCATTAAAAATCTTTTTTCATTTTCTTCTCTATTCCCTTGTTTCTTGATTATTACAAAGCCTTATCTTTTCCTTCTTTTCTCCTTATTTCCCAACCTCAATGCATTCTACTAATGTAAAACCACATACCACTAATCTAACTGGTGGTCCTAAATCTTCCAACATCTAAATTATCAAACAAAGGAGATCGAACATCCTCCAACTCCCTTGCTTCCTACCTAAACTGAGTATAATTTTGGAGACAAACCCCTACTCTATCACTTGATTTGGAGCACACAAGCACTCAATCTTGAATCCATTTCTCCCGGCAATGAAACCAAAATGTTTTTGCTCTCAGGAGCACACTGCTCAAGACCCACGGACTGCTTATTGCTTCAAGATTTCGAGCTGAGAACTATGGCTATCTCTCACATTGCTGTGTGCACTCTTCGACACACAAATGTAGTGAGCTTACCTTTGAATCTGATTGAGTTGCCTCCTCCCACAAATCCATCGATAGCTTCATGATCTAAGATGCGCTTTCAAGCAAGCTCCATCTCCAAGCTTCAATCTTCAATCTCCATAGCCATATGCGTGAGAAGGGAGAAGAAGAAGAAGAAGAAGATAAGTAGAGAGGAGAAGAAGAGCTTCTCCATAGTCCCTCACTCCCTCATACACACTCTTCCTCTCTCACACTCCCTCACACACACACACACACAAGAAAGAAGCAAGAAGTAAGAATAAGAAGAGGGCAAGTTTAGCCACACACCAAGAGTGAGCTTCTTCATTGACTTTTTGACTTTTATACATGCCCTATCTCCTTCTTGGTGGGCGGCCATCTCCTTTTTGGTCTGGCCTTTGTCTTGACCTTTGTCCATTCCTTCACTCTTTTTCCTCCTCCTTCTTATTAGCATTGACCTTAACTCATGCTTCTCATTCTTTACAACTTACATGAGAGAGAGCACGACGCTCTTTTACAAAATAAATTATAATGCACATGGTGCTCTTTTTGTAGAAATATTAAGGTGTGCTTATTCTTGTGTGCCTCTCTCTTACATTTAGAATTTTTTCCTGCGCTTTGTGGCTTCAAATTTTCGTTAGTGTGCCTTTGTCCTCTATCTTCCTCTTGCCATGAAACTTTCTTTTGCTTCCGATTTTCCAGATTTTCTATCTTGGTCTTCTAAGGGTTAACAAATAGCTTTCTCAAAACAAGTGGACTCAACGGATTTCTGACGTGTTTCATATATACATAATGGTGAGCAACATAACCATTATATGCCAACCTGTACAAAAGATATCTTACTCTCATTGACCTATGCACTTGTAGAACACTTTGCAATACCTTTACATTATCATTGTCTTCCCTCACACCAGGTCTACAAAAAATAAGAATCCCAAACTTCTGATCCATACTCTGATTTGAGCGATTAGACTCACCATCTTCTACATTTGAATAGCCTATAAAAAACATCCATAGACTAAGTGGCTCAACCACTTTTTCTTTTCCCTTCTCCATGATATATTTTTTGCACTTGTAGAAGTGCTATTTGCATATAACCTACCACTCCATGGTCTCTTAGTTGACCTACTAGAAGATGACTCTTCTAGTCCAATCAATATTTGTCATTATGGATCCACATTTTTTACAACTATCTTTTCTTTTACATCATGTGCAATGATCTAATTTCTGGCAATATACCAACTATTTATCCCATCAAATACCACATCTCTCATCACTTGTATCTTGTATATAATTGCATTATAATATATGTAACCCTTTTTCTCAAGGGTGTAACCAATAGATATACACTTTTTAGCTTCTGGGTCCAACTTCTTTCTTAGCTCATCATGCACATGTATATATGCAATCCATCCAAACACGTTAACATGTGACTTATCTAGTTTCTTACCAATAAGCTTCTCCTTTGGTATCACATCATACACTGGACTAGTGGGATTCCTATTCATAAGATACATAGCTATAGATATAGCTTCAAGCCAATAATAATGAGGTATATTCTTTTCAACCATTAAGACTTGTGCAATTTTTGCAATGTACATATTCTTTCTTTTAGAAATACTTTTTTTTGTGGAATATACTTACATGTAAACTGCTTTTTTGAATTCCCTGTTATTTCATAAAATTACTAAATTAATTAGCGAGGTACTCTCCCTGCTCCTTGTCCATTTGAACTTAGGCACTTAATCTACACACTTATTTGTTATTCAACTACTTTTTTAATTCTAAAAGTAAGAGAATACCTCACTTTTCTCCTTCATGAAATACACCCATACCTTCCTTAGATAATCATCAATAAAGATAACATAATACTTACATCCAACCATTGATGTAGTAGAGCCCCGCATATTTGAATACAACATCCTCCTTACATATTTGAGAAAACGTATGCCTTGTCTATTTTTTGAATTAGTATGCTTCACATGCTTTTTGCATATAAGCTACTTTAAACTTAGGCAGTCCTATCATAATTTCACATTATCGTATATTCTTCAACCATTGTATATTTACATGGCCAATTAATTTATATCAAATGTCAATATCAATCATAATTCTTGTATCTTGTGCAAATATAGTAGCCTTCAGCTCATGTATATTTTTAGGTAAACATGTTTCCCAAATGATTACCTTTTGCAACCAGTTTATATCCATTCTTGAAATCTATAAAGTAGCCATCTTTATTGAACTTTACTTGTAATCCCTAAACTATTTGCCCAATAGAAACTAATTTTTTTTTTAATGTTAGGCGCATCTAGCACATCAACCAAACACTTAACTTTTTCATCCTACATAGATGATGAAACACTCCCAATATGAACAATAGCATACATTGTATTCTGACATGTTTCCATACAACCAAGCATTTTAGGATTTTTCATTTCTCTAAACCATTCTTCATGAGATGTCATAAAGTTAGAGGCATGTGAATCCACATACCATATATCATCACTCACTATTGATGCATTGGCATTTACTACATTCATCTTGTGTTCCATAATAAGCAACTTCTCATTATCAACATGATTATTGGTAGATGCATAATTGTTATTCTGATGTCTTCTCCCATTTCTATTATTTCCACCTCTTCACTTTTTTTAATGATAGTATGCAATATGATCTTTCCAACCACAATTGTAGCATTCTCTATTATTATAATCCATGTTCTATCTACTACATTTGCTATGGCTCCCTTGCCTCAAGACTAGCCTCTACTACTTATATGTGACTGCTCTTGTGAGTCATGCGATTGCCCCTGATTTTTCCAATAATAACCACCATTTCAACCTCTACCACCATGAGCTCTACCTCTACTTTTGTTAGAATAGAGCACATGTTCTAAACTATTCTTGCTATTTGTGATAAGGATGCATCAAGGTCGAAGGTCCTCTCTTCTAATATCAACATAGATATTAGATTTTCAAAATCAAGAATGGTATCTCTTGTGTTGATGGAGATTCAAAACTACTTGTACTCACCAAACTATCCAAACATGCAGCCACTATATTCCCAACAAGGGCAAGTCTCGATCTCGTGGCAATCTCGTAATAAGTCCCATAGATGTAATTCCTCTTTGACATGTCATTATTATGGGTAGCAAGGTCATATTAAGCTACAGAGCCATAAAATGTGCAATGATAGATGCAATGAGAAAGGCAAGGGGAAAGTGTAGGATAATGCAAAGAATGATGATTGTAGCGTTGTCTGTGGTAAGTCCTAGGTGAAGATTGAAGATATAAACATAGTGCATCTTGAGTTTGATGATAACTATATATTGACTACTTCATTTCTTGATGTGCTTAGTTGACCAATGGTTCATCTACTTACCCTGAGTATTGGCTACTTTATTCGGGGGCTTCTTTCCATGTTACCCTACATCAGAATTGGTTTCATACCTATCACAGTATTACAGGGTCTGTGAGACTAGAAAATAATATTGCATTGGATATCATTGGCATTGAGGATGTTAGATTGCAATTTGCTTGATGCAGCTCTTTTGTTTTGCATAATGTAAGTACGTCATATATCGGCTTTAACCAAAAGCCTCCTCTATGCCATGCAATTGGATGATGTAGGTTAGGTATCAACCTTATGATACCATTCCTTGTTTGAGAGCTTGTTTCTAACTATATAAGCTCTTATGCAGCTTAAATACTAATTGCTCATTGCCTTTTATAACAAACCCTTGAGGTTGTTGCATGTAGATATCCTCATGCAAGTCCCCATGCAAGAAAGTGATCTTTACATCCATTTGTGCCAAATCCATATCCTCTCTAGCAAACAATGCAAGAACCATATGAAGGGTGGTCATCTTGACTACTAGTGAAAAGATGTCATCAAAGTATATTCCCTTCTCTTGCTTGGATTTTTTGGCTACCAATCTTTCCTTGTACTTAGGCAATGCACCATATAGAGATGCCTTTGGCTTATAGATCCACTTACATGATATGCATGGTCACTCTTAAAAGCAAAGGAATTGCTTCCCATGTAGCATTCTTTTCCAAAGAATCCATCTCTGGTACATAGCCCTCTTCACCTTATTTCTATCATCCCTAATCATAGCATCATCATAACAAGAATGCTCACCACAATCCATGACCATGACATAGTTTAAAGATGAAGTATATCAATCTTATGGTCTAAAAACCCTTGTAGACCTACGTAAAACTGGATCATCCCCCCTCTAAACATGTCTTTCCATTGAAAGACACAAGGACAAAACAAAAGGATATGAAGAAGGAGAAAGCTTCAAATTTTTTGTAAATGTCATGAAATTATTGTTGTGAAAGAGATTCAGGATCCTCTCGTGCAAATTGTAACAAGAATGGATAGGCACTCAGCATAGGTGAAGGGAGGTGAGCCTTGAAGTGAAAGCACTAGTGAGAGCAAGAGCTATGGTGGAAAGAGCAGGAGCAAGAGAGAGAGAGACTCCAAATGTGAGAACTCCAATAGTCACAATGTGTGATTGGCCTTCCCTTTATTCAAATGCCACTAAAAGAATAAAGAAATGAAGTGATAGGGATGGGGACACCCATCGCCTGCAATGTGCAGGCGCGGGTACTATTAGTGTAGTAATACATGGATAGCTAGGCAGAGGTGCCTTTACCCCCAATAGCCTCCCACTTAAAGGAAAATCTATCTCAGTGAGTAGAAAAAAAAGAAAAAAGTACAAGTGTACATAGGTACAATAGGATTAGGAAAGACGTAATCTCATTCTACTCCCATCATCTTCTTAAGGAAGGCAAAATGCTCCACTAAGAGACTTTTTGTGAGCAATTCTTCACGATTCTGATTAGTCGAGATCTTGACAAGATCAATAGTCCTATCCTCAACGACCTCACAAATGAAGTGATATCTCATCTCAATGTATTTTATCTTCACATAAGAGGATCGAATTCTTAGCTAACTAGATATCACTCAGAGAATTCGAGTGCAATGTAGGGATAGCATCTATCATACCAAGGTCAACAACCAAACGGCCTAACCAGATGGCTACAGCATACTTGACCTCTATAGTGGAGAGGGCCGTGCATTTCTACACCTTGGATATCCATGAAATAGCACCTCTAGCAAAAGTAAACACATAGCCAGAAGTGGACTTCCTACTATTTGCATGTCCTGCATAGTCAAACTCAGTATACTCCATGACTCTTGTATCCTAGTTGCTATAAAAAATGCATATATCAGCAATGCCCTTTAGGTACCTCATGATACCTTTCACGACATCCCAATGCCTCTTGTTAGGTGTAGACATACAACGTGCCACAACATTAACTACAAAAGCAATATTTGGATGGGTGGCTATCATGGCATATATAAGACGGCCTAACCAGATGGCTACAGCATACTTGACCTCTATAGTGGAGAGGGCCGTGCATTTCTACACCTTGGATATCCATGAAATAGCACCTCTAGCAAAAGTAAACACATAGCCAGAAGTGGACTTCCTACTATTTGCATGTCCTGCATAGTCAAACTCAGTATACTCCATGACTCTTGTATCCTAGTTGCTATAAAAAATGCATATATCAGCAATGCCCTTTAGGTACCTCATGATACCTTTCACGACATCCCAATGCCTCTTGTTAGGTGTAGACATACAACGTGCCACAACATTAACTACAAAAGCAATATTTGGATGGGTGGCTATCATGGCATATATAAGACTGCCCATTGTAGATGCATAGGGAATCTTATCCATCTCAACCTTCTAGTCATTTGATTGTGGACAATCAGTCTATGATACCTTCACATGAGAAGGCAATGGACAGCCAATAGGCTTCACATCCTGCATATGGAAGCACTCAAGGACTTTATGGATATATTGCTTTTGTGATAAATAGAGTAGTCCTCCCTTGAGACATGTCATGCATAATGCACATACCAAGTATATGAGAGGCATGTCCCATATCTTTCATCTCAAAGATCTTTTTTATCTGAGCCTTAAGAGCATCTAGTTCATCGTGATCTTTCCCTGCCAAAAGCATGTCATCCACATAGATTACCAAAATCAATAATGAACCATCATGGACTTTCTTCATGTATAAGCATGGATCCATAGCACTATGACTGTAGCCCTGTGACTACATAAAAGCATCAAACTTACAGTATCATTCCCTAGGTGCGTGCTTTAGACCATAAAGACTCTTCCTCTGTCTGCACACTAGGTGTTCCTTACCAGGCTTTGCAAAACCCTTAGGTTGCTCCATGTATATCTCATCATGCATGTCCCCATGTAAGAAAGCCATCTTGACATCCAATTGATAAAGATCCAAATCAAGGTGGGCAACCAAAGCTAGGACTAAGCACATGTTAGTCATCTTAACCACAGGAGAAAAGACTTCAACAAAGTCAACACCATGTTCCTGCTTAAAACCCTTAGCAACCAATCTAGCCTTGTATCCTGGCTTGGGGTGGCCATGGATACTTTTCAACTTGTACACCCACTTGGAAGGCAAAGCCTTCTTGCCACTAGGTAAGGAAACCAGGTCCCACTTATGATTCTTATACAATGAGTCGATCTCAGAGTGCATATCCCTCTCCCAGGAGTGACAGCCACCCCTGCACATAGCCTCATCATAGGTGAGAATCTCTCATGTATCTGTATCCAAGACATAATCCATGGAGGGCACATAACATAACGATGAGGAGCTCATCTATCTCTAGTAGAACTCCTCAAGGCAGGTTATGCTTGCCTATTCAACATCTTGTTTAACATCTTGGCCATGAGCATTGGCTGCTAGTACAAGCTATCTAGCTGGCTTTGCAAGAGTAAGAGGCTCCTCCTGAAAGATAACCATGTATATCTCAACCACTTTCTCAGGCTACCTATGCATCTTGTCTTCATATGGAAGATTATATCATCATGGCTACTACGGATGACTTTTCGCACCTACAGATCCCAAAGACACTAATCCATCTCACCTGCATCTTCATAGCCAAGGAAAATGCATTTCACACTTTTCGGATCCAGCTTATTGCATTGGTCCTTGGGCACATGGCAAAAGGCCTCATATCCAAAGACACGTAAATGAGCATATGAGGGAGGCTTTCATGCCTATATCTCCCCTACAACTTGGAAGTCAATACCACTACAAGGTGAGATGTACGGTAGTAGAGACTATCTAAACCCAAAAATACTATGGATAGCCTGCCTGGCTAAGCATACTATGGACCCTCTCCTAGATAGTCGTATTCATGTGCTCAACCATACTATTCTGGGGAGGGGTGTAAGGGGCCGTCAAAACTGATGCTTAATATCCCGCTTGACACAAAACTACTCAAAGACACATGAGATGTACTCACCCCCATTATCTGTCCTTAGGCATTTTAGCCTATGCCTAGAGTGATTCTCTGTGAGACCGAGAGCAAGCCAATGTTGATGGACGGCCAAGACATCAAATTTCTAATTTATGGGATAAACCCAAACCTTATGTGAATAATCATCAACAAATGTGACAAAGTACTTCCACCCCCTAATGACTAACAGGGCATGAGTCCACATATATCTGAATGCACAAGAGCCAAAGGCTCACCCATGTGTAGAATACCAAACTTGTTAATGTGAATTCCTAGTCTACCTATCATATAAACAATGATTACACGACTCAAAATGCTAGTCAAAAGGCAAAAAATATTGCCAAGCATAAAACATTTTTATTTCGTTAAGCGACGTATGCCTAAGAAGAGCATGCCAAAGAGATACATGTGAACCCAGTGACAAAACATGGTCAATAGTACCAAATACAACCAAGGGGTAGAGGTTGTCAGACTTGGCACCTCTTGCAAGAACAAGCCTACCACAAGTTATCTTCCATGAAGAACCACCAAAGCATATATAATAACATGCATCATCAAGCTGCCCAGCAATAGACATAAGGCTTTTAGTCAATGCAGGTACATGACATACATTATGCATAACAAAAGTGCTACTAGCAGAGGGAAACTATAGAGTGACATAACCAATGCCAACAATAGCAAGAGACTGATCATCATCTAAGTGCAAAGAACCAAATACACTGCAATAGATATGAAACCACTCACACGGGGGTCACATGAAAAGATACACCCGAATCCAAGAGCCAACACTGTGCATGCATAGTCTAAGAGCCTCGATCACCTTTGAGAGGCATCACATGAAAAGGCTGCTAAAATGTGGTCACCATTGTACCCCTCGGGCTACATGATATTTATCTTCTCAACCTTCATGCTAGACTTTGGAGGTATAATATTGCGATCATTGGATTTCTCCTACACTTTCTCTTTCCCCTTTTCTTTGCGCTTGTCATCACGTATCTTATGGCATTGCATCTGTATGTGTCCTCCTTTCCCATAATAATGGCATGTAAGATCAAACTTACATCCACACGGGACTTGCTACATCCACATGACTTAGACCAGGACTTCTAAGAGTCCTTCCCATGATGATCATTACCTTTCTTGCCACCTCTAGCAGATAAAGCATGAGAACTACGAGAAGTGTCATTGTTTTTCTTATTAATTTCTTTAGTCAAAAGAGCACTCTCTACATCTTTCAATTTCAGCCCATCAAGTTTGGTGGTACAAATCACAGTGTGAAATACATCCCAAGACTTAAGTAAAGTACCAAGCATAAACAAAGGATGTAGATTATCCTGAAACTCAATACCCTAATGAAGCAGATTCTTCATGATAGAATGAAATTGGCTAAAGTCAGTAGACAATAGGGTCCCCTCCTTCATGTGGAGATCCATCAAAATTGTTTAAGCCAATATATCTACAAAGCAAGGCTCTACTTTGCATAAAGTTCCTGAATCTTTTCCCATAGATTCCATGCACTCTAATCTTCATCTTCAACAACATTATTGTGAACCTCTTCAAAGAGTGATAAAATGATAGGGGACTTACGTAGTGCATCTAAATCAGTGGAGTCATCATCATCCATGTTCTCCAGTTTAATACCCTTGTTTCTTAGTGGCTTAATTCACCAAAATGTGCCATGTTTAAGACTTCTAGTAGCCATAGTTGGTGCCATCTAACTTGACAATGTTAAACAAAGCCGTGTCTTTGAGATGACCAGCCATAAATGAGTCAAACAAATGCAGACAATGTAGAAGATAGGCTATTGTAGTTAGCAAGAAACAGGCCAAAACCATTGCCAAAAAACAAGTTGAAAATAAGAGAAACTACTAAACTAGTCAGTTGTCCACCAAATATGACCAAAAGGATGTCAAACAGTAACGATTGCCCTCAATAAATGCTCACAGTCTGCAATTTACATCTTGATGTAATAAATCACAACAGTTAGGTAAAAGAAGCCATAAGCAAAGCTATCACTCTGATACATAACCAACTACAACCACCACAAAGCAAATACATCTAATACTGAGTGAAAAAGAGCAATGAGTACCAAGAAGTGTCAACCAACTAGGGGGTCAAACAAGATACATCTCATAGACATAAAAATCGTGCATGTAATAAGTTTCAAGGTAACAAAAGAGACCAAGCACAGGCACATTTGATAGAGCAATGTAAGTAAAGCTCGATATATAGCCATTCAAGATGCATACATAACTGACAACACCATGACAGATATAGGTGCCTACCCAAGAGTAGGGTCAGATCAGTCCACTAAGCATGAACTGCATACATGAAGCACAGAGAGAGCAGATACATATCAATGTCCCACGATCTCAAGCTCGCCTATAAAGTCAAAGCTCTATGTATATCCAAATAGGCCAGAATCTCCCACTAGAAGGAAAGTCAAATGCATACGGAGCAAGCACTACTCAAATACATCAATACATATCATCAGACATCTGACATTCAAGTAGGACACATTTGGAGCATAAATCCCAAAGTAGCTCAAGCCTGCAATGCATAAAGCACTTAAGCTTCCAAAGTTGAGTAGATGGTAACCAAATAGAGTGTGCAAGATCTCTAAAATGCTTGAATACAATCATAGATGAACCCCCAAATGTCAATCAACAGACATAGACATTCTAAGTAGCATCCATTTCTAACGTAAGTATCAAAGCATGAAGCCTAGATGTCAAGCATAGACAATAGGCATAAACTATCACAAAGAACACCAATTGTAGTTCAATGCTAATTAGTGTAGACCGAAACAGAGCTTAATCACTACTCAAAAGCATTCTGAAAACAAAACAAGGCATTTTTCAACCTCCATATACATCCAAATGATTCACCAGGGAAGCACATGTAAGCAATAGGTAGAGCATACACTGACCAAATAGACTTCAGCCCTAGTTATTATAGTAGTAAATTCACTATCAAAACTCAGTAAATCAATCCTCAAATCAAGCTCAAAGCCACCTCAAATCATGGGCATATGATATACCAGTGTACTAGCATCAATGGTACACATCAATAGTGCATATAGAACACCCGAATCATAGCCAGGAGCAATAGGCATATAAAATCCATGTTAAAAGAGGTTCAACGTGTTGTATACAGTAGTGAATACATTGTCAAACCAAGCTATTTTAGTACCAAAATTAGCTACAAATCCAACCCATAACACAGGCATACATTCTCGTACATGTAGACATCACCTCAGCATAACTGTCAGGATCATAAGACCAACAAAGCTAGCCATAGAAGCATCAAACAAGGTGTTGCCCTATATTTCCAACCAACAAAACTCAGCCAAAACAGAGCAAATGAAGTGGTTAAATCAGTCCAAAATCGATTCCAAGTAATGAATAGCATCCCCGAATATATAAGCATCAACCAAGCATTATCCAACCAATGGCAATGAGTGTAGACATCAAAGATAAGTGATGCCCTATTTTATGATAGTCTATGGGCTGTTATAACAGTCCAAATCTAAAGCTTAATGCTCAAATCGAATGCCAAGAGTGGAAGGATCAATGTCAAGCATCAAAACCAAGTGTATAAGTGCTTGTATAACTGCCCAATGAAGAAGATCTACTGTAGGAGATGAAAAATGTGAAGTATTGCTAAAAAAGGGCCTATTCCACACAACGTGATGCTGCTTCAACAGGGTGAGAGCTATGGTGGCTACTCCAACTTGCTCGAAAAGACTCAAAGAGTGCCCAAGAAGAATGCAACCGATAGGAAGCTCGAACGGAGTAGCTATGGATACCAACAAAGAGATGACCGCTATAGATATTCAAATGGAAGTTGAGAGTGTGCCAAACTAAGTTCAAGCTCACGAAGAAGAAGGCTTTAATACCAATTGAAAGGAGATGAGCCCTAAAGTGGAAGCTTGTGTGGGAGCAAGAGCTATGGTGGAGGGAGCAGGAGCAAGAGAGAGAGTCTCCAAATGTGGGAACTCCAACAGTCACAATGTGTGACCAGTCTTTCCTTTATTGAAATGCCACTGTAAGAATAAAGAATGAAGTGATAGTGATGGGCACCCCACCACCTGCAGTGTGTAGGCACAAGTACTGTTAGTGTAGTAATATACAAGTCGCTAGGCAGAGGTGCCTTTACCTACAACAATAGGAATATGGTTTAAGCGCATGCAAGGGTGGAGAGAGTGGTCTTTTGGCAATAAGATGGGCAGGATGCCCAAGGGAAAAGGGGAAACCCTAAACCTAGAAAATGTATATAAAAATGATGAAGATGAAGAGAAAATGCTATTCTTGTGTGTGCCAACTTTGCTTCTCTACCTTCTTGCCTAAGTCTTGTGAGAGAGTGAGTGAGAGTAAGAGTGAGTGAGTGAGTGAGTGAGTGAAGGGTGAGGGACAAGGAAGTGAAACCTCTAGCCTTCTCTCTTAAGCTCTCTTATGCCTTACCATGCTTTCTCTTGCATGATGAGGCCATAGAGGATTGAGGGTCGTTGATGTGCTCACTTGAATCATGGAGCTAGTGATGTGACCTTTGGATTGGGGTACGTAGCATGATGCTCACTACAACGGTTCCTTTTCGGCTCATTTCCAATCCGCATGAGTGACTAGGTGAGAGCTAGTCCAATGAGACATGTGTCCAAGCTCTTAAAGGAATAAGGGTGTGCCCCTCAACATATTGAGTGTGAAGCCCAACATTTTGGTTCTATTGTCGTTGGGATAAGGGCACATGGATTGCATATCACTCATATGGGTTTTCCCATAGAATAGGAGGATACTAGTTGCATCAACCTTGAAATGCATGCGTAAACTAGTTCCTTTTGTTGCCTTTTTATTGATTTGATTGTAACATCTACATTGCACATTATCATGGATTTGGTAAGTTGATTTTGTTTTCCTCTAGCATAAGATATGTTAAACGCATTCCTTTCTTTTGTTATTTCCACTTTTAATTTTGGTTCTGGCACCAACAATACACTCTCACATGCATAAGTGGGAGAGAGCAACATGAAAGAATGAGAATTGCACACCAACAAAAAAGGGGGGAAATTTTTATTGACAAGCTTCATTGTACAACCGTGGCTCGTGCCTTGTAGCGAGAGTAGTTTAGATTGGGAATGGTAGAGCATCTGGGGCTTGAAATATGTGAAGAGGGTTGTTAACACGTACAAATAGGTGTTCGGGTTCCCCTTTTGCTTTTGGAAGTCAAAAGGGGGGCTAGGAAGAGTGGGGGTGGTTGGAACATTAGGTGGAAAAAGGGACTTGTTTAGCCCGTATCCCTTTTTTGCCCAAAAAAAAAAAACAATTAAACAACCGTCAGTGTTTTTTTTTAAAGCTTTGGCTTTCTTTTTTTATCTCCCCTTCGCATGATTGGATCCCGTTATTATTTTCACCATCATCGTCTCTATCACCATCCTCTCCCTCACCACTATCACTGTCCCGGCCACGGCTGCTACCCCGGCATCTGTCGCCCATGTTCTTCCTCTTCACTGCCTCCTCGAGGTTCCCTCACCATCCATGTCTTCTTCATCCAAACCTCTGTTACCTTCATCGACGTTGTCTTTATCGGCATCACCGTGGAGCCACTGTCGCAGTTGTCAAAGCCTGCCGGCGAGCCACCTCTTCTCGCCCCTGTCACTGCCACCACCTTGGCTACTATTGAGCTTCCATGGCAACTGCGTCACGGCCAACATAGCCGCCACCAACATGCGCGCCGGGTCATAGCCTACAGTAATATAGAATCTCTCGCCGCTCCACGTCCTGGGTGGTCACCGCATGGTCACGACCACCTGCAGCTTCCAACGCATCATGTTTCCTGCACCCTGCCATCCACCATCATCATCATTACTGCTTTCCTCCCCCCCGCCATCATCACCATAACCACTCTCTTCGTCACTCTCTTTCCCACCATCACCATCCACCATCACGTCCCTTCTCCCCTTCATAGTCTCCAGCTTCACCTACCACGCCGTCATTACCTACTCCATCCCCATCATCTCCATCTCCAACATCAATTATGACACCACCAACATCACCCTCATCTACCTAACCCCTATCGCATGTATCACTACACCATACAAAGGAGAAAAGGAGAAGAGAACAGGAGGAGCTACATTGACAGAGGCAAAGTTATAGTCGCAGGAGGAGGAGCTACATTGACAGAGGCAAAGTTATAGTCGCAGGAGGAGCAGCAGCTCATAGCCACCACTTAAAAGGAGGAGCAACCCACCAATGAACACCATGGCAAGCCCATAATAGTAGTAGGTATGAACTTCAAGCCTACTCGCATGTGTATTTATTAGCAAGGAATTAGCATCTCTATACATCGTCAAGTCGAGGTCCTAGCCCATAATGTCTTGATGACTCTCAACCCTCTTGAAGGGTGAGTGTTCACAGATGACAAAGTGGCAGGCCTAGCAACCTTTGCACATAGGTGGTGCTAAATGCTCACATGCATAAAGGTGGGCCCTGGTGCATGCACTTGCATTGAAGAGCGTAGCACTTATGTTCTTAACTTACTTTTTAAAATACCCTATGTGCTAAAGGTTATTCTTCTCATTCTGAGGGTAATTCCATGTGCACCCCTTTGCATTTGTGTGTAGCAATGTAAGTACTAGGCCTCCCTCTTGGTCACTCTACCATCTAACCTCCTCTTTAGTAGATAGGGGACGTGGCAATACTAGATTCCTATGTGCACGGCAGTTGCATCCAAGAGCATGGAGGCACACATGTAGTGAGATATAATGCCAAAACTTGAAAGGTGAGAAAAGCTTGCACGGGAGAGCTATGTTGGGAGAGCAAGAGCAAGAGAAAGAGAGAGACTCACAATGTGGGAACTCCAATAGTCACAATGTGTGATCGGCCTTCCCTTCATTCATCTGTCACTAAAAGAATAAAGAATAAAGTGACAGTGATGGGCACACGCCGCCTACAGTGTGCAGGTGCAGGTACTGTCAATGTAGTAATACACAGGTGGCTAGTCAAAGGCGCCTTTACCCACAACAACCTCCCACTTAAAGGTGAATCTACCCCAGTGAGGAGTGAAAAAGAAAAAGAAAAGATAGTACAACATGTACACATATACAATAGGATGAGGAAAGACATCATCTCATCCCACACCCATCAATCTCCTGAGGAAGGCAAAGCGCTCCGTAGAGAGGCTTTTAGTGAGCAAATCTATAGGATTCTGGTCAGTCAAAATCATTCAAAATCTTAACAAGGTTAAAAAACTTCTCCTCAATGACCCCACGTATAAATTGACACCTCACCTCAATGTGTTTCATCTTCTCACGGAAGACCGGATTAACTGAATAGCACTCATAGAGTCTAAATGCAATGTAGGGATAGCATCAATACCAAGGTCATGAACCAAATGGCCTAACCATATGGCCTCCTTACAAGCCTCAGTGACTGCAACATACTCAGCCTCAGTCATGGAAAGAATTGTGCACTTTTGCACCCTGGACATCCAAGAGATAGCACCTCCATCATAGATAAACACATAGCCAGAAGTGGACTTCCTACTGTCTGCATGTCCTACATAATCAAAGTCAATGTGCCTCACAACTCCTGTATCCTAGCTGCCATAGCATATGCAAATATTTGCAGTGTCCTTCAGGTACCTCATGATACCCTTCACGGCATCCCAATGGTTCTTGCCAGATGTAGTCATATAATATGCCACAACACCAACTGCAAAGGTAATATCTGGACGAGTGACTATCATGGCATACATAAGACTGCCCACTGCGGATGGCATAGGGAATCTTGGCCATCTCGGCCCTTTTCTCATTTGCCTGTGGACAATCGACCTGTGATACCTTCACATAAGAAGGAAATGGACAGCCAATAGGCTTCACATCCTGCATGCGGAAGCA
Source organism: Lygodium microphyllum (assembly GCF_053477565.2). NCBI lineage: Eukaryota > Viridiplantae > Streptophyta > Polypodiopsida > Schizaeales > Lygodiaceae > Lygodium > Lygodium microphyllum. The sequence goes on along the minus strand of NC_141146.1, from coordinate 21,165,311 downwards.
CTCAAGGACTTTATGAATGTACTCCCTCTGTGACAAGTAGAGGAGTCCCTAATGCCTGTCACATCTAATGCGCATACCAAGTATGTGAGAGGAGTCCCTGATGCCTGTCACATCTAATGCGCATACCAAGTATGTGAGAGGCATGTCCCAGATCCTTCATCTCAATGCTCTTCTTGAGCTGAGCCTTAAGAGCATCTAGCTCATCATGAGCTTTTCCTGCTAATAACATGTCATCCATATAAAGTACCAAAATAAGCAAAGATTCATCATGGATTTCTTCGTGTAGAAGCACGGATCCATTATACTATAACTGTAGCCCTGTGGCTGCATAAAAGCAGGATGCACCATGTAAATCTCATCATGCAAATCTCCATGTAAAAATGCCATCTTGACATCTATCTAATACAAGTCCAAGTCAAGCTGCGAGACTAAGGCCAAAACCAAGCGAAGGATGGTTATCTTAACCACAAGAGAAAAAACTTCATCAAAGTCAACTCCATGCTTCTATTTAAAATCCTTAGCAACAAGTCTTGCCTTATAAGCTAGCTTGGGGTGTCCAAGGGTACTCTTCAACTTGTACACCCATTTGCATGGCAGAGCCTTCTTGCCGCTAGGCAAGGAAGCCAAATCCCAAGTCTCATTCTTATGCAAGGAATCTATCTTAGACTGCATAGCCCTCTCCCATGAGTGAGTGTCACCCCTGCGCATAGCCTCATCATAAGAGAAAGGCTCTCCTACATGTATAACCAAGACATAATGCATCGAGGGCTGAAATCTGTCAGGGGGAATCTATCTCTAGCAGAACACCACACTGTAGGCTCTACTACATGCTCAACATTTTGTCCAACACCCTGGCCATGAGTACCTGCTACTGTTGCAGCCTGTCTAGCTAGCTGTATGGAATCTTATGGCTCCTCCTGAAATATAACCCTACGTATCTCCACTATCTTCTTAGGCTGCCTATGCATCTTGTCTTCATGGAAGACTACATCATGGCTATGGATAACTCTCCATGCCTGCGAATCCCATAGACGGTAACCCATCTCTCCTACATCTCCATAGCCAAGGAATATGCATTTAACACTCTTAGGATCCATCTTGTTACGCTTGTCCTTGGGCACATGGCAAAATGCCTCACATCCAAGGACACGTAAATGTGCTTAAGAGGGAGGATTTCCTGTCCATACCTCCTCTGCAACCTAGAAATCAATGGCACTACAGGGGGATCTATTAATGATATGCATGGCAGTCGTAACTGCCTCAGTCCAAAAGTGCTAGGGTAGGCCTGTATGGCTAAGCATATTGTGAACCCTCTCCTAGATGGTCCTATTCATCTGCTTAGCCCTACCATTCTGGGGAGGGGTGTAGGGGGCGGTCAACTAACGTTTAATACCCCTCTCATCACATAGCTGCTCAAAAGCACGTGAGACATACTCACCCCCATTATCTATCCTTAGGCATTTCATCCTATGCCCAAACTGGTTTTCTGCCAAAGTAAGCCATCTCTAAAAAACTGCCAATACACCAAACTTTTGCTTTATGGGATAAGTCCATATTTTATGTGAAAAATCATCTATGAAAGTAAAAAAATACTTCATACCACCCATAGACTTACACGACCTGGGCCCACAAACATCAGAATAAACCAAATCCTAGGGCTCACTCATGCGTGACATACCAGACTTCTTATGCATAGACCTTGTCTGCCTGCCATAAAGACAATGATCACAAGAATCAAAATGAGAATAGTCAAGGGGCGGTAAGTACTGTAAACCAAAAAGCATTTTCATTCCCTTAATGGACATGTGCCCCAAACGAGCATGCCAAAGAGATACATGAGGTAAAGACCCCACAGACAAAGCATGTTCAACTGTAAATCCAGAAACAACTAAGGGGTAGAGGCTGCCAGCCTTGGCACCTCTCGCAAGCACAAGCCTGCCATGAGTAATCTTCAATGCAAAGTCTCCAAAAGATACATGATATCCTGCATCATCAAGCTATCTAGCAGACATGAGACTGTGTATCAATGCAGGTACATGACGTACATCGTGCATAAAAAAACTGCTACCAAAAGGAAATTGTAGCCTAACATCACCAATGCCGACAATCTCAAGAGACCTGTCATCACCCAAGCGCACATAACCCAAAAAAAAATGGTATGAATGGAACCACTCTCAGCAAGGTGTCACATGAAAGGACGCACCTAAGTCTAAGAGCCAACACTGCGTATATATAGAGTGTATCTCTGTCATCTGCAAAGCATTAGATGAAGCTGTTGCAAGGATATAATCCCCATCACTATCCTCGGGCTACCTAACATTGATTTCTTTAATTTCAACACTTCACTTAGCAAGTACTATGCTGCGATCAAAAAACTTTTCCTGCACTTTCTCTTTCCCCTTGTCTTTGTGCAATTCATGACACTATGGCCTTTCTTCTCACAATGATGACAAGTCAGATTTGCATTTCTCCCACGAGACTTACTGCACAACTTGCCATGCGACTTGGACCGAGACTTCTACGAATCTCGTCCACGGCCATTACCACGGTCATTCTTTGCATTTCCATCATGTCGGCCTCTAACTGTCAAAGCATGAGACACATGAGAGGCATCCAAATTCTTACGGTTTATCTCTTCCTACAGAAGAGAGCTCTCAACATCAGATAGCTTCAAAGTAGTGGTGGCAGAAGCACATAAGGCAGTGCATAATACATCCCAAGATTCATTAAGAGTTCCAAGAAAGAACAACGGAGTTACATCCTCTTTGAAATCAATGCCTAGCAAAACCAAGTTCTTAAGAATAACATGAAACTGGCTCAGATGAGCTGACATGGTCACATTCTCTTTCATGCGGAGATCCATAAGTTGTTTCAGTCAATACATTTGACTTGCAAGACTTTGCTTGTCATAGAGGTTCTTGAACTTATCGCAAAGCTGCCAAGCACTCTGCGCTTCCTCAACCATATTGTAATGCACCTATTCAGTGAGAGACGATGAGGGTGGACTTGCATAACTCATCAAGCTCCATCCATTCATCATTAGTCATAGTTTCAGGCTACCCTCCACTCAACCTTAGTGGCTTTATCTACTATTTCTGCACCAATACCTGACAAACTTGGCTCTTCCAATAGGCATAATTCATACCATCAAGCTTAGTGATGTTGAATATAGCATTGTCAATGGAAGAAGATGCCATACTACAAGTTGAAACAGTGCAGACAATTCAAAACTACTTGATGTAAACTATAGAAAATGACCAAAAAACCACCAAAACCAAGGCAAAATGGTGAGAAACGAGTATTTAATGATATTGTCCACCAAGTACCATCAAAAGCACATCAAACCAAGATTATTCAACATGAAAAATACATGACATTCCAGAGATATATACTTGCTGTAATTTATGACAGCAGTGTACAATGAGAGCTAATAGTAGGCAAAACCCAATATTCAAAGTCAATCATTGACTGTCAATGCAAAACCAGCATCAAGCGGGCATCAACAAGCATGTAACAGTCAAACTGACATGAGCCAACACCCAAGCATGTCAGACAAAGTCTGTCAATAAAGTCAGTATTACCCCCAATCAATAGGGCAAAATGTACATACCACTGCCAAGACTCAGTGTTTGCTCATTGAATACAAAGCTGAATCAACCCAAGTACATCTATACGCACCAAGGCATATCAACCATACATCGTCCACAAGGAGATCCCAGTCTCAAGTATCCAAAAGCTCAAGTACATAACCTGCATGCTCAATGTCTGTCAAATGACAATATACATAAACTCTCCCACTGGCACAAAAGTCATAATAGATAAGAAACCTCTGACAAAACCACTTCAGCCCTGAAGTTTCTAGCATATATTCATTGCATAAAATCGAGTATTTTTCAGCTCAAGATCAGCCCAAAATGATGGCAAATTAGTAGGTATACATTCCTTAAACTCTGGCATCAGCCATAGGCATTTGGGCATCAAATAGCCAATGCTATCCAAGCATAAATATAAAGTGCTGATGTAACACTATTTGTGGCTGCCCATGGACTATGAAAAATAGTCTTCGACTGAGGTCAATCAGTCCACAAATCAATGCCAATGATAAACCACCAATGTCGAGCATCAAGGGGGTGTTCCCAAGTGCCACATGAAGTGTTTTCAAGCTGCCAATGAGTGCCAAGGGAGGGCTGAAGTAAAAAATGAAATTTTACATGCCTTCAAACTGGTGCAAATAGGGCTGATGTTGTTGGCTATGCTACTGGTCTATGTGGCATCAATGGGGTAGAAGGGGGACTCAAGTAGGGCCTAAAGAAGGCCTACACAAAGCCTTGTCAAGCCTAATCGGGCAGGAGCCAAGATATGAAATGGGGGAGCTCCAATGATTGGAGTTATGGTTGCCCTTCCTGTTGTACCTTGCAAATTGAAATAAACACTCAAAAGAATGCTTCAATACCTCTGAAGGAATGCCCTGAGGTTGCCAATGGGCCGGGTAGGTGCTTGGGAAGACAGAAAGTGATCGGAGCTCAAAGGAGTAGGATATGGTTGCCACCAAGAGTGAGAACCAATGGTGTAGGGATTCGAATGAATGCTGAAGGAGTCACTAACCAAGCTCGAATGCTCAAGCAACCATGCTCCAATACCAATTGAAAGGTGAGAAGGACCAAAGCTTGCACAGGAGAGCTATGGCAGGAGAGCAAGAGCAAGAGAGAGAGAGACTCACAATGTGGATACTCCAATAGTCACAATGTATCACCACCCTTCCCTTTATTCATCTGTCACTAAAGGAATAAAGAATAAAGTGACGGCGATGGGTGTCCACCGCCTGTAGTGTGCAAGCATGGGTATTGTCAGTGTAGTAATACACAGGTGACTATTTGGAGGTGCCTTTACCCCCAAACAAAACTATGGACATGTTTTGAATTTTAATTAATCATCTTGTCATGTTGGTTTTGCACCCCCACTCACTCATGTTGCACTTCGTGTCTACACCTCCACGCACACATAGTCTCTTCCTGCATAGTCATAACCACATCCAGCCTACATACCACTAAGCACAACATGCAAGGATACACTTGATACCTCTTTATTTCTCCATGACTCACCTCCAACCTACTTAGCAGGGATGACCATGAGGTGTGGTGATAGGAGACAGTGGTCTTGTGTGTCACGTATGTAACACACATCAAGGACGCCTTGCCCACATCCCTCTTGAACACAAAGGCACGCACCTAGAAACTTTTGTGTCTCTTCAACCCACATTTGACCTACTTAGCAAGGATGACTATGGGAGGGATAGACATGAGAGGTACCTTGGTGTGTCACATGCATGTGACACACACATACACCCACCATAAATACACGTAATCAAGAGCACATCACACATAGCTTACTGACACGTGCTCTTCACACTATCCTCACACTATCTCACATCAACACACTGCTTGGCAGGCACATCAACCACTAACACACGCATAGGGACTCTCCCTTCTTCCTTGTCTCAATTCATGTCCAACCTTTTAGGTAGGGACGACTAAGGGAATTGGCAGGAGAGGGGCAGTGTCATAGTGTGTCACTTATGTGACACATGCTCACCCCTCACTATGTCATACACTGACCGTATGATAAAGAGGGTAGTAAGGATGGAGGCTTATGGTTTCCTAGATGGATTTTCACGGTACAACCAAGTCCAAGTCCACCCTAAAGACAAATCAAATATTTCATTCACAATAGAATGAGGAGTCTTTGCCTATATAGTTATGCCCAAATTGCATAACTAACACACCTTGAACATTCCAAAGACTCATGTGCACCATTTCAAGGATATGCTTAGGAAATGGCTTGAGGTATTTGTCAATGACTTATGTGTTTATCCCAATTAGGAGGAGCATCTTGAGTAACTCCCGCTTGTTTTTGAAAGTTGTTGATAGCATCAATTGTCCCTGAACCCACTTAAATGCCAATTTTGGGTAATGCACAATATCACATTGGGCTATGTTATATCCAAAAATAGTATTGTAATACATATTGCCAAGATAAAGGTAATTATAAACTTATCGCCACCCTCGAACATTAAGGGAGTGTATTGTTTCCTCGAACACATTGGCTATTATTGTCGCTCTGTACTTAACTTTACAACCATCACTCGACCCTTGTATAAGCTACTAGGGACCTGGGCATGGACTAAAGAGTGTGAGGCTTCTTATGCAATGTTAAAGTAGGCTCTAATAACTACACCTATTTTGTGAGCCCTCGACTAGTCAATCACCTTCCATGCACACATAAATGCCTCCAAAGTTGCAATCAAAGAAGTATTGTGCAAGCTTGGTGAACACAATAAGAACTTTCTGGTGAGCTTTGCTAGTCAACGGCTCAATGAGGTAGAAATGAATTATTCCACCACCGAAAGAGAAGTCTTGGCTATGGTATATGCCATTAAGAAATTTTATCATTACTTATTGGCTATGCCATTCACATTCTTTGTGGACCACCAAGCCTTGCTATATCTTGCAAACAAGCCCTACACAACTGAATGCATTGCAAGATGGCTCCTTTTGTTGTTAGAATTTTACTTATTAATGGTGAGAAGGACACAAGAGTTTATGACCAACTCCCTGATGCTCATTTGTTCTATATATACCAAGAAGCCTAGCTCTTCAAATTCAATCTCACATTCCATTGGGCCGATGGTATTGTCCACATTCTTGAAAGGGTCTACCAGAACACCCGATTGAGAAAGCTCGTCTCACCTACCTTTTGATCAAGACCTGACTATACCATTTGATTGCCAATTGATTGTATTGATTAGGACAAGATGGTCTCTCAGAAGGTGCATGTGTGAGCATGAAATTGATGATGTGTTTCAAGAAGTACATGGTGGCATTTCTAGAGGCCACTTTGATGCTACTACCACCACTAGAAAAGTGCTTCAAGCCTAGCTCTAGTGGCCAACGTTGTTCAAGGATACTCAAACATTCTAACAAGTGCTAGCACACTAAACTACCTATCCGTAAGGAGAAGATGGAGCTTACGCCTGTGATTACTTTCTAACCTTTTGAAAAATGGGGGATAGATTTTATGGGATCAATCAATCCAATTGCCCAATACTCATAGGCTCGATACATTATCATAGCCACCAACTATATAACTAAATGGGCAAAGGCAAGAGCAACTCACAAAAATGATGCAGTAACCACTACTTTATTTCTTTGGGAGCAAGTGATTTCACGCTTTGTATGCCCCATTGAGATCGTAAGTGATCAAGGGACCCACTTCCTTAATGAAGTGATACAGCACCTTTTGTCCGCATTCTTGGTCATCCATCACAAATACAGCCCCTATTATCCTCGGGAAAATGGCCACACAAATGCTATCAACAAGGTCCTCATTAGTGTCTTGACCAAAATAGTCTCTGCATCACGATCTAATTGGGATCATAAACTTATGGCAACCCTTTGGGCCAATCGTACAATCTATAGAATTGCCACATGTCAAACCCCATTCTGTCTAACAGATGGAACTGATGAGGTGATGCTACTAGAATTTTTGGTTCCTAGTTTACGCATCGCTATTCAAGAATGTTGGGGAGGCACTAAAGCATGGCAACATCACCTACATGAGTTGGAGCAATTGACTGAAACATGCCTACTAGCCACTCATGCCCTACTTGCCAAGAAGACAAGACAAAAGGGATGGTTTGAAAAGCATGTTAAACAATGATCCTTCAAGAAGGGGAATCTAGTCCTCCTTTATTCGATCAAAGGCCATAAGTAAAAATTAAAATTATGGGGCCTTAAACCTTTCTACGTCCATACAATTAGTAGGACTAGGAATGTTGAATTAGAAACTATAGATTGTCAACCCATCTATCATTTTAATGATAGCAAAATTAAAAGGTATTACCCACCTAGACATCCCTTGCATGAATCACCTATGGTAAATGCAAAAAGTCCCATGTTGTATATCAAACTAAAATTCTATGAACAATTTAAGCAAATCCAACACTTGACCACACTTGTGTCTACCTCTCAACCAACACTTGTGAATGTACATGTTGTAACCATCAGTAGTATTGAATCCAGTGATTGTAGAGACGAATCGCCGAGACCCATGAATTGCTTATTGTTCAAGTGTTTCAAGCAAGCACCTATGGCTATCTCTCACCTAGCCAACACACCTTCAATCCTACCAGGGCACAGTGAGCTTACCTCGATGTCTAAATGAGTTACCTCGATCAAGTTGATGAGGTCGCGGGCAAATCCACTTCTCTGATAGTGTCGGTCCTTACTGCGTCTGGCTTTTCCGTTGTGTTCTTTGCTGGGTCCTACACTTGGGGATTCGATCACCCGTCTATGTCTTGGGATCTTCTCTTACTGGTGGGTTCTTCCAAGCTTTTTTGTCTGAGTGAGTTCCTTGTTAATTACAAATAGTCCTCAACGTATCTTCACTCTATGTGTATGTGTGTGTGTTCTTTTCCATGCACTATGCGCAATCAGGCTTTTAGCTTTTCTTAAGTGTGTTCCGAGTGCTCGAAATCAAAGTGAGTGAGAAAACAAAGTTTCTAAGCAACTCTTGTACTCTCGTTCCTGGATTTGGCCTAATAGGCTTGTATGTTCGGTTTCTAGTCGTCCTCCCCGGTTTATAGGGTTTTCGTTGCACCTTCCGCTCAATCAAGATTTGTTTGGGGTTTTACGACTCCACTTGATGCCACTAATGGGCTCGGTCGCTAGATAGTCGACTAGCATTGTCTCTACATCTTCATCTTGCTAATTCTTCTATTCCTTGCACCATAGAAAGGTGTTTCAAGTGTTTATATGGCCTTCAGAGGTTCGTACAATTGGGGTCTAGGTGGGTCTGGTCTAGATTTAAAAATTTTGGGAAAAACCAAATTTGGTCCAACAAGTCTGAATTATAGGGGCCAAGTGTATACCTCGGACAGGACGAATGTCTGAGGGCCGAGTGGATGTTGTGTCCGAGGGCTGAGTGGCCGAATGGGATTGGGCCACGAGTCTAGCAAGCCAAATTGGGAGGGCCGAGTACCTAGTGTGTCCGAATGTGTGGCTCGTCGCTCGGGCCAAGTCCAGGTGGGCCAAGTGGAGCAAGGCTAAATAGGCTGGGTCGAGTAGGCCAAAGACAAGTGGTCGAGGGCTGATTCTGGAACTTGGCCCAAAATCAAGATACTCAGTCGAGCCGAACACGACACATTTCTTGCCGAAGTGCCAAAAAATCGATGAACTGAGAGATTCAGGGCTTTGTAATTATCGAGCACTTCCAGATCATATCTATGGATTAAGAAGAAGGTTTGGATATATCTGTAGCGAGCAACAAACTCGTCGACGGCAAGATTGAAGTGAATCCATGCAATGGAGCTCTCTCTCTCTCTCTCTCTCTCTCTCTCTCTCTCTCTTCTCTCTCTCTCTCTCTCTCTCTCTCTCTCTCTCTCTCTCTCTCTCTCTCTCTCTCTCTCTCAACCAGGGTTTCAAATGAGCTCTCCCTTGGCCTCTTGGATATTAAAACCCTTCCCGGCAAAGATCTTGCCACTCTTAAATCATTCACTTGTCGACCTCAATCCCCTTGAGCACTCTTTTTTCCCCATTTTTCTTTATTTGTGCCCTATTTGGGCTTGTTTCATAGTAGCAAACCCTATGCTTTTCCAATCTGATTTCTTAATCCTAACCTACTCTAAATGCAACAAGAATCGAAAGCAAAGTGCTGAAATGATTTTTCCTACTCTTCTAATCATGAAACCACCAAAATAACCAAAATACTTACTTGTTGTGAAGATTAAAAACCCAAAACTTCTCAGCTATCTCAACCTCTAGTTCGAGGATGAAACCCTTATTTCAAAACTCGATTTGAGGCACACAAGCACTCAAGCTTGAATCTGTTGGTCCCAGCAATGGAACCAAAATGTAGAGGTGATCTCATGCTCAACCGCCAAGACCCACGGACCACTTATTGTTCAAGTGTTTCAAGCAAGCACCTATGGCTATCTCTCACCTAGCCGACGCGCCTTTGATCCTATCGAGGTGTAGTGATCTTACCTCGATGCCTGAATGAGTTGCCTCCTCCCTTAAGCACACCGATAGCTCCATAATTCTTGATGCAAGATCAAGCATCCTCAAGCCTCTACCTCCAAGCTCCATCCTCCATACCCATGCGAGACAAGAGCAGAGAAGAGAATAGAAGAAGAAGAGAGGAGATGGTGGAGAGCTTCACCTCCTTGATCCCTCACCCTCACACACTTGCTCCCTCACACTCTCACACTCCCTCTCTCAAGCACACACAAGCAAGCAAAGAGAAGAGAAGAAGAGAAGAAGAAGAGTCTCTTATTGCCACACACCAAAGAATGAGCTCTCATTCACTTTTTGAACTTTATATACATGCCCTAAAATCCCATAGGCACCCATCGCCTTTTTTACATGACTTACCATTGTGGCAAGGTCCTCTTTTCCATTCCCTTCTACTTGGCCTATTTCTTTAGCCTATGCACGTCTATCCTTTTACAATTTGCACAAGAGGGAGCCTAGTGCTCTTTTACAAAATTTTTGGGGCACCTTTCACTTAAAAATGTGCTTTTGCCTTTAACTTGATTTTAGAGGCCACCCTTGTGTCTTTCCTTGTTCTCCATCCTACTTCTCCCCATTCATCCGCATTTCACTTCTTTTGCTTCCATCTCGAGCTGGGTTAACAGTGATGAACCTTTGATCCCAAGTATTTGTCTTTGTATCTACCTCATTGTAGCTTGCTTAGTGTCTATCAATACTCTCATTGACGAGGGAATTGATAATAACACTTTACTACTATTGGATGCAATTAGGGCAGCCTTCATTGCAACCAACCAGAGCGAAGCTCAATCCTTACGAAGGATGACCGTACACCTTGTTCGGTTGATGTAAACTCAGGACCATGATTGAGACAAAGAGCATCCCACTCCTCTTCTATGTTCTTTCTAACACTAAGGTTGTAGGAACAAAGATTCTCTTGGGACATACCTTCAAATATATCATCAACTGTAATGTTAAATATGTTGACAAATGGATTCATCTTCAGTTGGTAGATACCCACATAATCACCACATTTTTGTTCAGGGATGGGCAGCTTGAATCCACTTTTACTACCTGCAATGTTCCACCTAGACAAACAACCAAGGTCGTCGCAACATTATTGGTCACAAACCATTAGATGACCAAACACATGGAAGGATCCTATTACCACCACAATAGCATAATGGTAGAGGCAACCAAAAAACCCCTCACATGTCTCTATCTCTCAAAAACCAAAATGCTCTAGGTGCTAGCCCTCATGCTACCACTGTAAACCAAGGCCACAATCCAAGTAGTTCATAGCATTGGGTTTCTAAGAAACTATTAGAGGCTTTGGGCTATTACCAAAAGGACTCCACAAACTTTGGTTGTCTAAATTTCCCAACATTATTACTCACACACTAGTCCCAACCTTCCTTACACTAACCTCCTTTATCACTTCGCCTAACCCAACTCCTATAAAATCCCTACTAAACACTCATGTACTAGACAAGGACCCTACCTCCACATCTCTTTTCCCTTCCCCACCTTCTTCTCCACAACCTTCTCCACCACTCAAATCAATCCAACATGTCTTTTCCCTTCCCCACCTTCTTCTCCACAACCTTCTCCACCACTCAAATCAATCCAACATGTTCCATGGGAAACTATACAAAAATATCCACTACCCTCAAACAAGGATATTCTATCAAATGGCTATACATTAGCCCCTTATAGGATAAGCCCATATCAACCCCTTCCCCCAACCAATGTTCAAAAGTCACCCGATGGATGAGGCATATTCAAAAACCCATTGTAGAGTGCTTCACACTCTTGGACACCACTTTTGGCACCTTTGCCAAATTATTTGCTATCATGGACTTAGGTATGCCTGAGCTAGATATTGCATTGGCTCCTCAATGGTATCCTACATGGAAAGAACATGAACACCTCTTACGTAAGAGCATTCCTATTCTAGATAAGTAAGCACAAGAGATTCCATGGGACTAGTTAAAGCAGTGCCAAATTATTCTCTCCTATCTAAAACCCACACTTTTTACAAACCCTTGTGTTAGTAACAATCTTTAACAATTATGTAGCTCCCTCTGTCGCTTCTTGCACAAATGGTTCACACTATGCCATGATAGCACTATGATTGGAAATAAAGTGGTCACAACTATGTAGCACCATGAGATTGTTAGCTTCTTAAAGCATGGCTCCACATATTGTGAGACCACATCTCTTCTAGCCATTATCAAAGCGTGAGTATTGACGCCACCTAGAGAGCTGCTTCACCATCCCCTCATTGATAAACTACTGAGACAGAAGAGGAGCTCCATGTCATGCCCTTTGTACTTTTCCTCTGTACTAGATAAGGAAACTGTAATTTGTTTATTGCTGCTCCAAGTAATAGCACCATTTCTAAAGGAAAATATAAAACCAATGGTAGATCTCTTGTTTGAAATATTACCAGCCCAATCTGCATCTATGTAACCATGCAAGTCCAATGGTATACATGTATCATAGAATCAGGTATAGTCCAATATGGACTTGACATAGCACAATGTGCACTGCACTATATCCAAATATGGCTTCCGTGAAAGCTACGTAAATTGACTCTTTAAAGCAACTATGTAGTTTAGGTCTGGCCTAGTGATGATCGTCAAATAGATAAGGCTTCCCACAATCTTCTGATATATACTGACATCCTCAATCAAGTCACTCTCATGTGTACTCAACTTAGTATTAACATCCAAAGGTATAGAGATAGGCTTGCAATCAACCATACCATATTTCTTTAATATGTCCAATGCATATTGTCTCTATCACAACAATATACCCTTTGGAGTCTTGACTATCTCTATGCCAAGAAAATAGTGTAGCTCTCCTAAATCCTTCATCTCAAATTCAACTTTGATGAGGAGACCCTTCACATGACCAATTTTTGTCTCACTATCACCCACAATGATCAAATCATCTAATATATATAATAACCATAATATCCACATCACTCTCACATATATAGAGTGAGTGATTAGCCTATGCTTTGCAAAATCCAATGTTGAGAAGGTATTCTACAATCCTTTCATGCCATGCCATAGGTGCTTACTTCAGCCCATACAAGGCCTTACAAAGACTATATACATAATCTAGATTATTCTCATTCACATAACTAGATGGCTGCTACATATAAACTTTCTCTTGCAACTCCCCCTGCTGCAAGAAGGCATTCTTAACATCCATTTGATGCATGATCTGACCTTTTGATGCAACCACTACTATGACAGCTCTGTGACCATTTTAGCCACTAGAGCAAAAGTCTCCTCATAATCAATACCATCATTCTGCACATACAATTTGGCAACCAATCGTGCATTATAGTGCTCAATAGATCCATCTAACTTATGCTTGACCTTGTAAACCCATTTGTAGCCAATATTTTCTTGCCTTTGGGTAAGGGCACTAACTCCCATGTGTCGTTGTCCCCATAAGTATAGCTATTTCTTCATCCATAGCATGATCCCAATACTCATTACCCACTACATCCTCAAAATAAGCGGGTTCCACATCCTGCATAATCTTAGCCATGTGTGCATAGTGATCTGCTACATAGCTATCATATGTCAATCCCTACATTGGCTTTTTTACTCTACTTGATCTACATGGACCTGGATCACTACCAAATGCTTTAGCATCCTCTTATGCCTTCCATACACCAAGTGTTTTAATACATGGAATCCTAAACTCCTCATCCAAGCTTTGCTTAGAGCCATCTAAATTAGCATTAACATGAGAGAAACCTGATGATACATTTGTCACAATAGATGCGTCCGTAACTTTCTCTTTATCTTTTTTTAGCATCTGTGATGTACTTGGTGGTGTAACTCGTGACTCAATCTGCCACTCCAAGGTCAATCAATAGAACTATGACTAGGAGACTCTTGTGGCCCACTCAATGTCTATGACTGCTAACTTGTTTTCTACACAACCACACTCTCATGCTCATCAACCCCAACTGCATTCTTCAACATCAGTGTACCAACTACTTAGTTCATCAAAAACAATACCCCTACTAACTCTCAGCTCATGTGTAATAGGGTTATAACATCTATATTCCTTTTTCTCAAGAGAATATCCAATAAATACACATTTTTCTACTTTGGGATCCAATTTACTACGCAACTCATCAAGAATATACACATAAGCAATACATCCAAATATTTTGAGATGGGAAATTTTGGCTTTCTATCTATGAACTTCTCTTCGGGTATCATACCATGTATAGCAATAGTGGGTGTCCTATTCATAATGTATATAGCAATACTAACTACTTCAATCCAATAGTAATGAGGCAAGTTTCTTTCTAGCATCAATGTGCAAGCCACCTTCGCAATATCCATGTTTTTTCACTCAACAACTCCATTTTTTTGCAGAATATATCTACATGTATACTACCTTTATATACCATTTTTCTATAAAAAATCAGAAAACTCATTGGAGAGATATTCTCCCCTCCATCTGATCTTAGATGTTTAATATGCAACACTATCTCCTTCTCAACCAAAGTCTTAAAGCTTTTAAAGTGAGTGAACGCCTCACTTTTCTCATGCATAAAGTAAACCCATACTTTGTGAGTATGATCATCAATGAAGGAAACATAATACTTGCACAACTACTCAAAGTTGTAATCTTTGTAGGAGAACCCCACACATCAGAATGTATCAATTCAAGTGACTTCTCGCACACATATGCTTTTGATGTGAAAATGCATGCCTTACTTTCTTACCAAGTTGACATGCTTCTCATGCTTTGTACATCCCATTAACTCTAAACTTAGGTAAGCCATCCATAATCTGTTTTGACTGCTCTACCATAACAACCATCAGATCTTCTACATAACAATCATCAAATGTGAACTAAACATGCAATCCCTGCTCTACCATCTGACCAACACAAACCAAATTTTTTATAATATTTGGTACATGTAGCACATCAACCAAGTACTTAGTTTTGCAATCCAACATACTCAAAGAAAAACTTTCAACATGTATAATGGGATGTCTTGTATCATCCCTTGTCTCCACATAGCCTAGAGACTCTAGACTATGTATCTCTCTAAATCACTCTCCATGAGAAATCATGTGGTTAGAGGCACCTATATCAACATACTATATATCATTCTTTGATAAACCATCAGCATTCATATTACTTATAAAGTGTTGCATAACAAACAACAGTTTACTTCTATCATCATTGTTTTTGCTATATTGAATGCATAGTTACCATGATATTGTCTTCCATATTTCATTTTAGCTTTTTTAAAAGTAATTTTTAAAAATATGGCCTTTCTAACCACAATGCAAGCACCTTGCCCTCTTTGGCTCCACCTTCATTGAGACTGTCCTGCTCTATTTTGATGTGCTTTATAACCTTGACCACAACCACCACCTTGGCCTCTGCCATGACCTCTACCTCTGGTAATAGAGTAAAATACATATTTAGACTCATTTTTGCTTTGAGAAGAAGAGGAATCCAAGCCAAGGTTCTTATCCTCAAGGATCAATATAGAAATCAAGTCTACAAAATCAAGGATATCATCCCTTCTATTCATAGATGACCTGAAGCTCTTGTATTCATCTCCAAGTCTATCTAAGTATGCACGTATAACATCATCGTCATCAACTACCACATTGATAGATCCAAAAGCTTTCACAATACTCTTGATCTTCAAGGCATAATCATTAATGGACACCTTTCCTCTTTTCACTTGGTTCAATTTTTTAGCCTTTTGAGTTGTATCTTTTTGCCCTTTATATTTACTTCGAATGATCATGCCAAATTCTTCCATGCAATAGCGAGGGTTTCAAAATCTTACAAATAGCCCATCATTCTATCTATGATATTGAAAAATAGTCAACACATGATTTTATCCTATGTCTACTCCCAATTTTTCTTAGCCTTTAACTGTTCTGCAGTAGCATCTCGTGCAGGAACTTCAAGTGCTACTGCCATGTCTCCTTCAATATAATTCCAAACACCTTTACCCTTCAAGAAATTTGTCATCCCGAACTTTCATGTAGGATAATTGTTCCTATCAAGCTTCTTGCTAACAATTTAGTTGAAGTATGCAAAAACCTCCAATATACAAGCAAGCTAATATAGGTGTACCACAACTAAATATGTAGCATTTTATCCCGATGGTACAATAGTAGCTGCAATTTGCAATCTATATATAAATGCCTTTTATGTCTATAACCTAGCTAACACCTGAAACCTTACAGATTTGAAATATGTAACATGTGCACCGTAAACGACGAACACAACCAAAACTATAGTATACCCAAAAAGTGTTATCATGACTACTTATAGGTCCAGAATGGAGGCTCAAATGATCTCAGATACCAAGAATCATAGTGTAAAAATCCCTAAAGGACCTATTTTCAAGTTCTACAAGTGAATCTAAGTCAGTCACCAACTCACAAAGATAAGAGGTAAGGTCTTCCAAAGTGTGGAGCCATTGAAATGAATGGCAACATGTTGAGATGTTGAGCTCTACATGAGCTGGTATCCATTATCTGCCTTAGTGATGTGGCATGATATTATTCACTGGTGTGTTGGGTGACTAACATGAAGATATGCTTGTGATTCTATAGTTGGACCACATCCACATATTCCATCCTTGGTTATGGCCCATTTATTGTGCCACCTCTTCTTTCCACACTTAGTGAACCCTATGTATTTACATTGTGGTACTTTTTCATATTAGTCTTTAATCATGTAGAGTTAGTTCTTTTGTGTAAGAGAAGAAGAAACAAGAGTTAGTTCTTTTATCTCTCTGTGTACTCGAGTCTCCATTGCTTTTGGCATGTGTGCTCTTGGGTGCTTCACCTCTCTTTCCTCTTGTCTATTTTCATGGTATCAGATTTGTTCCATAGGTGCACAGAGCTCAATTGAAGGTTGAGGTGAAGGTATTAGAGTCGGAATCAAGCAAGAAAGTTATGGTTAATAATCTCTTTCACCTTGCTCAATTTACCTTATGTTATAGCTGTAGGAGGCTCCTAAGGCTGGTAGGGCTATACTCTTTGATTGCATTGAAACTTGTTGAGCAAGAAGAGTAGTGTATATCTTCCCTTCTTGTAATAACTAAATAAAACTACTCGTTCTCTTTGTACATATAATAAAATCAAACCAAATTGTTGCACACACTTGACCCCCTCTCCCAAGCTAGGAAGCTTGACTCAATTTTGCAGGAGGGAGGGAATATCTATGACCAAGTACCAATGCATGCCAATGACCATCACCTAACCAACAATTAGCTTACCAATTAAAGCTTCCAAATAAGTTACGTTTTTTATCATGAGATGGTAAGAATTGGGTAAGCTATGGATTTTAATTACACAAAAATATGTGGGTATAAGGTATAGATTGAAACATTTGGCTATTGAAATGAAAAGTACATTGTGAAAGTTTATGAGTAAAAGTAACTAATGTATACTATCATGATTTTTCCAGGAACCAAAACATGTCTATAGAGGAAACAAACCAATCCTTGTTAAGGATGTACTAAACGAAGACAAGACCATCTTTATTGCTCAACAACATATTGATTTTGGCATAAAGTGAGTATGTATTAAGTGGGCCATCTTCACTTTCACTTAACAATCAACATAGAAGGAGTAATAGCATGATACCCCTAGCTTGGTCAACTATTATCAAAATGTGGACCGATGTGCTATCTCAAATGCTCTGTCACCCCAGTGCAATTTTCGGCTTGCAAGTCTGCCATTTGTAATTACCAGCTTGGAAAAAGGGCCTTCATGCTAAAATACGATTTAAAATATGGGGACCATTGGGTGGAGAAGAAGACACTCATTAAGATCACTCTTGAAGTTGTTGAAAAGGCACTAGAGATTAAGGGTGATATGCAAAAAGTGTAAGGTTGGTAGAAGTGCCAAAGCATTGGGAGGAACTAGTCCTTTCTCAAAAAGGTGTGCTATTGGGTGGCATAGAAAATGAGCTAAGATTTAGTGTGCAAGTCTTCCACCACCTCTTCTCAAACAATAAACCTTCAATCGAACAGAATAGAGTGCCAAAGTGGCTCATGGAAGACATATTGACCAACAATTTGTCAACTAGGATCCACTGAAGTGTCCTCCTACGATTCCACTGTGTGCCTCTGTAAGTATGTCATGCATTTCATGCTGATAGGGTTGGATCTTCAAGATGAGCCACCTAAGTCAAGCCTTTTCTATTGGTCGTTCAACTAATCCGTGCTCCAACACTTAAACTATGTCATTTGCCTAATAAGGCATCATGTCGGCTCTAAACAAGTCCCTTTCTCGTTGGACAAGATGAATAGATGTGCATCTGGCAATTCGTCTACAACGCCTTGTCCAGCGGCTTCTCCTCTGGGGATGCAAGACATATGGTCGGCCATGTAGTGCTACTTTCCTTTACGTACCACCACAAAGAAGTCAAACTCTAAAAGAAGAAGTAGCCATCGAGCGATGCGTCCTGTAGCACAAGGTTTATTAACAAGATATAACAAGGCTTGATGGTCAACAAAGAAGGTAAAAGGCATAGCCAAAAGATAATGCCAAAATTTATTTATAGCAAATACCATGGCCAAACCCTCTCTCTCCATTGTTGAGTAATTGATTTTGGTCTCAGTGAGTTGCCTGCTAGCAAATCTCACTGCGTAATCTAGGTTGTGTTCAGCAGATTGGCACAAAACAACTCCGACGAATTTCGAAGCATCAATGTGCACATGGAACGTGAGTATCTAATCTGGGGCTTGTAGAATTGGTGCAGTGGTGAAAGCCTTTTTTAGTTCCTCATATGCACGTTGGCATTCCTTAGTCCATTCGAATATAATCAACAGTTTGTATAGATCGCTAGCAATCAAGGCATAGTTCAACATGAACCACTGATAATATCATGTATGGCCTAAGAAGCACTGAACGCCCTTGTAATTTGGGGGTGGAAGATCAACAATGACTTTGACCTTCAAGAAATATGTGGCAATGCCGATCTTTAACACTATGTGTCCTAGGATGCATCCATGTGCTTTACCCAAAGCTAGCACTTCAAGGGGTTCAATGAGAGACAATATAGTCGACACCGTTCAAAGATCGCTCAAAGTCTATCTAAGCGTTTCCTCCAAGTAGAGTGAACACATAGGTTGTCCACGAATACCTCTAATTCCTTCCCAAGCATATCTTTGAATATAGTGCACATCAGTCATTTAAAAGGTAGCCGGCACGTTATCAACCCAAAAGGCATGACTATGTAGGCAAAGACGCCCCATTCAGTGGCGAATGAGGTCTTATGCCTATCATTAGGATGCGCTTACACCTGATTGTATCTAGAAAAGCTGTCGAGAAAACTGTAGACCTCTTTGCTAGCCACTCTCTCGAGCATGTGCTCGGTGTATGGCAATGGATAGTTATCTCTCTTTGTAGTCATGTTTACCTTCTTGTAATTGACGCACACTCTAATCTTTCCATTCTTCTTCAATACAATGATTATGAACCCAATCCCCATGTGCTCAATTTCGTAGATGAATCCTGCTCTCATTAGCTTGTCAATTTTTTCCTTGACAGCATCGGCGTGCTTTGGATTCATGGGATACAGTCGCTGCTTGACCGGCATCACGTATGGTGTCATGGGTATGTTGTGAGTCACTAGACTCAGGTCTACCTCTTTGAGCTCTTCTAGGGACCAAGCAATGACATCTATATATTCTCGTAAGAGAGAAATGAGGTTTGCTTCCTCTTCCTTGTTCAAGTCATCGGCTATAAAGACAGATCAGGGTGTCTCCCCTTCTCTCGCTAAATTGGCCTCCTTGACCTTGGCGGGTCCTTCGATTGGTTCACTTGCTTGCCCCTGTTGTTTGGCTCCTAGCAAGATTACTACCCTATCTCCCTTTTTGAATTTCGTGAATCGCTTTGGTAGGTCTTGCAATTTTCATTGTTCTTCTACCTGTGTGTCCTTAGACAGCTTCCATCATTCCTCCCTTAACCATCAACACTTTAGGTGGATGGGTAGGTCTCCCTTAATGTGCCTAGTCTTGGGAGGTCGAGGTATCTCAGGATCACTCTCTGAGCTGACTTCCGACTTAGAATTGAACTCTCCGTCCTCGCTAGAAGAGGGAGTCTCTCTTGGTGGTCGTAGCTCTGAAGGTGAGTCCATTCTTAGTAGTGGCGTGTCACTTGGTTGGGCTAGGCCTGCTTGCTCGTAGTCAATTGCGCCTATGTACTCCAATCACTTTTTAATAACAATCCCTGTGCATGACTCCTATCTCTATCCTAAAGGCGTTCTGCTTTCATAGTCTAGAGTCAACTTGTATTTGTTCGATTACATGCCCCCAGTGTCGTATTCTATAGTGTCTACTTTCCCTTCGCTCTCATCACTGAAGGAATAGTAGTCTTCATATTCGTCGTCATAGCTATCTTTGTCTGACTGCTCATCATTCCCCAAGTTCTAACATGTCTCTTCTTGTTGGTCGAGGACTAAAGCCCAATTGTACATCAAGTTTAAATCATGCACCTTGGACCATTGCCATTCAGGCTCATCCAAGAGATATTGGAGTGGCTTGAGATTCATTGTTGGATTACCAGCCAACTTGTCGGTCAGATATCCTAGGATCTCCAGAAGCTCTTGTCTATTGTTCAGGACTTAAAATGTGATAGGGTTGGGTTTTTTGCATAAGCTTCTAGCTATCATGGATACTGATACTGAGGGTGTGTCCTTGGACTGGCCAATCATGTTGATGGCTTGTTTACACTCCTCATTGTCCAAGAACGGCAGGTTGATGGTAGCAAGGATATGCATCCAGTCTCGCTCATCCTCAAGACACATGATACTTGGTTAAGGCCCCATAGGATTTCCTAATCTAGCTGCCACCCTTTAGCATGGTGGAGATGGCATTTAGGTCAAACGGCGTAATCTTCCAGGTGTCCGTCTCTACCCTTACAACCTCTGTTTGATTGCCTAGGAAGATGAGATCCTTGCCTTAGTCTTCTATGACTCACGTTGCGCATCCAAGATCGACCTAGCAGGATGTCATAGTCCACTTCCTTCGTGTCTATAGAGTCAATAGAGAATTGGACTCCTATGATCTTCGCTGGCCAATTATTTAACACGCCGAATGGTTTCACCTTCATTCTATTAGCCAATGTGACGTTGAACCTAGCAGTCTAGACCAATGGGTTATCCCAAGTTTGGAGAACTGCATGGCTTAACACACCCACTCCTGTGTCTACGATTTTCTTTCTTGTGACATCTCCAAGAGCTAAGACTGGCATGACTACATGCATCTCTGTGCCCTCCCAAAAGGCATTCACGTGCAAGGACTTAGGCACTGAGTGCAGCATTAAGCTCCGTATTTGCATTTCCGCGTCGTGCTTGTGCGAGTCTACGGTGGCTTGCTCATTTGATTTTCAACCCAGTGCTTCAACTCTTGCCGTGCATTGGATGATGCCTAAGTAAGTCTCCTAAGCTTAGAGTCATAGAGGTGGTCACCAACAACGTATTAAGGTGGTTGCTAGATGCTTGTCTCTCTCCTAACCCCGCGGTTCCTGGCCAATGGCCTTGACTAATTTGCTGGCCCGTCGCATTTAGAATTTGTCTAAGCGGCACTGCTTGTGGTGCAGTCCCATCCCTTGATTTTAGTTATGGGGATGGGACTAGCATGTTGATGCTTAAGAGATCATTGATCTCATCTTCTAATATGGGCTCGATGTATTTTAGGTGTTCTTGGGCTTCTTTCACCCACTCCATCTTCTTCATGGCTTCGAGCTGGTGCTTCGAGTTGGGATACTCCTTGACCCTAGCACTTCCCATCACAGTTGTCTTCTAAGCCGACATTTTTGCCTCTGCATCAATGACCTTCTATCTAGTAGACACTGTTGTGGTACTTTCGGTTTTGAGTGTGACCTTACCGTCTGGTCTCTTCTCCATCTCTTCGACTCTTTTTTCCAATTAAGGTTGCATCGAGATTACTAGGCATTGGCAATGATATACCGGCTTGCTTTGTTTATGCGCAAGTCATGACATGCAATGAGATGGGTGTGGCCTCCTCGTCGAGTGTCTCAACATCAACATCGAACAACCCCAATGGAACCAATGCCCATTTGCTGAACTAGAGGATGGCTTTCTTCTAAGGCAATCGACAAAGAGATGAGTGATTCCGTACTCGACGCATCTTAAGTCAATCTTGCCTCTATTTGCATGCTCCCTCTCGGGCAACGCGAAGAAACGTGTCCTGGGGGTGACCACAAGTGGCTCTTGAATCTACCCTCCTAGGCCTTTGCCTCTCCCTCTACCTAACGCCATCACTGGCACTAGTTGGTAGTCTATAAGGACGGCATTGCCTTCTTCATCGTACAATACGTAAGGGTATACATAAGACTTATCACACTATTTGGCTCTCCACATAGTGGACTGGAGTTGGTGGATGGGTTACATAGGATCCAGGTGGTCTAGGGATACCCATAGGATTTCTCTCCATCCTAGGGATGGTCAGCTTAGCATCATTAGGTGCTAGGAGGGCCAATGGGGCTCCCATTCCAAAGAAGTTCAACAACCTATTCGCAGAGTAGGGTTGTGATCGTAAGGCTGCAAGTATGGGAGTCTTCGGGCTAGTTGACAATGCATGGTGTCATGGCCGAACCTACCACAATTAGCGCAAGGTCGTGACCTAGGGTCTTGACACTCAACTGGCAAGTGGTTTCCACCACAATACACTCATTGGACGTGTGGGCGCGTTGGTCATCTCATCATCTCCTACGATTTGGTTATTTCCATCTTCATCTCTGCTAACTCGTCCTGAATCAGTGCCCTTTCCTTTATCTTGAGTGCTTGGGCCTGATCTCTCACTCAGTGTTGAAGCCCTCTCGGAGTTCCTAGCGCTGGACTCTTCTCAATTTGAGCTCCTAGAGCTTCTCTCCATCTTGTCATCCACTCTAATAGCTTGCTAAAAGACCCTTGCCAGTGCATCTCAATGCAAGCTCGAGTTGCCGGCCAAGGCTTTGTAGAGCTCTTCACTTCGTATTCCGTTAATGAATACCGTGGAAACCGTTCTTTTGGTTGTTCTCTCACCCATAGGGATTCTCTTGAAGAGGTTCCTCACATGGGTCATGTAATCTCAGATGTCCTCTTTTGCTTTGGTTGATGTTCATAAGTCGCACTAGCAGGTTATTGGAGTATCTAAGTTTAGAAAATCTCTTAATGAAGAGATTTTTCAAGCCATTGAAATAAGCTCGCTCCGCAGCATCCAAACTCGTATACAAGGTCTAAGGGCTCTTGTCACCAAAGCACAGACCGAAAGATTGTGAGCGGAGTGGGATCAATGAGGTCGTTGCCCTCACAGACTTGCTCGAACTGCTCCACAAAGCTGTACGGGTCGCCATTCGCTTAGTATTTGCCTAGCAACTTCGCTACCATGAGAATTTTTTATTGGTTCTTAGAGCCTTAGCTGACTCCTAACCCTGTCACTAGCGATGTTACTAACGCTACAACGCTCTGCTCCGTTGCCGTGTTATATAGCAATCGCTTGTCATCAGAAGCTCGCTCAGCGTGAGGTCTCCTAGCGCTCTCTCGCTCTCCATCCGATTTTTGCCTGCTAGGGCTAGCACTCTCTAGATCTCTCACATTTCCATGCTTTGGCATAAGCTCCTAGTTTGCTGATCCTGGTTGTACGCAACTATGCCTTGCAGAGCTTTGTGTGCTAGCTTTCTCTCCTCAAGATCCACTATGATGTCTTCCGTAGGTTTACCATGATATTCTAACCGGGTTTGAGCGTCATATTTGCTCACTAACTGTTGGATTGCTCAAGAAAGCCTCCTAGGTCAAATTTTCTGTTGCTTCTACGATCTGAGCTGCCCTTCTCCATGTTAAGATTTCATGTTCTGCCAAGTTGTCGATCAAATTGATGAGGTTGGGTAGATCCACTTTTCCGATAGTGTTGGTCCTTGCTGCATCTGGCTTTTCAGTTGTGTTCTTCGCTTGGTCCTACCATTAGGGATTCGATCACTCATCTATGTCTTGGGATCTTCTCTTACTGGTGGGTTCCTTCAAGTTTTTATGTCTGAGTGAGTTCTTGTTAATTACAACCAATCCTCAACTTACCCTCACTCTGTGTGCGTACTCTTTTCCGTGCACTATACACAATCATGCTTTTAGCTTTTCTTAAGTGTGTTTCAAGCGTTGGAAATCAAAGTGAGTGAAAAAACAAAGTGTTTAAGCGACTCCTGTACTCTCATTTAGAGGTTTGGCCTAATAGGCTTGTATGTTCAGTTTTTTATTGTCCTCCTCACCAACGTATAGGGTTTTTCACTGCGCCTCCCACTCAGTCAAATTTCGTTTGGAGTCTACAACTACGCATAACGCCACTAACAGGCTGGGTCACTAGATAGTCAACTAGCATCACCTTCACATTTGCATCTCACTAATTCTTCTATTCCTTGTGCCAAAAAGGTGTTTCAAGTGTCTGTATAGCCTTTGGAGGTTCGTACGACCGATATTTAGATAGGTCTGATCCGAAATTTAAAATTTTTTGAGAAAATTTAAATTCGACACTCGACCCAAGATCAAGCCACTTGGACAAACGTGATGCTTTTTTAGCGAAATGACAAAATTTGTTGTACGAAGAGATTCAAGGCTTCATACTTGTCAAGCACTTCCAAATCATATGTATGCATTAAGGAGAAAGTGTGAGTATACCTGTAGCGGACAATAAACTCATCAGAGACGAGACCACAATGAATCCATGCAATGGAGCTCTCTCTCTCTCTCTCTCTCTCTCTCTCTCTCTCTCTCTCTCTCTCTCTCTCTCTCTCTCTCTCTCTCTCTCTCTCTCTCTCTCTCTCTCAACTAGGGTTTCAAATGAGCTCTCCCTTGACATTGTGACTATTAAATCTCTTTCCAACAAAAGTATTGCCACTCTTATTCCCTCACTTGTCGACCTTAATCCCCTTGAGCACTCCCCTGTTTTTCTTAAAGTATGTCTTGTTTTGGCTTGATTTACAACAACAAACCCTGCGCTTTTCCAACCGATTTCTTAATCTTAACCTACACTAAATGCAATAAAAATCGAAAGCAAAGTATTAAATAGATTTCTCATGCTCTCCAAATCATTAAACCATCAAAATAACCAAAATACTTGTGAAGATTAAAAAACCCAAAACTTTCTATATATCTTAAGCTTCGATTCGAGGATGAAACCCTTACTTTGATGCTCAATTTGAAGCGCGCAAGCACTCAGGCTTGAATGCGTTGGTCTCGACAACGGAACTAAAATGTAAGAAGCTCATGCTCAATCGCCAAGACCCATGGACCGCTTATTGTTTAAGCATTTCAAGCAAGCACCCATCTCTCACCTAATCGACGTGCCTTTAATCCTACCGAGATGCAATGAGCATACCTCGATGCCCGAATAAGTTATCTCCTCCCTCGAGCATACCGATAGCTTCACAATTCTTCATGCAAGCTTAAGCATCCTCAAGTATCTACCTCTAAGCTCTATCCTCCATAGCCGCGCGTAAGACAAGAGGAGAAAAAGAGAGGAGAGAGTGAAAAGCTTCACCTCCTTGATCTCTCACCCTCACACACTCACTCTCTCACACTCACACTCCAAGCTTTCTCAAGTACACACAAGCAAGCAAAAAAAAAAAAAAGAGTCTCTTATTATCACACACCAAATAATAAGCTTCCATTCACTTTTCGGACTTTATATACATGCCCTAAAATCCCATGGACACCCATCTCCTTTTTTACATTACCAACCATTGTGACAATGTCTTTTTTTCCATTCTCTTCTACTTAGTCTATTTCTTTAACTTATGTCCATCTACCCTTTAACAATTTGCATAAGAGAAACCAAGGCGCTCTTTAATAAAAGTTTAAAGACACCTTTCTCTTAAAAATGCACTTTTACTTTCAACAATGTAACTTGTTCTAATGCTTTAAATCATGTTTTTAAGATTTAGAGCTTGATAAAATAGATGTGATTTTTTATCATTTAAAATGCATTCCTAAAAAAATCATGAAAAATAAAAATTCATTTGATTTAAAAAATCTCAAAACCATTGTTCATTAACATATTTATAAACACATAAACCCTGTAAATATTTTCATATATTTTACCTTGTAAAAAATTCAAAGTTTTTCACAAAGCTTTAGACTTACTTCCCATTATGGATTCCATAGTTCACTAAGCTTGATATTTCTCTATGAATGAGTGCGAACTCTTGTTTACCACGTCACTTTCAAAAAAGATTTGCTTTCTATTTTGATAGTGATTTGAGTTAATACACTTCTACCCACCAAGACACTTTTTCCTTCTTTGGAAGGTTTTTTTTACATTGGCCTTCAATAATTGCCTACTCACTTTAAGATATACTTAAGTCTTGTAAACATGCTCCATGGATATCACTTAATATACTTTAATTCCTCTCCAAGTACATATGTATATTTTTGCAACCTTAAACCCAAAAACCAAAAGTATCATTTTCACAAGCCATCATAAATAGTTACTTATTATACATGTGAGAGGACTTACTCCCATACATATTATAGTAACCTTCAAGATCACTTACACACAAGACCTACATAATAAGTGAGTCTACAAGCAAATCTAATCAATTATACTAAAAAAGCAAAGGCCCGTAAAGAGAGAAAACTATGCATGAGTAATTAAGGCTACCCATTTGGATAATCCACACACACACACATGAAATAGCAAGACTTTTGTGTGTACAATTTATGAGTTCAATCTCCTCCTTGCCTCCAACACAACCAATTATAATAATTTATTTTGTTGCTATAAAAATAACATTTATTTATCTACTTATTTTATGCATTTTCATCTATACATTCGTCATATAATATTAACTTATTTCATATGGTGCTACATGTAACATTAGTCACATTATGCATGTTAGATAGATGGCAAAGATTAATGTGTTTTGTATTTTTTAAGATCAGATTATTAGACGAAGTTGTGCAAATGTAATTATTTGTTTATTTATCAAGCATGTTTTCACACATAGGATTATTATTTAGTTTAGGTGCTACTAGTGCACGAGTTTATTTGTGCACTTCTACACAAATTTATTTATTATTCTTGTAACCTTTGTATTATGACCCAAGGGCAAGATGATCACTTTTGTAAGATGATATTTATTAGATAGATCCTAGAAAATTATCATGCACTCTTATCTCAATCTCTCTTGCTCTATTTCGTTCTCTCAATTTTTGGTTAATTAATTGTAAGTGTTATTGTTTAGTGAAGAGAATAACATTGGTATCAGAGTGTGAGCTTATCAGTCGGCCCATCAACATCAGTGAAGATTCCATCCTACCATACAAGGCATCATCCTCAAGATCAACAAGCATCAATCGATTGTCCAGCGCGTTCTGGAATCATATAATAGAATGAATCTGCAAAACTATAGTGACAACAAAACTGCAAACGAAGTATTGACAGACTCTATAGTCAGACATTTGCAAATATAATGACTAATTTCATATATTAACATCCTATCCTCCACTGTCTTGTACATATGAACTGTTATTTCATCCCAGCCTTCTCGCTCTGACATAATATCAAAAAGCTGTTTTGGTTGGTCTTCAATTTTGAGAGACATCCCTCAGTGGGTCCTTGACATGGTCCACAAATCACATGCAACCTGCACTCTGTGTGTGTGTGTGTGTGTGTGTGTGTGTGTGTGTACGCATACCTTCTTTGAGGTGCAATTTACGAGCTGAAAGCTTACTGACAGTAGTTTTAAATCCATAAAGCAGCTGTGTGGCAGTGTCTGGAGAAAAGCACTGTTGTCATCTACCCACTTGTTTCAGATTTATGAATGACTCGTCATTAAATTGGATGCCCTTCATAAAACATTGGATCGTTTCTAGAGAAGCTTTTGGTTGATCCATTGGCAC
Source organism: Lygodium microphyllum (assembly GCF_053477565.2). Taxonomy (NCBI): domain Eukaryota; kingdom Viridiplantae; phylum Streptophyta; class Polypodiopsida; order Schizaeales; family Lygodiaceae; genus Lygodium; species Lygodium microphyllum. Next base: position 21,137,343 of record NC_141146.1, on the reverse strand, counting down.
AACATGACCAGCATCATGAACTTGAGAGCATGAGAATGCTCATACTTGACAGGAAACTTTGGAAGTCATGCATAGTAAAACCATCAAAATAGATGAGATACAATACCTTGAGAAAGGAAAGCAGACCATAATTTGAAGAACTACCAGCTTCCTCACCATCAACAAGGAATGATTCTGAAGAAGCAGATGCATATAGCTTTCTTTGCCAGACATTTGCTGAAACCCATCTAGAGTTGCCTGGTATCCCAACACAAGTTCTCAAGAAATGAATAGTTTCACCCAAACATTTTCTCTTCACAGAGAACAAAGACGAGAACCTAGTATGCATCTTTTGGCCAAACTAAACTGTCCAACAAAAGTGATGTACATCTGACGACTTCTAAATTCCACATCCAATCAACAATAATCACCTTCTGAACAAGTGTGCTGCATGAGACAAACTTTCTGCCTCCGACACCTACAGCATCTTTCACCAACCGTGTTTAAAAGAGAAGTCATACCACAAATTTCCACCGCGTTTCTTCTGTATGTCAGAGTGCTGCAGAAGAAAACAGGATGTTCAGTAATACTGTGACTCTTTCAGAGATTGCTCAGTTAGCAAGAAAAAGAAAAAATGGATTACGTTGGACAGGTACACAGCGAAAGGGATCAGAAGTAATCAGTTGCATGAAAATCAGTCAGGGGCACTCGTGTTTGTGGTGTAACATTCCTACCTCTGTCCTTCAGGTACAATGTAACTGAGCAAGCACCCGACATCGTCAACAGATTACTAAGCACTGAGCAGCCTAAGTCTTCACTTGTGAGCTAGCTAACACTTGGTGGCCACTGTTGCATATAATCATGTTGCTCTTTTGATGAGAAGTGTCATGGAAGACAAACCACCTTACCACACAAATGGAGATACAAGGCGACTGCATGCAATACCCAATAGTATCAACATACCCTTATGCAGCATGCAAGCCTTACAGACATCAGGAGTTCACCTACTTACCACCTGGAGTTGTGCTTTGATTCACGCTTTGATCAGTGGGTGCTCTTAATGTATGGACTGCTTCCTTCTTTCAGAAGCTCACTCAAGAGCGGATAAATAGACTGTCACCCACCCTACCCTATGGGACAAAGAAAGAAAAAAAGTTATATTAACGTCTACAAAAAGCCAACTCGGCAAGACCAAAATGTCACATCTGAAAAGTCACGGAATTTTTCCGAGTCCCCAGATAGCTGTCATCTAATGCTATGACTAACTAAATGGAAAATGAACAATAAACAATACAAAGCTGATGAGTGAAAAATGCTGTCTACGCCAGATACAATGTGGAATGTGGATGACTACGGCAGGAATATAATGTCCAGCATAAGATTCTCCAGTGACATAGAAATTATTGCTTGCAAATTCAGGACGTGCTTCAAAAACGGCCTGTCAGAAGAAAAGAAAACCTTGCTTTTCTGAACTTTCTGTCAAGTGTTGCTGCAAAACCTGGAAGTTGTACACATTTAGACTAACTCCACACCATGATGGATGTCACAGACATCAGTGGTGTAGCTCAATCCCATTCCAGTAGGCTGGTCCACAAAAATACTGCTTAACATCTAGATTCAACAATATAGATTAAGCCATGTCTTTTTGGTGATATGTCAAAACCTTCCATAAATGACTTTCATGATAAGCAGTTGTATTTCTTACCTTGTCCCATCCATAATCATTCCACACAAGAGTGCGATTATTGGCGATCTGGAAGGGGCCATTCTCATAAAACAAAGCAAGCTCACTGCTGCAACTAGGGCCTCCAGAAATCCATAGCCCTTCTGGATCCTCAGCCTTATTTGCATGTGATACAGAGAGCATGTAGAAAATCCTGTAAAGTGAATGTGAGCTCACACAAAATCTAGAAGAACAAGATTTCTCACAAAGTAAGCAGAGCGTAAGCAAAAGCAGAAAGCTAGAAAAATAACAACCAATAAATTTTCTGTTGTGGAAAAAGATTAAGTAAAATCAAGTAATATAGGCCCACGTAATCATTAACTCACAATATACATTACTGCCCCAAAAGATAGTCTCAATAAACCATAGTTCACACCAAGGTTGCCATAACTTTAGATGGGTAATTGGCAAACCAAGCCATATTTATGACAGCAAGAGGCATTGAAAGCAAAGTAGATTGGAGCAATCTTAGTGTACTTCATCCAATTGCAATACAAGTTAAAGAAATGCCACAAGGAAAACCAATTTTTGGGGCCAACCAGGAGTCTACTATTCAAGATAGTGGTAACATTTGTAGGTTCAATTTATGTGAATTTTATGCTTGCTAGTGCTTAATCAAGTTATTCACCACCCTATCCGAGAAGGAACTTTGGTTTCAATTTGAGGCTCCCGAGGAGGAGATAGTCTCACTACCAGATTCTCATCCATTGGATGTTCCTAAGACTTCAATAGAAACAAAGATTCAAGGGGAGTATCAACCTCCTCCCTTGCTGGGTACGAGAGACACTCCATGATGCAAGGATCAATGGTCTTCCCCAAGAGTGGAAGCCACAAGATGGACCATCATGGTCTTACAAAACCAGGCTTTATATTACGTCCTTGGACATCCAGATGCGTGCTAGTAGCATTGGTCACATATTGAGCTAAAAATGCATTAGCCTGACTTAAACAACCCCAAAACATGTTTAATTAATGAAGAAACGTTTTTATTTTAAAAAGAAACGCAATCCTAGAGAGTTACTCTGTCCCACATGCAAAACCATAATTTGGGTGCCCCAAACTTTCTATAAATAGGCATGCAACCCACCACTCTCCCACAATCTCGTTTTTGCAGTTTCGGGAGCCGTATCTCTACTGCCCACACCCCTTTCACGAAGGACATTGCGGTCAGAGCTTCCCCTAGCCATCTACTACCATCTGGTGCCTAATTCCAGCCTTCGCCTTCACTCTACAGTTCTCACCTAGTACCCCAAAGCTGTTGCCTACAACTAGATTGTTGTGTTTCATGCTGACATCATCATCTAACGCTATCGCCATCAATCTAGAGCTATCGCCCTGACATTCTCTCTCCCCCATAGGCTGCGTTTACAGTTTTTGGCTTCTGCCCTAACTTTCTCTCTCCTCAGATACCTACGTTTTTAGTCATTCTCTCTCCTGCACTGCCATCTGCATCATATCCAACCTTCCTTGGCTACATTTGCTAATGTTTGACACACGGAGGCTGCCTTGCTGCGTTTCAAGATCTATTTGGAGTACGACACACTCTACAATTCATAACCTTTCCCTTGATCCCAGAGATACGAGAGTTTGAGGTTCAGTATTTACTACATAGTGTGTTGGCTACATGAGCACTATATATTCAATATTCATTCACTTCATTATTCATTGTATTCAATGTCTCTGAGTTACCCTCACCCTGACCCTAACTGTCTTCTATGTTTATCAGTCTGTGCTTTGTCGTATGATTGGTCTTGTGTTTTCTGAATTTAGAACATTTTTTCACATGGTCAGGGTTGTCACATCCGATGGCGTCCAAGTAGTACAGTCCGATGCTAATACGCTGCTAATCAGACTAAAAGTCCGATGAAAGAAAAAATACATATAATTTTAAAGGGAGAACTTGAAAGAATGAATGAGATGGTGGGGGAAGGGGAGATTTTTACATAAAGGAAGAGTGAATTTGTTAGTTTAAAACTTTAATCTTTAATCTTTTCTCTTGAGTCTTTGTGTGTGAGAAAGAAAAGAAAGAAAAGAATAGAGAGAAAAAAAAGAAGAATAGAGAAGATTCAAGAAAAAAAAGAAGAAAAGAAAGGTAAGAAAGAAAAGAAAAAAATGGGTTACAAGGCCTGAAAATGGTCCAAAAAGTGACCATTTGTTCGCCGCAAGGCCCAAGCATATGGGACCCGCTGCCCACGTAAAGGTCGAGAGTCTAAGGTCGGCGGACAGGGCGCAATTAGTGACTCCGGTGGGAAACGAACCGAACAGGTTGGACGAGTTGACCCGTCCATCAGACATGGACAACCGGGCACATGGTATCAGAGCTAGGTACACTCTGAGGAACCTTGGCCTTTGATCGAAAAGCTCATCAACAAAAATAGAAACAAAAGGGTCAAATGACTTCGAACACATGCACAATGCTACTCCAATCTCCACTGCCAAACATGGACAAAAACGATCAAGAGTGGGCCTCTTAGTTTGCTTCTATCTAATCTAACATGGGCGGAGAACTATCAGACTACCATGGAGTCCGCAAAAGATATTAGATTTTTGCCGCTGAGTATGATCTCGATTCTCATCCTTATGTATAAGGCTCAACAAGAGGCTGAAGGTAGGCCTAAGTTTTCTCCTTTAGATTCAGTGCACAAAGCTAATGATCTTCCAAGACCCTTGGAATCTCCACTACGAACCAGCCATCCGCAAGAGGAACCTCGCTCGGATTACACATCACTTCCACAATACTTTTTTTCTCCGATGCCAAGTATGAACTCTATTATTTCAAATTCTATGCCAACTAATTTTGTATTTTCTGTTGGATCGAGGGGATACTCATCATGAAGAGACTCTTCAAAACAAACTTTGGTTTGTGAATAATGAGAAAGACAAATATTTCTTTATGAACTCAAAACTAGGTAAGAAGCTAAAAGTAGAACTTGTAAGTATTACGTCCTTTCTTTTTCCTTCAAATGATTATATTTCTCATGGTCAATATATGGAGTAGGTGCATCTTCATCTAATGCATTTGATGGACAAAAGGAACCAACCATGCTTTCCACAACAACATCCATCACTAATCCATTTGCGCTCCCACCCATCCCTCTCTTATCTTCCACTGCACCTTTCTTTCTGCTTCCATTAAGTGCACTGCATTATCCGCCACATTGGGGGGTTTTGCACATTTAGGCACACGTTTAGGACCTCTACATACTTGTACCTATGACGAAGGCTCGACATCCCACACATACACTTTTGGGTTATCCCTCTCGGAGTACATCCCAAACATACTCCAGTGTGGATCGTTTGGTATCGTAGTTTGTCTCTATGGCATTACCTAGTGGACCATCTAATCATTCCGTTGTGCCCCAGCCAACATTTGGACAAGGCTATTATGTCCCAATGCCTCCACTTACACCTACGGTATCATATGGACCTATATCCATTTTGGTACCTCCACAGCAATCGGCACTCATCCGATATCAACAGTACATTTTTGCCTATCCATCATTACCCCTCCTCCTCCTTATTGACCAACACTACTACCATCTTATCATATCTATCCATCTTCAAAGACACCTCATGATTCTAATTCCTTACCCACCAAGCATGCTTGTAATAACAAGACTCGTTTCAACAGGTCAAAGTGTTGGGAATAAAGGTTCACCATGCCTTTTATAGTGTTCGAGTGTGCACGCACCCTTACACTTGTGTTATATATATATATATATATATATATATCTATCATTGTACCAAAAACTTTGAGTGTCGTGCTCTCACCTAAAGTGGTACGTCTTATCATTGTACCAAAAACTTTGAGTGTCGTGCTCTCACTCTTTCTGCTCACTCTCTCTACTTTGAACTCTACACTAAACTTGATCTGCACTCTATCTCGATCCTTGCACATCTGCCATCAAATTGGTATCAAAGCGAGCAAAGACAACTCAAGTGTACACACGTCTCAAGACAGTGAACAAGCATGAGCATGTCAAGCAGGTCGACGTGTCTAAGTAAGCTCGACTAGCAAGCAGCACACGGGCTGCAACGACCAAGTGCTACAACAACTGGCAAGTGACAAAACCGACAGGGCCGAGCACAATCAGCAAATGACAGGGAAGCTACAACAAGTCAATGTTGTCGACAGGAAGGCGGTAATCAAGTGAACAAGCAACAGTCAGGCAGACACGTGCAAGGTGGACACGACAGCGACCCAACTGGTCAATGCCATCACGGCACAGAGTCAACAAGCAGCCTTCGTCTTTTTTTTTTATTTTCTGCAATTTTTTCTTCTCCCACTATTAAGTGTTCGCATGCATAAGCATACGTACAATCTTGGTCCAAAAATTTAGGGCTTTTTGTGGATTTGGGGACTGTGATGCAAAACAACACAATCTGACCCAGAAATTGCAAAATTGATGCACGTTTGCCAAAGAAATTTTAGGGCTTTTCACATTTTAGTAAAAAAATTTCAATTTAACTAAAATTTGTGCACACCGAAAAATTGGGGCTTTTGCAGAATTTCATCAATTTGTACAATAATTGCCCGGTATATGCACTTGGGTACATGTATTGATGCAATTTGAACGAATTTCCTTTTGAAAATTTGAGGCTTTTGACCAAAATTGTCAAACTTGTGCCCGTGAATGCTTTTGGAGTAGAAATTGCAATCAAATTTTGGGGATTTCACATGTAATCGTGGCTTGGCCTCTAGATGTGGCTGTAATTGCTTGTGGAGTGCAGTAGCAAACACTCTAATTCTGAAAATCAATTTGCAGATCTGAAATTTCTGCAATTTTTTTTATTTTCACACTTGGTTGGTACTTGCAGCACTTGTGTGACATTTGGGCTTGCATTTTCGGTGACTTTTGAGTCAATTTAGTGCTGCAAATTATGGCTGGAAACACTGACAACAGCAATCTTTTGCATATCAAGAAGCTTGAGGATGCACATAATTTTGCAATATGGCAAAAACAATGCTACAATGTCTTGGTGTAGAAGAAACAAGTGAAGCCCATTAAAGTGAAGAAGATATGGAACAAGAAGAGTGGGATGACTTGGTTGAGCTTGCATGCTCTACCATTGAGCTATCAGTGTCATACAACTTGCTCTTTAACATTGAGAAGCTGAATTCAGCATATGCAATGTGGCAAAGACTTGAAGAATTGTATGCTCAAAAAAGTGCAGCCAACAAGGTTTATTGGCTAAAAAAGTTGATGGACTTTCGCATGAACGAAGGTACTGTCAAAGTGCAACGATGCGGAAGCGTGGGACCAAGACTGAGAGAGAGAGAACGCAGAGAGAAGAGAGAGAAAGAGACAGTGGAAGATGAAGATCTGCTGTATAAAGTGTGCTGTATACAAAGATATGCAAATATGTACACGGGCGCAGTGCACGGGACTGCGTGTCTCCACCTCGACGATGCAACCTGCTGTTCACCTTGAAGTCCGCTGTAGTCTGCACGATCTCCAGCCTGAAATCTGCAAACAGAGATGTAATCTGCACGAATCTCCAGCCTGAAACCTGCGATCAGAAGTGAGAGAGACTGTGCTGGACATCGGCTATAAATAGCCAGGAAATATGCGCCAGAAAAGACAGGTCGGCTGCATTAAATGCAGCCAACTGGTGCAGTACAGTCGGACTGCCACGTGGCAGTCCGACTGGTCAGTCCGACCAGTCGCCGTACTGTACAGCCAGGATCTGACATCGCTAACACCCCCTCTCAGAGCCTGGACGGGGCAGAAGCCTAAGGGATCTAGTATGTCTCCGAAGTAGAGCCTGGGGAAGCGCCTTCGTAAACAAATCTGCAAGGTTGTCCTCCGTCTTGCAGTACTCCACAGCGATGGTCTCATCCAGAAGCTTCTCTCTGATGAAGTGGTACTGGATCTCTTTGTGCTTCGTCTGGGCATGGAAAACAGGATTCCGTGCCAAGGCAAGGCAACTCTCATTGTCGCATTGCAGCAAAGTAGGACGAGTCTGGGGGCAGCCAAGCTCCTCCAACAATCTCCGAAGCCACACAGCCTCACATGTGGTGGAAGACGCGGCCCGATACTCCGCCTCAGTAGACGAAAGGGCTACCGTGGGCTGCTTCTTGCTACTCCATGAGATAACACCTGCACCCAAGGTAAAACAGTAACCTATAGTAGACCGCATGTGGTCCACATCACCAACCCAATCCGAGTCCCTCCAACCTACAAGTACAAAATCTGAACCACCTGTGCCTGCTGGATAATGAATCCCTAAGTCAGATGTCCCCCTCAAATACCGAAGTATCCTCTGGGCAGCCTGCCAATGCACCGTCTGAGGGTCACTCATGAACCCCGCCAAGAGACCAACAGCAAAACAAAAATCAACACGAGTGTTGAGGAGCCAAATCAATGATCCAATCAACTGACGGTAGCAGGAAGCATCCGCCATGGGAGAATCGGAATGTGAAGTGGCCTTCCAGTTCGGATCCATAGGAGTAGAAATGGTCCGACAATCCTCCATCGCAAAAGAATCCAAGAGCTCCTGTAGATATCTCTACTGAGAGATGAAAATCCCCCTCTGAGACTGATAAATCTCATGGCCCAAAAAGAAGTGGAGTAGACCCAAGTCTGTCATCTCGAACGCCTGATGTAAAGCTGCCTTCGTCTCTTAGACCTTCTGTGCATGATCACCTGTGACAATCAAATCGTCAACATACAACACAAAAAGCACACAACCAGCCTCGGAAGTGTGTACATAAAGCTGCGGATCGGCCTTGGAACGCCGATATCCCAACTATGACTGAAGGAACGAATCAATCTTCTCGTTCCATGCACGCGGAGCCTGCTTGAGGCCATACAAAGCCTTCTTTAACCTGTAGACTTGCCCATCTGAAGATCCAAAGCCAAGAGGCTGCTCAACATAGATCTCCTCCTTCAAATCACCATTAAGGAAGGCCGACTTCACATCCAACTCGTAGACAGGCCAGCCAAGGCAAGAACAGCTCGAATAGTCGCCATACGAGTAGTGGGGGCAAAAGTATCATGACAATCAATCCCTGGGCGCTGTGCAAAACCTTTAGCAACAAGGCGAGCCTTGTGCTTGTCCAAAGAACCATCGCTAAGATACTTGGTCTTGAAGACCCATTTGACGCCAATCACCTTCTTATTCAGGGGGCGAGGCACGAGATACCAAGTGCCATTCCTCTCAATAGCCTCCAACTCGGCTTCCATAGCTTTCTTCCATGGTGCGGACTGTAAAGCCTCCTTCACGGAGGTGGGCTCGCGATCCTGCAGAACACGGGTCATCAAACAATAGTTAGAGCAAATAAGCTCCGTAGAATGTGCCTGGTGCCTCCGTGACCGCCGCGGACCATCCTGCGGTCCCCACTCCTCAGGGACCCCCTCGATCCCTGAATCACGGAGTGTGTCATGGGGCCAGCGAGGAGGAGGCCGAACCTCTCCTCGTCTCTCTCCATCAGCTGAAGACTCTAGGATATCCACCGGTGGTAACTCCTCGGGGGTGACCGGTGGAACAGTAGACTCTGTATCGGAAACAGAATCGGAATCAAAAGGCGCTGGCTCCAAAGGAACTGTTTCAGGAGCCCAACTCTCCCCGGGATCTCCAAGAACGGGATGCTCCTCACCCGCTACTATGGCCGGAACCTCCACGAACCGCACATCTCGACTGGTGTACACATCCCGCTTGACGGGATCATACAAACGATAGCCTTGGGACTGAGAGCTGTAGCCAACAAACACCTGTCTTCGGGAAGCTCCTTCAAATTTATCACGATGAGCCTTGGGAATGTGAACATAGGCATCACACCCAAAAACCCTAAAATAAGAAACATCAGGCTTAGTCCCAAAGTAAGCCTCAAAAGGTGTCATCCCATCAACGGCCAAAGTGGGGGATCGGTTAAGGATGTGGACTGCAGTAGCCACAGCCTCGGCCCACAGAAACTGAGGTGTCTGTCGGTGCTCCATCATGGTGCGCGCCATCTCGATCACACTTCTGTTCTTCCGTTCAAGAATGCCATTTTCTTGAGGAGTGTTGGTGTTAGCAAACTCGTGGTGAATACCTTTATCTGCACAAGAACAAGCAAACTCATTAGAAACAAATTCACCACCCTTGTCGGATCGCAAGGTCTTCAATCGCCAGCCCGATCAGTTCTCCTCAAAGAGAAGCCAATCCTTGAAGTGGGAGAAAGTCTCCGACTTTAACGCCAAGAAATAGGCCCAAGTCATCCTGCTGTAGTCATCTACGATCAACATGAAGTACGAGCTTCCTCTCAAGGACTCGTTCCTCATAGGGCCACAAAGATCTGTAGATACAAGCTCCATCGGGGAAGTAGACCGCCGCGAAGCTTTGTTGGGAATCGCATCCCTATGCTGTTTCCCACGAATGCAGGAGACGCATGGCTGCTGGCTCACCACTATGTCCGGCAACCCTCGAACAAGCTGTCCACGTGACGCCCTCCGAAGATAATCATAGTTGAGGTGACCAAACCGAGCATGCCATAGCTCTGACTGTGTCTGAGAGGTAAGAAGAAGAGTAGGAAGAACGGTAGAAGACGTCAATTTGTAGATGCCGTTCTCCTCATATCCTGATGAGAGAACCTTCCTTGACCCACGATCAAGGACTTGCACCGAATTACTGTCAAACTCCACCAAAAGTCCAAGTGAACAAATCTTATGAACCGAAAGTAGATGATACCCCAAACCTGGGACATGCAAGACCTCTGAGGTATGAGTACCACCACGTCCATCTAGAATAAGCTGCATCTCACCCCGTCCTACAATAGACACAGAAGAGCTATCTCCGATGAGAATCTCCCCACGCGAAGGTCGCAACTGGGCAACACCAACTGATGAAGGAGTCATATGCCAAGAGGCACCACTGTCAACGATCCACTCTCAAGCCTGGGAAGCTGTCATTGCAGCATGAGAAGCATTCGAGGTAGTGTCCTCAATGACAGCTAGATGAAGAAACGCAGCTGATGAGGGTGTAGCCACCGCTCCAGAATCCTTCGTGTCCTTGTTGGTGTCCTTCTTGTCTTTGTCAGGGCAATTCTTCTTCCCATGGCCGGTCTTTCCACAAATATGGCATGTGGATTCTTTGTCCTTGTCCTTCTTTGACTTGTTGTCCTCCTTCTTCTTTTGGTCCCTCCCCTTCTTCTGAGAGGCTTGACCTGTCAAGGCTTCCGACTTGGAAGTATACTGTCCCTTCAATCGTTCCTCTTGGTCCAAGACCATAGGAACCAACTCTTCCCATCGAAGAGTAGACTCACGCCCCGAAGCAATAAGGGCGGAGTAAAAAGCACCGAATTGTGGCGGCAACTGGGACAAGAGTGTGATCGCCATGTCTTCGGAGGAAATCAGCTTCCCCGCATTCTGAACCTGCATCTGAAGCTGTCTAAGCTTGTTGATGTGCTCCCGCAGTGAAGAAGACTTATTCACAGACAAGGTCCGCATCTGCACCTCCAAAGAAACCCGCTTCATAAGGGTCATCCGGTTATACATCTGATCAAGCTCCAGCCATATCTCCCGAGTCACCGTCAACTGCTCAATGTGGGCTATCACGGCTGTAGTACAAGACAGAAAAAGAAAAGAACGAATCCGGGCATTCAGTTTATCCCAGTGAGACTGTGCCTTGGCCAACTCCGCACGAGCATCGGAAGAGAGTTTGGACTCATCTCTCACCGAGGGCCGGTCGATCTCCTCCTGTACAAGCTCCGCCAAATCGTAGGACTCAAGGATGGCCAACATCATCACGCGCCAGATGCGGTAATTGTCGCCATCGATCTTTTGATTTGCGGGAAGAGCCGGTAAGACAGGCACCTTCCGGTCCATGATCGTCTGGAACTCCAAGTCAATCTCTGTAGACATCTTCACCTGTAATGCCTTCACAAACGCAAAAGCAGCCCCCTCTGACTGTGAAAACGCAGCCTGCTAGGGCTCTTTCTTCCGCGTCCCGAACCTTCTTCACCCACCGGAGGCGATGAAAAAGTAAAACCTGCACTTGAAAGCTGAAAACTCAGCCTTCCTCCTCTTCAAACAGCAGTAAACAACAGCAAATCCACCAACTGGACTCCTTTCTCGCACGCCCACGCTTGCTTCAGCCTTGTTCCGATGCGCAACCCTCCCACTTGCTCTCGAACGCTGGAAACGCAGCCTTGTGTCGCGATGGAATCTCCTCTTCAGGTTGGTTCTTCACTCAATCAGCCCTTCTACGCTGCTCTGATACCATGTCAGAGTGCAACGATGCGGAAGTGTGGAACCAAGACTGAGAGAGAGAGAACGCATGTCTATACATTTGAACAAGTTCAACACAATTTTCAATCAACTGATTGCTTTGGATTTCCATATTGATGATGAGTTCAAAGCTACTTTCTTGCTATGCACTTTGCCTCAAAGTTGGGATACTTTCAGGACAGCCTTGAGTAACTCAAATGCTCAACTGTTATATTCTGATGTGGAGAGTTCTTTGCTGATGGAAAAACTCAACGCGCAAAATAATTCACCAAACAAGTCTTCTAATGCATTGCACACTAGGAGCAAATTTTAGTAAAAGGGCAGTTCTAAAAGTAGAGCACGCAGCAAGTTTCGTGGCAAAAATGTGGAGTGCCGTCATTGTGGCAAGAAAGGACACTACAAACGGGACTGTTTTCAATTGAAGAAAGAGAAAGGCAAAAGCAAAAACACTGAAGACAACAAGGCTGAGAAAAAGAATAGCCAACCTGCAAAGAAGAGCAATGTGAAGATAGAAGAGCTAAATGTAGTCACTCATGAGAATGACAGTGACGGTGATGTACATCTTGCTTCTTTGAGTGCATATGCATTGATTGCAAATTCTGAGGATGACATGCACACTTGGATACTTGATTTAGGTGCATCTTTTCATGTTACACCACATCATGAATGGTTTTTATACTACAATGGTGGTGCACGTGGTGTTGTCCACTTCGGGGATAACTATGCATGTAAAATTGTAGTCATTGGCAATGTGAAATTGGAATTTCAGCATGGCTCCATGTTTGTTTTGCATAATATGAAGCATGTACCTCAGCTCAAGAAGAGCTTGATAAGCACAAGCCAGCTAGATGATGAAGACTATCACACCACCTTCAGCGATAGCAAATGGAAAATTTGTTAAGGGATCTCGCATTGTTGCCAAAGGCTCCAAAAGTGATACTCTGTATCCTTTACATGTATCTAACCTACGTGACCATGTAGTCGCCATAACTGAGCAACCAAGTGTTTCTTTGTGGCATAGCTAATTGGGACACATGAGTCAAACTGAAATGAAAGTGCTTTCTTGCTTGGGGCAGGGTTGTCACGTCCGATGGTGTCTAATTAGTACCGTCCGATACTAGTACGGTACTAATCAGACTAATAAATCTTGGACCTATGTCCGATGCTACGTCCGATGAAAAAATTTGTATATATAATTTTAATACCTATACCGAATGTTGGGACTCGAAGTAATTTACTTTTAACATTTAGAGACTTTATACTAGAAGTTTATATATTAAGAGCTTGAGGATAGAGAGGATGGCCACTGGAGAGCTTGAAAGTGGAGGTAAGATGGAGATATGGCGAAGGAGATCTTCAAGGAGTGGGGTTAGAGAGCTTGAGGAGAGAGAGTTTGAGAATAGAGAGCTTGAAATTTGAATTTGAAATTAGAGAGAGAAAGAGAGGGAGAGAGTATATTGCTAGAAGGGAGGAGAGAGAGAGAGAGAGAGAGAGAGATTTGGGGTACGTACAAGTGTGTTGTGGAGAGGAAGCCTAAACAACAGCTACAAATTACCCCAAAAGTAATCCCAAATGGTCACAAATAGGCACTTGAAACAGTCAAACAATTTCCATCGAACGTGTCGTATTGGACAAGACGGATTGGACAAGTTGACCCGTCCATCGGACGTGGACAACTAGGGCTTGGGCGCTAGGGCTTGGGGTATTTGCCGTCTTTGAGGTATGCTGATTTTGAACAATGTGATCATTGTATTTATGGTAAGCATCCTCAAATGTCACATAAAAAATCTCTTTCTCTAAAGTCTTCACCCTTAGAGTTGGTACATTCAGAGGTATGTTAGATGCCAAAGTTATCTCTAGGGGAAAGAAGTATTTTATTACTTTTGTTAATGATGCCACACACAAAGTATGGGTTTATCCAATCCGTCATAAAGACGAGACCTTTGATAATTTTAAAAAATTCCTCGCACTTGCTGAAAATCAGACCAGAAAGACATTAAAGTGTCTTCACTCTAACAATGGTGGAAACTATGTGTCCAAAGCCTTCCAAGACTTTTGTGACAGCAAAGGGATTAAACGGGAGCTCGCCGCCCCTTACAATCCACCCCAAAATGGTGTTGCAGAGCGTATCAACAGGACCATTCAATACAAGGTATGTACAATGTTGTTCCATACTGCTTTACCTCATGGATTTTGGGCAGATGCTGTCATGACAGCTGTACACTTGATTAATCGATCACCAAATAGGTATTTTGGGTGGGGGGGAAGGGGGTCCCTTTAAGAAGCATGGTTGGGCAAGCCACCTTCGTATACTCACTTGAGAGTGTGTAGCTGCGAGACATTTGCGCACATTCGCAAGGAAGAACGCAGCAAACTTGAGCCAAAGTCTTGTAAATGTATTTTCCTAGGATATGATGATGAAGGTGAAATGGGGTATCGATTATGGGATCCTGAGAAATGAAAAGTAGAACGCAACAATGATGTTATCTTCCAGGAAGATCCCATGCACAAACAGCCCGAAAAAACAGAGGAGGTCAGAAGGGTTGTATTCCGGGAGGATGTACCAATAGGACAGCAAAGGATGCCTATTATACAATAGCAAATACCTGCTGTAAATGTCCCTGAAAATGCAGGGAATAATGCTGAAAACAATTAGCAAGATATTGCCCATGATGTACCACAAATTTAGTAAGAACAGATGCATTTGGAACAACCAGAATCAGCTGTACAGCATGCTGAACCTATAGAACAGCGAGCTGTTAATGCAGATTTGCAAGCTGAACAGCTAGCAAATCCTAACCTTTGGGCCCGTAAATCGACCAGAGTGCAAAGACAGCCAAATATGTTTGTTCCTGGTGTCAATTATGTGGTTGATTATATCATATTGACAGATTGTGGTGAGCCATCATGCTTCCAAGAAGCAATGGACAGAAAAAACAACAAGAAATGGCATAAGGCTATGCTGACCAAGATGGAATCTCTCATGAAAAATGGCAATTGGGATTTGGTGTATTTACCTAAAGGGCAAAAAGTGCTACCATACAAATGGGTTTACAAAATGAAAGTCACTTTTGGTTCTTTGCCAAAGTACAAGGCACGACTGGTTGCTAAAGGGTACAAGCAAGAACATGGAATTGATTTTGATGAAATCTTTTCTCCTCTAGTCAAAATGACTACTTTGCGAACCATTTTTGGCTTGGTTGCATCTGAAGATATGAAACTCATACAAATGGATGTCAAGAAAGCCTTCTTACATGGTGATCTGCATGAGGAGATTTATATGCAATAGGGAAAGAGCACATGGTATGTAAACTCAACAAGAGTTTGTATGGGCTGAAACACGCACCACGAGAATGGTATCATAAATTTGATACATTTATGCAATCTCAAGGATTCCATCGCTCTCAAGTGGATTACTACTTATACACCAAGAAGGCAACAGATGGCAGCCTTATTCTCTTGGTTTTGTATGTGGATGACATGTTGATTGCATGTAGGTATGTTCATGCCTTGGACTCCTTGAAGCAAAGCTTACACAGTAGCTTTGATATGAAGGATCTTGGTGAGGCCAATCATATTCTCGGCATGCGTATACTTAGGGACAGATCGAAGGGTCTTCTCTTTCTATCACAATAGGAATATGTTACTAAGTTTTTGCAGCGTTTCAATATGGAGGAGGGAAAGCCATTGGTGTACCGTTGCCTCCATATGTGAAACTTAGTGCAGATGACAGCCCTACATCGAATGATGGAAAGGTTGAGATGGTCAAGATGTCAGAAGTGGTGCAACAATGGAAGCGTAAAGAATATGCTGAAATAAATGCTGAAACACAAGACAGAAGAAAGAAAGAATGAACACAGTAGACAGATGAGAACTCAGATGTATGCTCGGGAAATGGAATCCATATCGAACACGAGACAGCAGCATACAACGGTGAGTCACTGGCTGCGTGGGCTCCTCAGCACCGGCTCCTCTCTCCCAGAAGGATCTCCACTGATGGCTGAAGTACTAAAGACTGTGGAGGAGGAGCCCTATAAATAGCCACAAAAGTGGGGAGCATAAAATGCAGGTCGGCCAGCATTTAATGCTGGTCGGCCAGCAACAAATGCTAAATAATACATCATAAATGGCCACTAAAATGTGCCATAAAATACTGCATAAAATGCCCAGCCTCTAACACAGACTCACACCATGAGCTGACTAATATCTGCTAACACCCTCTCTCAGATCATGTGTGATCGGATACAATGAAATAGTACAATGATGGAGAATCATAAACTACACAACAAATAAACACCAGAAGGACCATGGATGTCTAAGCGGTGAGTGGCCAGCCCACCACCAAGAAGCCTCGGAGAGTATCTGATGTCGATGTCGATCGTACCAACAACACCTGAAAATAGAGAAGACTCATAACAGCTCTCTGTGTAATGTCACCTATGTCACTCAGGATATACAGAGCCAATCGTGCCAAACATGTCTCTGAACATGTGACCATGGATTCCCCGCCTTTGGCCAAACCACCAAAGTGTCCCCTCATGTGAGCTCCAGACAAAAGCCTCTCGCTCTCTGTCAAGAAGAACAGCTCATCATGAACCCAGAAATCAACTCCAGTCTCTAGGATTTCACTGCCAGATACCGTCGATGCGTCAGGGACGTCCCTCTCTGGAACCTGTGCACCTGTATCAAAATATAGATGAGGCACTGCAGCCCCACCAACACCCGCTCACACTCCCTCTCTGGCACAAGAGAGTCGTGAGGGATGACCGCATCACCACCACTAGAAAGCAGCCGAGGAAGGGGCCACCAAGCCCTTCCCGCGATCCGAAGAAGAGGATCCCTTCCGCGCCTTAGACTTCTCCTTGGTCGGAGGATCGGAGTCGGAGTCTGATGAAGGAGAGGACTCATCGGTAGAGTCAGCATCCCGCTTTGTCTTCTGCTCCTTCTTCCTGGAAGCCGCTAACTTCTTGCAGTCCTTCCGCAAATGTCCCTTCTTGCCACAGTGGTAACACTGGGCCTTCGACTTCTTCTTCCCGTCACCCCTCTCTAAAGCGACATAAGCCTCACCTCCATAATGTGCCGGAAGCCGCCCCTGTAATCTCAAGGATGTCTCATGCTCAAGAAGCATCGAGGTCATATGTGTAAAACTGACAGGAGACGATGATGTCTGCGCCGGTAAAGCATTGGCCACTCCATCAAACTCCGGGGGGAGCTTGTAGAGGACCGTCCCGACAAGATGCACCTCGGGAAGAGCAGATTGCATGTGCCGAAGCTAGTCCTATACCTGCGTAACACGAAGAAGAAAAGACTGAATAGTATCTTTCGGCTCAAACTTCATCTGCTGGAGCTGGCCATAAAGTGTGACGGCCCGCATGGTGGAAGGTGCCTCGTACATCTGCTGCAACTTCTCCCATACTTCAGGAGATGTCCTACAGGAGGTAACCGCCGGTAAGACCGCTTTAGAAATACACCGAAGCAACGCCGAGTAAGCACGGGCATCGTCCGAGTCCCATGTGAGCACCGCTTCCTCATGGTTGTCCTCATCAAAGTCTTCAGGAAGAGGAAAAGGACGGAGAGGTCGAGCAAGAGCTCCACAGACAATGTACCATAGCCGCTTCTGCACAAACCAAGCTTTCATGACAGCACTCCATGTGAGGTAATCAGGTCCATGTAACTTATCTTCACTTGAGGTGCACGGAGGGGCCATCTGGAGGAGGTAGAAAAGAGAAGTAGAAGAAAAGAAGGTCGTTTGGAGAGTGAGCACAGCCAAAACGCAACCAAAAACACCAAAAATAGTGAGTTCACATGCAATATAACCCAAAGGCGGATCAAAATAAGCCAAAAGCTGCTGCACAAAGTGAAAAAATCAGGTTAAAACTGCCAAAAACAGCAAAAACGGCCTGAATAATCAGAAAAACAGGCAAAAATAATGCTGTAAACAGCAAAACGCAGGCTGCAAACTGAAGAAACAGGGGCTAAAGACTGTTGCCAGCAGTTTGATGAAGGAAACACGGGCAGCAAAGAGTGGAACAGCAGTAAACGCAAATCTGTCCAGAAAAACGCAAAACGCAAATGCTGAAACACTGTCGCCAGCAGCAAATCAGCAGTCGCCAGTAGGAAGGACAGCTGCCTGATCAGCAAGAAGGGTGTAAATCCTGAAATCAGCAAGAAAACACAGCACAAATAGGTTGCAGCCTGAAATTTGATACCATGTCAGAAGTGGTGCAGCAATGGAAGCGTAAAGAATATGCTGAAATAAATGCTGAAACACAAGACAGAAGAAAGAAAGAATGAACACAGTAGACAGATGAGAACTCGGATGTATGCTCGGGAAATGGAATCCATATCGAACACGAGACAGCAGCATACAACGGTGAGTCACTGGCTGCATGGGCTCCTCAGCACCGGCTCCTCTCTCCCAGAAGGATCTCCACTGATGGCTGAAGTACTAAAGACTGTGGAGGAGGAGCCCTATAAATAGCCACAAAAGTGGGGAGCATAAAATGCAGGTCGGCCAGCATTTAATGCTGGTCGGCCAGCAACAAATGCTAAATAATACATCATAAATGGCCACTAAAATGTGCCATAAAATACTGCATAAAATGCCCAGCCTCTAACACAGACTCACACCATGAGCTGACTAATATCTGCTAACACAAGATTCCTTAACATCTTGTCATTGTCACCAAAACTTTGAGTGTCGTGCTCTCACTCTTTCTGCTCACTCTCTCTACTTTGAACTTTGCACTAAACCTGATCTGCACTCTATCTCGATCCTTGCACATCTACCATCACAGAGTACACCACTTGGTCAAATTTGATGAGACATGTCTTAGACTCTCAGAACCTATGGGATTTAGTGCAAGGGTTGAAACCTCAACCTAGTCCCACCCTTGTTCCATACGACGTCATCCACACATGCAAGGCTCGTAACACCTCAACTATTGTCGAGCTTATGCAAGGCTTATTGCCTAAGTTTCACTCTCAGCTTAAGCATTTTGACTTAGCATCAAAGTGTTGGGCATACTTGACTGACTGCTATGTGGCTCAAGATAGGATCCATCACATCAATTTGGATTATGAGCTCCAAAATTTTAAAATCATACACAAGGACGACGTCTCCTTGTTGAGTTCTTAACCACTGGGGCTCGTAAGTTCTCTGATGATTAAGTTACCTTATTCCTTAACAAGCTGCCAAGAAAATATTTCCATTTTGTGTAGCAAGTGATTTCACAGTCTTAAATGTCCACATTTTATGAGTTTGTCAAATGTTGCATTAAAAGGGGGACTCTAGTTGCATCTTCTCAAAGGGACAACAGGGCAAGAGCAAACAAGACTTAAATCAAAATCAAAATCAAAGCAGGACTAGTAAATCCCAAGGAACCATTCAATCTACTCTCAAACCTAGATGGCAAAATGTGACCACGAGTATCGATCTAAGGCAAGAGGCACACATCCAAAATCCAAGAATCAAACCCCGCACCCCAGTTGGGTAACCCCCAACAAGGAAAGTAAGGTGGTGGCAACCCCCAGCAAGGGCAATGGGGGGACCAAACCCACACTACCACCGGTCAGTTGTCACAATTAACGAACTACTCAACTCCAGAGGGTTTATCTAACTAGTTTGCACAATCCCATATCGTCTCTTTAGAGACATTGGATGCAAGTCTCATTCACATCTGCGAGTTGCCTCTTAATGAGGTGCCTGCAAAGACCCACTCCTCACAGCTGAGCACCTCAACACCCGTTTGGCTTGTGGATAGTGGAGCTACCCATCACACGACTCCTATAACAGACATTTTCATTTCTTGAGCCCCTGCAGCCGGGAGTGTCGCATTGGAAATAACTCCTCGACCAAGATTCAAGCCCAGGGTCGTGTCAGTTTTCCTACTGACCTAAGTCCAGATCTCACTTCGATGGATGATGTCTATTATGTCCCCCAAATTGGAGCAAACTTATTGTCTATTCAGTAGCTTTGCCAATTGGGGCGATGTCGAGGTCCTAGACTCTCGGACTGGTTTAGTGATTATTCGTTGCAAGGCCCAACCTAATGGCCTTTACCACATGACACACTTTCTTATTGAGCCGACTGTCGATGATTCGAAGTTCCATCGCTTCCACCCCTTAGTCACCACATGGAAGCCCACAAACTTTGAGCGTCTTTGGCATTTCTGCTTAAGACATCTTGGCTATGACCCTCTTTATCAATTGTCGTGTCAGGGGATAGTTGAGACCTTCCATGTCTAAAACTATCTCAAGAGATATGTAAAGCATATCAGCTAGATGAACAACATTGTACACCCTTTCCTTAGTAGTCTATCACTCATACTGCTGAACCCCTTAGGCTCATTCATGTAGATCTTTGTGGTCCCACATCCACTGCTGCTTTGAATGGCATATTACACTTCTTTTTGATAGTGGATGATTTCTCTAGATATATGTGGGTGTACTTCTTAAAGCACAAGTCAAATGCTTTTACTTATTTCACTCCTTGGGTGTTACTTGTTCATAACCATACTAATCATCGTGTGGGTACTATGAGGAGTGATTCTAGTGGTGAATCTATCTCCCTCGAGTTCTCTGAGTTTCCATAGGAGCAAGGCATTGCACGCCAGCTCACCTCTACCAAATCCCCCGCATGGAATGGAGTCGAGCGTAGAAACTGGACAGTCGTGAATATGGCATGCTCTATGTTGTTCGCAACAAAGCTCCCCGAGCGCCTTTGGATCAAGGCTGTTAACACTTCAATGTACATCCTCAACCAATATCTGATTACGGTGGTCCCTAAAAAGACTCTGTACAAGGCATTTTTAAACTCTCAACCTGTTATTTCTCACTACAGAGTTTTTGGTAGTCCTGCTTATATGCACACTCCTGATGATAAGATAGGAAAACTCACCCCTCAAGCAGATCTCTTAATCTTTGTGGGCTATTCTTCCAAAGCAAAATCCTATCATTTATTCAATCCTCGGACCAACAAAGTAATCATTTGGAGGGATATTGTCTTTGATGAGAGAGACATCGTGTAGTCTTCTCCACCGGACTCTTCAACCTTACCTCCGCTCACATCATTTGAGATCATGCCTACTGAGCAAGGCCTACTCACTCACTCCTAACCTTCAAGCAAATACCTCAACTCCCACGCCTCCTCCACGAGACCCATTACCTCACTGGTACCAAGAGACCATATGGGATTCGGGGATCCTTCCACTAGATTTCACTCCGAAGGGCCCTAGAAGGTCTACTTGGCTCACCTCTAGGGCTTCATATGCCTCACCGTTTACAACTAATTACATTGCATATTCTAAGCCGGACAGTTGCTAGGAGGCTCTCCAAGACCTCTATGGCATGAGACCATGGAGAAGAAATTGGATAATATTGATCAAAATGGGACTTGAACATTGGTGAATCACCCTCATCACAAGCTGGTCATAGGGACAAAGTGGATTTTTAGGACCAAGCTAAAGGCTAATTGTACTTTAGAGAAATATAAGGCTCGCCTTGTAGTGTAAGATTTCATGTAAAAGCATGGCATTAACTATGAAGAAACCTTCGCATCTACCACTCGATTGATATCATTTCGTCTGTTGGCTGCGCTCTCTGCGTACCACGGTTGGTTGATCTATCAAATGGACATCAAAAGTGCCTTTATGAACGGTTATTTGGATAGGGAAGTCTATATGGAGCAGCCTCCCAGTTTTTCTTCCACTGACCAGACTAACAAGGTATTTCACTTTGCAGAAAGCTCTTTATGGGCTAAAGCAAGCGCAAGGATCTTGGTCCTAGAGGATGGATGAGTTATTATGGACTCATGGATACCATTCTACCCCTATGATCCAAATCTATGTGTGTGCATCTCTAGTGCGGGGGTCACCTATATCCTACTGTATGTTCATGATATATTATTCGCTAGCTCAGATTCTACAACTCTAGTAAAAATTAAGGCACAACTTTACGTTACATTCGAGATGACCAACTTAGGTTTATTATCTTATTTCTTGGAGATCAAGATTACTAGATCCAAGACAAGTATCTTTCTGTCACAGTAGAAGTACACGCTGCAGCTAGTGAACCAATATTACACTAATCAGACACAACCAGTGACCACATCTCTAGATCCCGTTGTCTATCTACACAAGGGTACCTTGGGTTAGCCTTTTGACGCTCACACCTATTGTTCTGCTATAAGGAAATTACTCCAATTGATTCATACTAGGTCAAATCTTGCATTCTCAGTTAGTTTGCTTAGTCTGTATTTTAATGCACCTAAAATGTCTCATTGGATTGCTTGTCTTCGTTGTTAAGATATTTAAAGTGTACCTATAATTATAAACTAACTTATGGTCATGGTTTATGCTTGCAAGGGTACACTGATTCTGACTAGGTAGGAGATCCTGACACCCGACAATCCCATGGCAACTACATCTACACATTGCGTACGGCACTCATATCTTGGGCTAGCCATAAGCAAGAGACAGTGGCGGCTTCCACAGCCGAGGCAAAGTATCAAGCTCTATTTGATAGTACTACGAATACCATCTATCTGAGGAACTTGTTGGCCACACTACAATTTCCTTTTGCGAGTTGCCTATAGTTGTCTACTATGACAACCAAAGTATCATTGCCCTTGTGGGTGATCATAACATCACCCCTCGAACACAACACGTCGTAATTCACTACCACTTCACCAAAGAGCATATTGAGCTAGGTATCATATGTCTAGAGTTTGTGTTGTCCAGTGACAATCTTGTAAATATTTTGACCAAGGCGGTCAACATGCCGGCTCTATAGTATCTTCTACCACAAATCGGCTTGGTTACACCCTACTCTACTTCTTTAGATTAACGAGGAGAGGATGCTTTCCTCTTACTTCTTCCAATTTGAGAGGGAACGGTTTCCTTCTCTTGATAGTGGCAGTGATGATGCTTACAGTTTTTTCACTTTCAAACATTTATTTATTTTATGTTGTATATAATGGATATATGTAACTTCATTTGCACTGTCAAGATGGCATGATTGTAAAAGGACACTTTAGAGAACAATTCCCCTGCAAGGGCACTGTCCAAGTGGCACCATTGCATCGCATTCTGCATGAGCATAAATGCTTGCATCTTCCTTTGTATTACCATATGCATTGGTATTATGTTCATGTAAACATGCATCTATACACATTTATCCCTTTTTTGTCACCCTTGCAATGATAGACTCTGGATCCACCATACTCGTGGCATTGCCTAATTCGGGTGTCCCAAACCTTCTATAAATAGACATACAACCGACTACTCTTCCTCAATCTCATTTTTGCATGTTTCAAGAGCTATATCTCTGCTGCCCACACCCTGTTCACAAAGGACATTGCGGTTAGAGCTTTCCCCAACCATCTGCTACCATCTACTACTGTCTGGCATATAATTCCATCCTTCGCCTTCACTCTACAATTGTCGCCTAGTACCTTGGAGCTATCGCCTGGTACCCCAAAGTCATCGCCTTCAATCTACGCTTTGTCGTACGATTGGTTTTATGTTTTCTGCGTTAAGAGCAATTCTTCATATCACAATGGTCATAAAGTGACTTAATGCAAATGTACTAAGGTCACTTTGAGGTTAGGATAACTGAGTTATGTTCATAGGACTCGAGGCTTTTTTGCACACACCATTGTGTGATCACCAATCTTGGATTCTTGGTGCATTGGCCAACACATCCATGCACCAGGCCAGTGTGGGCTAGTGGTGCGGGACCCCAATCCTTGGGATGTGGTCGTAACCAAGAGTGTTGCCAACTCCCAGGCTCGAGGGTGAGCCTGTTCAACTCTATGGTTAGGAGGTGAGTCTAATATATAGTCCCTTTTATTGTGAGATGGCTTGCATCATGTCTCTGTGCAAGTAGGATCCTAGGGGAAGTTTTATTGGTATCCGAGCATCAACCTGCAATTGGATGTGAGACCCCATGAGATGCACAAAACCACTTTTACTCACGGAACCGTGATGATTCATTCCTAACAAGTACACATTTATCTCGTTAAGGGTGGTATAGGATAGTACTAACGGGAGGGGTACACGGGATGTTTTGGACAAGGCCCTGGGGGGGGAGGATAGTAGTACAATGACAAGTTATTTTTCTTCTTAGGTACTTACGCTCGTGTTTTGTGTTGGGGAAATGCTTGTGTATAAGGATTTTCAAGGTTCTCATGATCAAAGTCTAGGAAGCTGCCACTCCAAGCCTATGGTAGACCAACACCTGAAGCTAAAACCTTGTGGCTCGAATAAGCATCAAAGTATTAGTTGATAGTCATTTTTGTCAATTTAATCCTTAATGTTGATGTTATCATTAATTTTAGTGTTAATATAATATTAAATGTTAGTTTTGTTTTAACGTGTAATGTTTATGTTAGTATTATCATTAATTTTACTACTAACATTATGTTTATTATTAAGAGTAAACCTTACTGTTAATATATGGTGAAATCGTGGAGAGAGAGAGAGAGAGAGAGAGATTGTATGGAAAGAGATAATCATGGAGAGAGAAAACAACTTGAGAGAAAATGGAGAGAGAGAGAGAGAGAGAGAATCATCTCTCTACTAGAGTGACGATGGAGATCCATGTTGCGACAATTAGAGAGGGAGAGAATAAGACAATCAAAAGCTTAGGGGGACGAGCAAGATGAAGAGAAGAGACTAATGGACAGATGAAATATCCGTGAAACAAATAGATTGCCCATGAGACCTAACGGATTGTCCGTAGGCCATGTGGACTGTTGGCGCCTTCTAAACAGACTCGCATAGCAAGAGAAGGTCAATTGAATATTGATAGCCTCAAGATGGCTAGCGTGGCAAGTTGTTAATTAGCATGGCAATTTGTGAGCTTCTTGATGGCTCATGTGTGCTTAGTGTGTTTCATGTCTGTTTAAACATTTTCTCTTCAATCTTCCTTTTATTATTTGAGCACCGGTGTTTTTTAGGCCAATCGAGTCTAATGTGCCTTCATTAAACTTGAAGTTGGCCCCTTAAGTTACCCACCATCTTACCTCCCCTGACGCACACACACACACATAACAATTCCAGTTTTGCATTAAATGCTAACTAATTTTCAGTTCTGCAAACTGTCTCTATTACACGAGTTAATTGGTCTCTTTGTCGAACATCTTTATAGACTTTATGGTTTGCCCAATGAAATAGTCAATGACCGAAATCATACATTTAAATTTTCAACGAACAATTTTTCAAGAACTAGAAACTCAATTGTCCATGTTGTCCTCTAAATATCTTGAATTCGATGGACAAACCGAAAGGATGAATCAAACCATGGAGGCTATCTTGCATGCATATGTCTCCTATAGGCAATCTAATTGGGGGTGTTATCTTGCTTAGATTTGAATTTGCTTATAACAATGCTAAGCATTCGGCTATTGGTTATAGCTCGTTTATGCTTATATACGGTTATGATCTGAAACCACCAATTGCCACAACTTAGGGGGGTGAAAATGCAATGCGTAGTTGACTTTCTGCACGATATGCAAGAGATATTGATGATTGCTAGAAAAAGCATTAAAACAGCCTAAGATCGTGCCATGTTTTATGCTAACCAACATCGTACTCCTAAAGAGCTCCAGGAGGGCATATGGCTTTACCTTAAAAGTCCCAAAAGACTCC
Organism: Lygodium microphyllum; assembly: GCF_053477565.2. Lineage (NCBI taxonomy): Eukaryota > Viridiplantae > Streptophyta > Polypodiopsida > Schizaeales > Lygodiaceae > Lygodium > Lygodium microphyllum. Next base: position 21,111,784 of record NC_141146.1, on the reverse strand, counting down.
AATCCAATGACTATCAACAAGTGCTATAAATTGTCTTCAAGATATTATGGTCCTTTTTCAGATTACCAAGAAGATAAATAGTATATCCTATGAATATTTACCTTCGAAAATCTAAGTTCATTATGTGTTCCACATAAGACATTTAAAAGAATGATTGAAACAATATAAACTGATTGTTTGATTGAGGAAGTCCCACGACATGAAAATACTACTCGTTATGTTTCACTTGAAGGCGAAGGCTACTAGGGAGTCAATACAATCATTGAAGAGTTATTTTTCTCACTTCATTCCCCTGAGGGTATTGCTGAGAACAATAGTCATTCATAAGGGAGGAAGTGTTATGTCCTTGGATCTCCAAATGGATGCTAGTAACATTGGTCACAATGGTCATAAGCTGAATTAATGTGGATGCACTAAGGACACTTTGGGTTTAAGGAAGTCGAGTTCCTATTTATAGGATTCAAGGCCCTATTGCACACATCATTGTGTGATCACCACTCTTGGATTCTTGGCTTGTTGACCAATGCATCTATACACTAAACGATGTGGGCTAGTAATATCAGATGCCGACCTTTGGGATGTGGTCATGACCCAAAGTGTTACTAGCTCCCAAGCTCGAGGGTGAGCTTGTTTGGCTCTAGCTAGGAGGTGAGTCTGATGTCCAACCCCTTTTATTGTGAGTATGGCCTGCGTCGTGTCTCATGTACAAGTTGGATCCTAAAGGGAAGTTGAACTTTAACAAGGGAGTTATTACACACTAATTACACATTGATGACCCATGCCATGTAAGATCAAAAGCCTACATCAATTGGAGAGACGTTAAGGTACGATCATTGGTGGAAAGCCGTGAAACTAGAATTGGAACCTATAGAGCAAAATGACATATGGAAACTTATGCTTGTGAGAGTGCACAACAGAAGAAAAATGTAAACACAAAGAGAAGTAGAGAGAGAGGAAGCAAATGATGAGGAAGAACAGTGCATTGACTAGAAGAATGGTGATACACTGGGAATGGATTGATCAGTCCAAGCACGCTGCCCAAAGTGTCAGTGAGGGCACAAATCAAGCTGATGACGATGGCAACACCAAGCACGGAGTGTTGGAGTGTCGAAGTGAGCACCTACAAATGGAAGACTGAAGATTAAAGAGTATGTGTGTTTGCCAAGGAGGGGTGTGGCTATAAATAGCCAAAAGACCGAAAACTTGGTCGACCTGCACTTGTAGGGGCCATAAATGTTGGCCGACCTACAATAAATGCTGATTACTCTGCGAAAAATGCCATTAAAAATAGGGAGATCCCGAAAAAAATCCCAGATGAAAATGACAATGTCCAACAATATAGACAAGCTCTGGAAAGCAGATACTCACCTAGGAATGCACACAAGAAGCCAACAACTGAGAAAACGCACCTAAACTACCAAAGCTCCTATGTCTCCATCAAAATCTGACTGGACCTCAAAACCAAGAGATGATAGACTAACATGACTAACATAGGCAAGCTAACACCCCCTCTCAGATCCTAGGAGTGTTTGAGGACCTAACAACCTCATGTGATGAAGCATGGAAGCCTTGGGCAAAGGCTTTGTGAAGAGATCTACTACATTGTCTGCCGTGGAACAATAGGCCATCGCTAACTCGGAATCCAAAATCCGCTCTTGGACATATTGATATTGAACCTCCATGTGTTTTATGCAAGCATGAAACACAGGGTTCTTTACGAAAGCTAAAGCACTCTGGTTGTCCTCACACAACTCCATAGGTCCAGGCTAAGAAAAGCCAATCTCCACCAACATGCGGCAAAGCCAAACTGCCTCTATAGCTATAGAACATAATGCATGATACTCTATCTCTATATAAGAAAGGCCACGGTAGGCTATCGCTTGCTGCTCCACAAGATGACTCCCAATCCAAGGGAGAAGACATAACCTATAGTGGATAGCCTCGAATCCACATCACTTGCCCAGTTAGAATTGTTAGCCTGCTCTTTATCATTCTCAGTCTGTCATCTCCTGGTTGTGAGCTCCTGTCAGAGTCTGACAGGAGACAGAGGAGCTCTGTCAGTTCGTTTAGTGGCTGTCCTTGTCAGTTTGCAGCCCTTGGGAGTCGTACAGCCCATACTGGGCTGTTATTCTGCAGTCGGCCCAGTTTTTGGGCAGGTCGGCCAGATCTGGCCAAAGTCGGCCAAATCTGGCTGGTCGGCCAAATCTAGCCAGGTCGGCCAGATTTGGCAGGTCGGCCAGTTTACTGGCCTGGGGGCTATATATAGCAGCCCCCCAGTCATTCTAGCATTGTACTCTGCAGGTTCAGCACTGTCTCCGTCATCTCCGTCTCCGGCATTGGTGCTGCCATTGCTTCCAGTCTGTTCTGGTGCCCTCACTGACGCTCCGGGCTGCGTGCAGGGACTGCTCTGTCCATTTCAGTGTATTCAGCATTCATCTCAGTCAGTGCAGACTTTCTTCCTTCATTCTCTGCTTTCTCTCTCCTCTCCTCTGTGTTCGTGTTCTTCTTCCGTTGCGCACTCTCACATGGTATCATCGCCTGATTGAGAGCACGGAGGACATACCCTCAAGAGTGAGATACCTTACTGCTGCTGCCATCTGATCAACAACTGCCAGGCGACTTCTTCAGGAGGCCTTTCAGCCTGCGTTTTCCTGTCCACGCTGTCTACAGAGGCTGCCACGTCATCCAGCGACGCAGAAACCCTGCGTTTTCCACCAGGCTGTCCCTCCTTCTGCTGGGCGACCTCTCTACAGGCTGCGTTTTGCTGTTCTGCTGGTCGCTACCACTCCAGGCAGCACATTTCCTGCTGGCGACTTCTTTCCGGGCTGTTTCCTGGTGCTGGTGGTCTCTTTTCTGGTGATCGTCATCAGTTATCTTTGCGTTTTGCAGATCCAGGTGTTTGTAGGCATTCTCTGCCTGCGTCTTGGTTGTTGGTGACCACATTGCTGGTCATATTTCGACATCGGCACAACTTTCTTTGGTATTTTGCAGATTGGAAGATGTCTTACCAGTTTTCAGGCTTTGATGACTCAGAGGATGAACTTCTTTCTCATCATTCCTCTGAGCGGAGGCAGGATTATCATGAGGTTCGACGTCGGGAAGAACCTCCTCGCACTCGTCCTTCTTCAGTCCATGCATCTCCGAGGGTTCCATCTACCGCGAAGGTTTCTTCAGTGAAGACTGCTTCAGATGTGCGGATTCCTTCCTTGATTCCCTCTATTCAGGTGCCGATTCTCCCTTCCTTTCCGAAGGAAGATAAGTTGGATGGTTCCAACTACTCCCTCTGGTCATGCAAGGTGGCTTGCATCCTCGATACATTTGACCTTTGGGAGCTTGTTTCTTCACCCATCGACCGTCCCCCCGCGGATTCGTCCGATGGCACCTCTATGGACCGTGCAGCCTTATGGGATAGGCTCAACTCTCGAGCCCGTTCCTTTCTTTTTATGAGTCTCCATGATTCTGTTCTTGTACATGTTCACAGGTTACAAACCGCGGCGGAAGTGTGGAAGAAGCTTGCGTCTTTGTATCAGCACAAGACATTTGCCCACAAGATTTCCTTGGAGAAGAAGTTGCGGATGCTCAGTCTTGATGATTCTCCTTCCATGAAGGAGCACATCACGAAGATGGAGGATATGCGAGGCGAGTTAGCCTCTCTTGGTCGTCTGATATCGTCTGAGGATATGGCGATGATTCTGTTGACTCACTGCCATCACCCCGATATGATGTCTTCTATACCAGCCTCATCACCTCGAGGACCCGTGAGACACTCCTATGGGAGGAGCTTTCCCCGCTTGTCTTGGAGCATGACGAGCGACTCAAAGAGGTGGGAGCCAGTGGCTCCACCAAGGCATTTACGGCCGGCACAGGTGGCGGCAAGAAGAAGAAACAAAAGAAGGAGAAGGCCAAGGACAAGAAGGAGGAGGACAAGAAGGATGCGAAGGAGAAGAAGCCCAAGTGTCCCCATTGTGGGAAGGGCACTCATCCCGAGGAGAAGTGTTGGCAGAAGTATCCCCATCTGAAGCCTAAGGAGAAGGACTCGAAGGCGGCCCCAGCCACAACAGAATCTGCGTTTGTGCATGTCTTTGTTGAGGAGGATACAGCCCTAGCTTCTATCACACAGGAGAAGCCTTGGCTCGTCGACAGTGGAGCATCTTCACATATGACCTTCCGTCAGGATTGGCTTCAGGATCTTCGTTCCAGAGGGGGTACCGTCACCATTGGTGACAATTCTACAGTCCCTGTTCGAGGCGTGGGGACCTTACCTATGTTTTCTGACAGGCGGTCTTCCTCCGCCAAAGTTCTCTATGTCCCTGATTTGGGTTTTAACCTATTATCTGTGCATGGCCTTACTCAGCTAGGTACCCGAGTCATTTTTACATAGGATGCAGTCACAGTGGAGGATGCTTCTACAGGTGATGCTCTTTGGACAGGTACACAGGAGGGTGGGCTTTATACGCTCACAGCCTTGGCTGCGCGGACTTCCCATGAGCTTGGGCTGCTTTGGCATGCTCGGTATGGTCATTTGAACCTCGATTCTCTTCGGCGGGCTTCTAGGAGGAAGATAGTGGAGGGACTTCCTGATTTTCCTCCTCTTCACACTTTGTGCCCTAGCTGCTTGAGGGGCAAGCAGCACAGGCAGCCTCACCCTCAGGTTGCTTCTAGGAGGGCTACTTCTCCGCTTGAGTTGGTTCACACCGACCTTTGCGGACCTATGGGCATGGCCTCCCTTGGGAAGGCCAGGTATTTGATGCTGATTGTGGACAACTTTAGTCGTTATGTGTGGCCTTATTTCTTGGAGTACAAGAGCGAGGCGTACTCCCGTTTCTGTGAGTGGCAGGTGTTTGTGGAGACTCAAACAACTTCCAAGGTTTGTGGCGTTCGAGCTGATCACGGTGGCGAGTTCACTTCTCACCTTTTCTCTCAGTTTTGCAGGGATCATGGTATTCGAGTGGAGTATTCCCATCCGAACACACCATCAGAGAATGGTGTGGTGGAGCGTGCGAATCGGACCATGGTGGAGATGGCCCGATCTATGCTGGAGCATAGGAGTCTTCCTCATTACCTTTGGGGTGAGGCGGTGGCTACAGCGGTGCATATTCACAACCGCTCTCCGACTTCGACGTTACAGGACATGACTCCGTATGAGGCTTTCTTTGGGAAGAAGCCTTCCGTGTCCCATTTTCGCATCTTTGGGTGCGATGCTTTTGTCCATGTGGACAAGAAGAAGAGGAAGACGAAGTTCGACTCTAAGTCGAGAAAGCTTATCTTCGTGGGTTATAGTACGACCACGAAGGGATATCGGCTCTACGACCCAACGACGCGGAAGGTTGAGGTGAGCAGGGATGTGATCTTTGATGAGACTCGGCCTCTGAGGATCCGATTGATGGTTCCATTACAGATGTTTCTTCGTCATCAACGGATCCCCCCCCACCTTCTCTTCCTTCCAGGATACCCCTTAGCACCCCCCCTATTCCTCCTCCTTCGGCTTCCCTTTCCCCTTTGGTGGATGTGACTCCGTCTTCTACGAGCTCTTCCACCGCCACTTCGGGATCTTCACGGGATACACAGCCTTCTTCTGATGCGGAGGAACTACCTTCACTCGGTGAGGGGGAGTCCCTCTCCGATTTGGGTGCTTTGCAGGTTCCGGAGACCCCTCGGTCTCCCTCACAGCAGCAAGAGTCTCTCAGGATTCCTTTATGGTATCGCCGGCTCATGCAGGATTCAGGTGTTACTCACTTTCCTGCTTCTTCTACAGGTCCACGTCGATCAGCACGTTTACAGGCCCAGCGGGATAGTTCACTATGTGTGAACTATGCTCTTATGTCATAGATTTTTCAGGATTCCGAGCCTTCCACTGTGGAGGAGGCTCTTGCACAGGATATTTGGAGACAGGCTATGCAGGCCGAACTCGATTCCATCGAGCGAAACCATACGTGGGAGCTTGTTCCGCGTCCCGCGAAACGGAAGGTGATAGGTGTGAAATGGGTCTTTAAGACCAAGTATCTTGCAGATGGCTCCTTGGACAAGCATAAGGCTAGGCTTGTTGCCAAGGGTTTTGCACAGCGTGCAAGCTTGGACTACTTCGAGACTTTTGCTCCTACAGCCAGGATGTCCACCATTCGAGTTCTTTTGGCTCTTGCTGCTCACTACCGTTGGCCTGTTTATCAGATGGACGTCAAGTCTGCTTTTCTGAATGGCGTTCTTGAGGAGGAAATTTATGTTTCACAGCCTCCTGGTTTTCTTGTGCAGGGGAAGGAGGATCATGTCTACAGGCTACGGAAGGCTCTTTATGGCTTGAAGCAGGCTCCTCGTGCTTGGTACCAGCGGATTGACCGCTTCTTTCTACAGAGTGGCTTTGCGCGCTCCGCTTATGATCCCAACCTCTACTTACGGGTTGTGGATTCTCTTTCTGTGTTCCTTATCTTGTATGTGGATGATCTTATCATTACAAGGAGCGACACTCAGCAAGTGGAGCATACTCGGTCCATTCTTCAGCAGGAGTTTGACTTGACGGATCTAGGGATCCTTCACTTCTTTCTAGGCCTGGAGATCTATCAGATGGCACAGGGCATTTTTATCTCGCAGCACAGGTACATCTCCGAGCTTCTTTCGGAGTTTGATATGGCTGAGTGTCGGCCTATCTCATGCCCCATGGACCCCGAGTCCAAGCTTTTGACAGCTGGAGTTCCCCTTCCAGATCCCACCCGTTACAGGTGCCTTGTCGGCTCTCTTATCTGGCTGCTTCACACTCGGCCGGATATCTCTTTTGTGGTGGCTTTATTGTCTTCTTTTATGCAGACTCCTACCCAAGATCACTGGCAGGCAGCCTTGCGGGTTCTTCACTATTTACAGGGGACTCGCTCCTTCGGGATCATGTATGGCGATGGGATTACCCTTTCTGGATGGAGTGATTCTGATTGGGCAGGTGATGTGGATTCGAGACGATTCACTACAGGTTATGCTTTCACCCTTGGATCCGGTGCTGTCTCTTGGAGCAGCAAGAAGCAGCCTACTGCGGCACTTTCTTCTACAGAGGCTGAGTATCGGGCCTTATGTTCGACCGCTATGGAGGCAGTTTGGCTCCGTCGCTTACTAGCGGAGATTGGCTTTTCTCAGACCGGTCCTACGGAGCTGCGCGTGGATAACCAGAGTGCTCTTGCTCTGGCCAAGAACCCGGTGTTTCATGCTCGCACGAAGCACATTGAGGTTCAGTATCACTATGTTCGAGAGCGGATCGTGGATTCGGAGCTGGTGGTGGTCTATTGTCCTACGGCGGCCAATGCGGCTGATCTCTTTACGAAGCCTTTGCCTCAGGCTTCTTTGCTTCATCACATGCGGTTCTTGGGTCTTCAGACTCTCCCAGGATCTGAGAGGGGGTGTTAGCCTGCTCTTTATCATTCTCAGTCTGTCATCTCCTGGTTGTGAGCTCCTGTCAGAGTCTGACAGGAGACAGAGGAGCTCTGTCAGTTCGTTTAGTGGCTGTCCTTGTCAGTCTGCAGCCTTTGGGAGTCATACAGCCCATACTGGGCTGTTATTCTGCAGTCGGCCCAGTTTTTGGGCAGGTAGGCCAGATCTGGCCAAAGTCGGCCAAATCTGGCTGGTCGGCCAAATCTGGCCAGGTCGGCCAGATTTGGCAGGTCGGCCAGTTTACTGGCCTGGGGGCTATATATAGCAGCCCCCCCAGTCATTCCAGCATTGTACTCTGCAGGTTCAGCACTGTCTCCGTCGTCTCCGTCTCCGGCATTGGTGCTGCCATTGCTTCCAGTCTGTTCTGGTGCCCTCACTGACGCTCCGGGCTGCGTGCAGGGACTGCTCTGTCCATTTCAGTGTATTCAGCATTCATCTCAGTCAGTGCAGACTTTCTTCCTTCATTCTCTGCTTTCTCTCTCCTCTCCTCTGTGTTCGTGTTCTTCTTCCGTTGCGCACTCTCACAAGAATCACTACAATCAGAGCAAGTAATCCCCTCTCCATATATGATTCCATAGGATCGATTCCCCTCTAAATATAGTGAAGAACATGTAAGGCCGCTCTCCAATGCTCGGGAGTCTTTATGAAAGAAGACAACAATGTCACAACAAAAGAAATATCTAACCACGTATGAATAAGCCAGATGAGGGAGCCAACAAGAAACCTATAACAGGTGGGATCTGTGAGGGAAGCTATTGCTGCCAAAAGCTTGGACTTTGGGTCCATGGGGCAAGAAAGAGGCTGACAATGAACCATACGAGACTCTACGAGAAGCTTGCAAATGTACCTATGCTACAAATTAAAAATGCTCTGTGCCATTTGATAAATCTCTGATCCAAGGAAGAAATGGACCCTTAGATCCGTCATGTCAAACTCTTGTCTCAAAATCTCCCCAATACAATCAACCTCTTGAGTAGAGCTTTCTATAATGATAGGATCCTCCACATACAAGATGAGAAAAAAACACCTATCACCCTCAACCTTGAAGTATAGGTTGGGGTCATGAGCGGATCGATGAAAGCCACTCTATAGAAAGAATAGATCAATTCTCTAGTACCAAACACAAGGAGCCTGCTTCAAGCCATAGAGAGCCTTCCGTAATTTGTAGACATGGACCTCCTTCCCCTGCACAAGAAAACCTAGAGGTTGTATAACATAAATCTCCTCCTCAAGGACACCATTCGAGAAGGCAGACTTTACGCCCATCTGATAAACAGGTCAATAGTTGTGGGCTGCAAGAGCCAAGATAGCCTGAATAGTAGACATCTGAACTGTAGATGCAAAAGTCTCAAAATAGTCCAAACCTACCCTCTGAGCAAAACCCTTGGCAACAAGCCTAGCTTTGTGCTTGTCCAAGGAACCATCTACAAGGTACTTGGTCTTGTAGACCCACTTCACACCTATCACCTTCTGCTTTGGGAGACACAAAATCAACTTCCAAGTTTGATTACACTCATAATAGAATCAAGCTTCTTCTACATGGCCTATCACATAATATCTTGTGCAAGAGCCTCCTCAACTATAGTAGGCTCACTGTCACAAAGAATCTGTGATATAAGAGCATAGTTCACACAAAGTGAACTATTATGTTAGACCTGTAAGCAAGCTTATCTATGTGGATCAATAGGAGAAGCGGGAAAGAAAGAGACACCTGAATCATGTATGAGCTAACGGTAGCAATGAGAAATCCAAATAGACTCATCCTGCTGTGAGGAAGACTCAAAAGCCTTTGATGCCTATAATGCACCCGTTCGTGGTAGGGACTCCCTCTCACCAAGGGAAGGTAAACCCTCATCTGAAGAAGGCTCCTTCTTTGACGACTAAGCATCCCTAGAAGATTTCAAAGGGAAGGCTGAAGGGGTGGAAGTATGCAACAAAGAAGAAGAAGTTGCATCTGTCAAAAGTGGTAGGGAAGTCAAGGTAGACGGTGGAGAAGAAGGGGAGGAACCGAAGACGAAGAAGAGGTGGGGTGCCGTGCTAAGAGGCAACCTGGAAGGAAAAAGAGGAACTAAGGGTGGGGGCAAGTCAAACGATGACAAAGAATCAATAGTAAGAGGACCATCAATAGAATCCTCAAAGGCCGCAGTATTGTCGAAGATCACATCCCTACTCACCTCAAGCTTTCATGTCATCGGGTCACAAAGTCAACAGCCCTTCGTAGTAATGTCGAAGATGAGCTTCCTACACTTCGAGTCAAGCTTCCTCTTCCTCTTAGAATCCTCAAAGGCCGTAGTATTGTCGAAGATCACATCCATGCTCACCTCAAGCTTTCATGTCATCAGGTCACAAAGTCAACAGCCCTTCATAGTAATGTTGAAGATGAGCTTCCTACACTTCGAGTCAAGCTTCGTCTTCCTCTTCCTCTTGTCCACATGGACAAATGCATCACATTCAAAGATGCGGAGGTGAGATTTCATGAGGACGTGTATTTTTTGAAACCTCACTTAACATGTGGATTAATGTTTAATCACATGGTTAAGTAAATGTTACATATGTGAGATGTAACTGGGGTTAGAGTAAATTTATGAGCTCGAGACCCAAGGAAATCACGGGATGTCAAAGACAAAAGTTGCTATAAGTTATATCGCATAGGTACTTGGTGGTATCTGGTGCCAGTTGTTGGCCTAGATCATTCATTTGGCCATAACTGTCAGTTGGTGACACTAGAGAAGTGGCGTTTAATGGTACCTAACGCCCATCCGATAGTCAAAGATGGCGCAGAGACACTCAAGAATGGAAGTTGCCTAGCCAATTTAATTATTGATCGGTTAGATTATTTTTCAAGGCACCAAAATAATTATTAGAATAATTTTCAGTATTTAAAGACTGAAAATTAATATTTAATTATTATGGATAATGCTTAAAAAACCATTTGGGAAGGCTGCTACTTATCAAAAATGCCTATGCCGCCAGACTGAAAAACGTCTATAGAGGTTGGAGAGGCATTTTTAGCGTATTCAGCCTGCAAGAGAGAGGGAGGAGATGCTGCTAGTTTTATTTGCAACAATTGGAGGACCTTCTGACCTAGCTAGGGGCAGGAGAAGACCAATCAATAGCAAGTGACAGTATCTACAGGCTGTTGAGACAAGGCAACAACAATAAATGAGTGATTTTCTTCAGTTCTTTGAATCTACAAGCTGTTGAGACAAGGCAGCAACAGTAAATGAAAGATTTTCTTCTGTTCTTCGCAAAGAAAGTATGAATTTTCTCTCTCCTCACCATTCTCTCTCATCTCCCAACCTTTCTACATGAATTTTCTCTCTCCTCAGCATTCTCTCTCATCTCGCAATCTTTCTACAACCTTGCTTCGAAGCTTACAGCATTGAGATCACCAAAGGCTGAGAAATTTTAGATTTCTCTGCTATAAATCCTAATCTGCAAACAAAAATTAGGGTTTAGCAGCAGCCCCTTGAGAAGCTTGCCAAAAATTGGAAGCTCCAAGACTTGGATTCAACTGGGCTAAAGCTATTTTCAGTCAAATTCAGGTGGAGAGACTAGCAAATCAATGAGTTTGGGCCATTTTCCATCTCCATCAAAGCGGGTGAAGGCCAATTGACTGCCCGAATCAAGGGGCAAATCAGATTGAAGCCTTGCTGGTCATTTTGGACAGCAAGGGGAGTTGGAGTACCGAAAGGGATTGGGAGAATCCCATTGTACGTCAACTTTTTCTTCAATTAAGTTAAATAAATACCGAAAGGGGTGCCAATTTTGGGGCCAATAAGGTGCCCATTTTCCAAGATTGTAAATTAATTTGCATTTCTCACTTTTTTAGTAAATGTTACTATTGTAACTAAGTTGTAATTAGGAAATTACCACCCATCCATGGAAGGAAGGCTGGCTTCATGAGACACGAAGGGCTTTTAACCAAAGAAAGCCTCGTAGGGAGTCATGTTCTATAATGCACAAGTCAAGGAGCGGTTGCAGATGTGAACCACAATAGCCACTGCCTCATCCCTAAGGATCTCTAGCATGGTCCGATTCGCACACTCCACACCATTCTTTGAAGGTGTGTTCAGATAGGTATACTCCACCCGAATGCCATGATCCCTGCAAAACTAAGAAAAGAGATTAGAAGAAAACTCTCCACCATGACCTGCTCGTATACCACGAACTTTCGAGTAATATGTGTCTCCACAAACACCTTCCACTCGCTAGAAACAGGAGTACATCTCACTCTTGTACTTCAGAACAAAAGGCCACACATAACGACTGAAGTCATTTATAATCAACATCAAATACTTGGCCTTCCCAAGGGAGGCCCTACCCATAGGTCTGCAATGGTTGATGTAAACCAACTCAAGCGGGGTAGAAGCTCTCCTAGTTGCAACCTAGGGATGCGGCTGCTTGCCCCTAAGATAGCTAGGATACAAAGTGTGAATGGGAGGAAAATCATGAAGTCCCTCCACCATCTTCTTCCAAGAAGCTTGTTGAATAGCATCAAAGTTGAGATGACCATAACAAGCATACCAAAGCAGCCCAACCTCGTGAAAAGACCTCGTGGCTAATGTTGTAAGTGTGTAAAGCCCACCCTCCTAAGATCCTGTCCAAAGAACGGCACCTATAGACTTATCCTCCACTATCACCGCATCCTGTATAAAGGCCATACAAATACCAAGCCATGTAAGACCATGAACAAATGAGAGGTTAAAACCTAAATCCCATACATAGAGAACTTTGGCCGAATAAGATTGCCTATCTGGCAATAAAAAAAAGTCTCCACTCCTCGAACGGGAACGATAGAGCTGTCACCAATGGTAATTGTGCCCCCTCTAGTGCTGAACTCCTAAAGCCAATCCTATCTGTAGGTCATGTGAGAAGAGGCCCCACAGTCAACAAGCCAAGGCTTCTCCTGAGCAAATGAAGCAAGAGTTGTATCCTCCTCGACAAATCCATAGACAAAGACAGACTGTCATTGTGCAGGTAACCATCGTATTCTTCAAATCCTTCTCCTTTGGCTTCAAATGGGGGTACTTTTGCCAACACTTCTCCTTGAGATGAGTGCCCTTCCCACAATGTGGGCACTTAGGTTTCCTCTCCTTTTCGTCCTTCTTGTCCTCCTACTTCTTGTCATTGGCTTGCATCTTTTTCTTCTTCCCTCCATCTACACCTATAGCAAATGCCTTGATGGAGCCAAAGCCACTGGCCCCAACCTCTCTGAGTCACTCATCATACTCCAAGACAAGCAATGAAAGTTGTCTTCTATAAGTGTCTCGGGGGTCCTTGATGTGATAAGGTTGCTGTAGAAGACATCGAGCCAAGGAGATAGGAGCTGAGTCCAAAGAATCATAGCCATGTCTTTAGGGGATATCATCCAACCAAGCTCACCCCTCATATCCTCCATCTTTGTGATGTGCTCCTTCATATAGGAGTCGTCATCAAGACTGAGCATCCGCAACTTCTTCTCAAGGGAAATCTTATGGGCAAACATCTTGTGCTGATACAAAGATGCAAGCTTCTTCCCCACTTCTGCCACATTCTTCAACCTATGAACATGCACAAGGACAGAATCCTGCAAACTCATAAAAAGAAAGCATCGGACTTAAGAATTGAGACAATCCCACAAGGCTACATGGTCCATAGAAGTCTCATCTACGGGATCCTCCTTAAGACAAGGGGACACAATCAAAAACAAGAGCCCAAAGATCAAAGGTGTTGTATATACACTCCACCTTACACAACCACAACAAATAGTTCAAACCATCGAGTTTGTCTTCTTTGGATAATAAACATAAGACAGGCACCTGCGTCGAGGGCATCAAGGACAACATATTCACTTTGAACACAGCCTTCTGTGATAGATGAATAGAAGAAGAATGGGTGCAAACAGGGGCCTCCTCTTGCAGACTAAAATCGTGATAATCGCGTCCCCGCTCGAAAGAGCGTTTCGAAACAAGCTCCTCCTCTAAGTCATCAAAGTGCATGAACTGGTAAGACATCTTCGATCTTGCAGTCACCCAAAAAGCTGTGGTTTGATGGAGATAACACAAGAGACAGAAGGCAATCAGCTATACGGACTGTACATGTGTTGTCTATCAAGGAAAAGCTATCACTTGCCATAAGAAGGGAGTTGCCTGTACCAAGAAGTTGTCGCCTATACTAGAAAGCTGCCACCTAGAAAATACAAATTCATGTTTGCTGTAGGGACAAGGTCGCCTGGTCTTGGATGATGTCGCCTAGTCTCCGAAAGGGTCGATTGGGCATTGGACAGCCTGTACGGGCACTAAATGCAACAAACGCAGGTTGAAAATCTGCATTTAATAAATATGGGCTGTTCCTCCGCAATGAAAACTTGCTCTCCTGCAAGAAATCTCTAGACTATGTCCTCACTTAGGCAATGATATCATGTGAGAGGAAAATGGGACCAGATCAATCAAAAGAGTCCATCATTTGTAAATTGGAAGGCAAAGTTGGCCTCTAATTCCTTAGGTACTTTGGAAACACTCGACACTTACTAGTGATATGCCCAGTCTTTTTGCATTTATTGCACTTCATTTTGTCACGATATTTCTTCCATCAATTGCTTACAATATGCCCTTTTTTGTAACAGAAGGGACACTTAGTAGAAGCTTTATGGACTAACACTTACTCACAGGAAGTAAATGTTGAAGTTCCTTCATTATGGTTCCTCTTCTCTTCATCCAGACACATGACTGGATGGTACTTGCCAAGGTTGGGTTCAGGATATTAGTTAGGGTAGTCACAAGGGTTGGAAAGACCTTCTTCACTGACTTCAGAAGGATTGCAATCGCATCTTCATCATGAATTGGTGCTTGAACGGAGGCCAATTGTGCCATGAGTAGGCCTGCCAGACAAGCCTACCATGTGGCAATGGACCGGGCCTACAACTATCGGTCTGCCCTAGTCAATCATTTTTGGGCAAGCCTACTGCATGTATCTGCCCCCTTTTCCCCAATTTACTTAGGCCCATTGCACGCTACCTCCTGGTCGTCCTTTTTGTTTGCGAAGAGTAAGGTCTTTTGACTATCTATACCTACACAACCTTGTACTCAACATACAGTTTCTTATTCAATGTTCTGCTCTCTTTTAGCATTCTATTGTCTCATTCTCTCGTTCTTCTCTCCATGTTCAGCATATTCGTTCCAATCTGAGTACACAGTTCCGCAATGCAGTACTTATGACCTCGTTCAACACAAAGAGATGCTGCCAGCCCTGCAAGAGGGACAAAACTGAAAATAAGCATAAGTGTGGCAATGGAACCAGCCTTCCTACTCAGATAAGGTGGTAAATGACCTGATTTTACACAATTTACAGCAAGTGATAAATTCAAAAATCTGAAAATGCACACTTTACTAATTATTCTTGGGCAGCCAACACCCAATCGACCCCAACAATTGGAACCCCTTGCAGTATTTCTTCAACTTGTATTTCTCAAAGATGAAGTACATGGAGATTGTGGGCTGATCTCCTTCAATCTTTAATACAAAGGGCTGTCACAATGACCAGCAAAAACAAGGAACAATTTGCCCCTTCTTTTGGCTATAGATTTGGACACAAATCAATCCTTAGACTCTTGTATGCAGACCAAACCAAACGGGAATGGGCTCACCCCAATTCAGCTCCCAATTCACAACTGCTTCTTTGAACTTTGGGTCTTCAATTATTGGGCATCAATCCTAAGGTGGCTGAGAAACCCTGATTGCTGCTGTAAATTAGGGTTTCAGTAGCAAATATCACTGCTGCAGTTCACCAATGGGTAGAATGTGCTGAGAATTGCTGAGTGAATATCATCCTCCATTTACTACACCTCCTGGTGCATCGCTAGGAGGGATGCCACCCTTTAACACTATACCTTCTTTACCACATCCCTACATTCTGGGACGGCTGTGATGCGCATCCCCCTCACTAACCCCGAACACTCACGATCCCCCCACAGGACCTTTCAAACACAAGGATATCTATCCTCTGCTTATGGACTGTCGTCACGCATCCCTTGGGTCACTCCTACCCAATTTCCATCCTCTACTCACCGTGTCCCTATCCCTCCACCGTGGGCTCCTCATGCAATCACAATGTCCATACCGAGTCTGTCTATGACCACATTTGGAAACGGTGTGCACACCTATTGTACGCATGGTGGGCTTTGGGATTCCTTCCCAAGTATACTCCACTCCTCCACCCTATCCCCCCTTATCCACCCTACCCCCATTACACACCTCTATCTCCTAGCACTATCACTCTTGTTGCAACGGCCAAGAATGCCTTCACGGATAAGGCTCGCTTTAAAGGTCAAATTTCACTACTTGGTCAAACTTCATGTAACAAGTGCTCGAATCTCAATGTCTTTCAAACATCGTCATTAGTACTAAGCCTACATCGGACCCTCGATTAGCTCACCTTGATGACATCTATCAATGGATACCCCACAATGCCATGGCCAATATTGAGTTAATGTAGGGGTGGCTTCCTGAATTCCTCTCATAATTATAGCATTTTCCCCTCACATCTAAGCATTGGAGTCATCTCATTGACTGCTATGTGGCACGAGATCGCACTCGACGTATCAATCTCGATTTTGAGCTTCAGTAGTTTTCCACTAAGAAAGAGGATGATCTAAAAGTCAAGTTGGTTGGATTATCGACGGTTACTCACCAAATTTGGTACTACTAGCTCCCCGAAGTATGACGATCATGTCACGTTCTTCTTGAATAAGTTGCCCAATAATACTTTCATTTTATCCAACACATTATCTCACTACCTAAATTGCCGACTTTCTACGAGTTTGAGTGTCAATTCTTGCATTACACAAGGCTACACGATCAAGTCCACAAGAAAGCCTCCCCACAGCCTTATTCAAAGGGGCGGAGGTTGGTTACCTCTTCTTTGGGAGGGAAAATCAATAGTGGCAAGAACTCGCAAGATATGAAGATGAGCCAAAATAAGGGTGACACCCCTTCCTCTAACACAAGCAAAGAAACACTACCCCTTTGGCAACAAATTCCTAAGAAAAATAGTTTTGCATATACTATCATAGGTCGGGCCATGTGGACGAGAAGTATCGTACCAAGACCCAAGGTCTCCCACCTAGAAAACCACAACAAATTGTTGCAACTGCCTCCACTCCGACTGGCCAATCCAATGGACTACATCTCTCGCCACTTCACCATGTGCTCCATCTACCCTTGTGGCTACTAGACATGTAACACAAACAACCTCAGCTGCCTACATCTTTCACTACTACTAAAGGATTAGCTGATTGGTCTGCTAGCGGCTCCCCATTGCACTTTACACGTCCATTCCTAGGGCATTCATTGCACCTTCTAGGACCACTTTCCCATCTCATGGTATGTGATGGCGGCCACACACTTATCCTTTCTCTTTTCAGACTTCCACTACATATCTACATACCTTATAGGACCACTTCACCACCTCATCGTATGCGATGGCAGCCACACAGTTAGCCTTTCTCTTTGTAGACTTCCGTTGCATACCTACATACTCATTGCATTGCACTTAGCTTTGCTTTCCTTTATTTTTAGTTGTTTTTTGGAGTATCTCACTACTCACCTCTGTGCTTGCAGATTTTGATCTCTTTTTGCAAGGTTTTGTATTTCAATGTAGGGCTCACATGCAAGTTTACACCAGTCCTTCATGAGTTGGAGACAAGAGCTACGCACTATTCCTATCATAACCATCTACTTGGAGTTTTGCTCTTCTACTAGCATGGATGCCCTCCCACAACGGATCGTGCAACATCTCTCTTGATGTCATCATGGCGGTGCCTTCTATCCTTGCTCTTCCAATAGCGATGCGTCATCATCTTCATCCATCTAGTTCTTGGCACCACACAAAGACCGACATCATCAAGCTCCTCTTCCTTCTTCGGCATCGATATCCAAGTTGAGAGGGGGTTCTTACCCTTCTTGGTATTCTATAGGTTTCGGCACTTGTCTTTAACATCGGCCTTTTCCTCCCACCTCCGGTTGTATCTTCTCCTCTTTCTTCTTCGACATCATTAAGCTCCTCTTCCTTCTTCGACATCGATATCCCAAGTTGAGAGAGGGTTCCTACCCTTCTTGGTATTCTATAGGCTTCGACACTTGTCTTCAACATCAGCCTTCCCCTCCCCCCTCCGATTGTATCTTCTCCTATGCATCGTATGATTTCATCATCTTTGTACTAGGGGGCTTGGGTAAGTGAACAATTTTCCTATAAGGAATATTGTCCAAGTAGCACCTGCTGCATGAGTATTCTTCAGCGTGTAGCATCCTATGCATCCCATTGTGCAAAGTCCCACTAGACAGATCCTAAGCTGTTTCCACTGGCGAATTACCCCACCCTCCTTATTTACATGATATTTTATCACCTTTTTCTCGCCCCCCACATCCTCAAGTGGATGGCTAAGCTTGTATTGTTTTGTGATGTATTGGATATACCATCTCTACTATTACTTAATCATCTACCACCCATAAAATTAACTTTCCACAACAACAATAAAAAAAACCACAAAACAAAACAAAAAAAAAAGCCCAAAGTGGTTCCATCCGCCTCTGTAGGGCTTAGCAAGCCACTGGGCAGCCGACACATACCCTTTGTCCAATGTCCCGTCCTCTCTAGGGTGACTACTTGGACTCCCTTGGTAAGATAACCATAGCCTCTGTAGTCTTGGTAGGCCATTGGACAGCCGATGTGCACCCTTAGTCAAATGCCCTGGCTACTTTGGGGTGGAATGCCTTGGGATAAATATTATTGGGCGTTCCTTTTCTGCTCAATTTAAGGCCCAAGAGGAGGTGTTGAGCTAAAGTATGCTTTACAACTGATTAGCATTTTTAAACAATCCTAAAACATCCTTAATTATTGAGAAACACAAAATTGGTGCACGATTCGAGAGAGTTTCAATGGTCCCCCAAAACCCTAATTTTTTGGGTACCCTTCAACATCTATAAATAGACAAGTTGCCCACCATTCAAGCTCATCCCTTTTATGCAGGTTCTCACCCCTCTTCGTCACTGTTGCTCATACTCCTATCAAAGGACATTGCAATTCGTGGTTGCTCTTATTGGGGGATTTATTATAATATTTTCACATCACTTTTGTGCAAATTGTAGTATCTTCCAAAGTCACTAATGTGTATTACTTTCATTTAAGTATGCACATAGGACCCACAGAATAAGTGAATCTACAAGTAAATCCACCCATCTACACCAAAGAACTTTCTTGCAAATTTAGTATCTTCCAAAGTCACTAACGTGTATTACTTTCATTTAAGTATGCACATAGGACCCACAGAATAAGTGGATCTATAGGCAAATCCACCCATCTACACCAAAGAGCAAGAGACTTGTAAAAGAGAAAAGATAAAACATAAGAGTGAACAAGGGTTGAAAATACCTGCCTACAAAACCCTACATATATAATGTCAAAAAAAAATAGAAAAACTCATTCTTGTGTGTACAATTTTAAGTTAAGCTTTCGTCTCTCTCTTGCTTCCACCATGGCCTGGAGGTGTAAGGATAATTTATTTCATTGCTATGAAAATAAGATGTTATTTATCTATTTATTTTGTGAATTTTCATTTGTCTATCTACCATACAATAGTGATATTAGATGGAGTTATACACATGAAATTATATTTATGCTTATCACTTGAGCGCAATTGAACGCATAGGATTATAGTTACTTTAGGCGCTACTATTATGCAAACATCTATAGACGTCTAGTATGCTGAATCATACATGTTTGAATCCAACTATGAATAAAAGCATGTCATTCATGCAAGAAAAGCAAAAAATCCAAAAATATGGTTTTCATAAATTTTTAGCACAAAAACTGAGAAATATAAATCCATAAATACATGCATGAGGGAGATGCTTACTCATACATGGAGAGAGATTGTATCCATTCTTTTGTCGTGTACTCTTCTCAATTTCTCTCTTACTCTGTTTTGTTCTCTCAATTTTTGGTTCATTAAGTGTTATTGTATAATGGAGGGAATAACATTGGTATCAAAGCACGAGCTTATTATCCATAAAGCGATTGTGTGGCATAGTCCATAGAAAAGAACTTTTGTTATTTGTAACCACTTATATCAAATTTACGAGTGACTCATCATTAAAAGGGATGGCCTTTGTAAAATGTCGGATCATATCTAGAGCAGCTTTTGGTTGATCCATTGGCACCATATGACCAGCATCATGAACCTGAGAGCACAAAAATTCTCATACTTAAAACAGGAAACTTCGGAAGTCGTGCACAGTAAAAGCCTTCAAAACAGATGAGACACAATACCTTGAGAAAGGTAAGTGGACCATAATTTGTAAAACTACCAGCTTCCTCGCCATCAACAAGGAATGATTCTGACAAAGCAGATGCATAGCTTTCTTTGCCAGACCACTCAATTGCTGAAACCCATCTAGAGTTGCCTGGCATCCAAACACAACTTCTTAAGAAACGAATAATTTCACTCAAAATATTTTCCTTTGACAAAGAACGAAGAAGAGAACCTAGTAAGGATCTTTTGACCGAGTCAACTATTTTTAAGAAAAGTGATTTATACCAGCAAAGTTTGAAACATACCTAGCCAGTTGCAGATAAGGTCATAATCTCCAGCATACACCAGAAGTTTGATTCCATCTTCTAGCAAAGTTGGGATACCAACTTCTAAATTCCGCATCCAATCAACAAGCATGTCCTTGTAAACAAGTGTGCTGCATGACACAAACTTTCTGTCTCCAACACCTAAAGCATCTTTCACCAACTGTGTGTTTAAAAGATTCTCCATTTTTGAGAAGTCATAGCACAAGTTTCCATTGCATTTCTTCCTAATGTCATAGTACTGCAGAAGAAAACAGGATATCCAGTAATATCATAGTGTCTCTTTCAGAGATTGCTGAGTGTAGCAAGAAAAAAATGGATTACATTAGACAAGTGCACAGTGAAAGGGATCTGAACCAATCGCTTGAAAAACAGTCGGAGAAACTTGTGTTTGTGGTGTAACATTCCTCCCTCTTTCCTTAGAAGTACAGGGCAATTGCAGCAAGCACCCAACAGCATCAACAGATTACTAAGCAGCATAAGCCTTCATTTGTGAGCTAGCTTACACTTGGTGGCCACTGCTGCATATAATCATAATGCTCTTTTCATCAGAAGAGTTTATCATGGAAGATAAACCACTCCTACCATGCACATGGAGACTGACAGTGACTGCATGCAACACCCAATAGCATCAACACTTCCTTATCTAGCATGCAAACCTTATGGACATCAGCAGTTCACCTATTTGCCACCTAGAGCCATGCTTTGATTCAAGCTTTGATCAGTGGGTGCTCCTAATGTATGGACCACTTTCTTCTTTCAGAAGCTTAGTCAAGAACAGACAATAGACTTTCACCCACCCTGCCCTATGGGAGGGGAATTTCACCAAAAAAATGGGCCAGCCAATCTTCAAGAGGGGAATCGAAGTAGAAGCTGGACTTAAAATCAAACCTTAAGAGGGATGCACGTTTATTTTCCGGTGCAAGTTCCTCGAACACAAAGAACTAAACTAGGAAATAGAAGTATTAAAAGCTTCACTTTCTGAAAGCATGGGTTGGAAAAGAGGAAGACATGACGGTATTTACTGGTGGTGAAGAAGACCTTAAATTCATGTATAGCTTATTTCATATAAAGCTACCTCACAGGATATGCAAGAATGTTGAAATTGGTACAAAAGTGGTACTAGCTGCCTTCTTCAGGAGTTTGGAGTCAACTATGCCTTGCTATTAGCAGGAGCCGGCATGTTGTGATGAGAAGCTGAGGCCTTCTGTCAAACTCTTGATTGACTCTATCGAGTAAGAAAGCTACACAATAGCCAATTAGCTCACCATGCCATGGCTGACCACAACACAGGGTGGTTCAGCGACTCATTGAATGGGGATAAGTCCTCAAGTTGAAATAAAATAAGTGGAGAAAGAGGTTTCAATGAAGGCATATGCTTTCACTGTGGCAAGAAAAGATGGCTGACAAAAGGAAGGCTCCAATGGCTGCTGTGATTACTGAAGAGAGATCCCACACCCTAACTGAACCACATACTGCATAACTATAGCATGAGAGCTAAGAAAAAGGAAATATTTATTGTCACTGCATTATAAATTAGAGGATGACTGCCCATACACGGCACAAGAAATGAAAAACTACATTATACATCAAAAGTCAAAACAATATAAGAAGTACAAGAATTGAGAACATAGAGCAGGCATGACAGGAGAAAGGACAGGGCATTGAGCAGAAATTAATTCACTCACGTTTACTTCTCCAACAAGTGACATGAGAGAACTGAAAATCAACTGACATGTGACATACGCAGTAGCACATGAGATTGTTCCATCTGTCCCTGCGAAATTAAAATGGTACTGCTCAAGTTCTAGATATTAAAAGAAGATACACAAATAGAAAGAGATACATAAACAGCAATCAGCTTTATCTAGAGTCTACATAGTTGCAACTTTTCAGTTTCCACATGCACAAGCCTTGCTAACCAGTAAATGCATTAATGAACAAAAACTTACCACAACTCCTGATTGCCTTTTGACAAGAAGGGTACATGTTGCTAAGATTGTTATAGCTTGCTTGATCAATTAGGTTCATCTCTAGAGCATAGTCTGCATATGCTTTATATTGTATTTCTGGATTTGTGAGACCGTTTCCAATTGCAAAGCCCTACAAAATTTCCATTGGTAAGAAGCAAGTTAAAGCAACTTATGTGTACAGCATCCAACTCTGCAATACTCATGTCAATCACCTTCAGATTGATTGGGAGACCCTTTTTTGCTTTATTAGCTTGGTGAATGCGGCTGGTAACAGCAGGAACATAATGTCCAGCATAAGATTCTCCAGTGACATAGAAGCCATTGCTTGCAAATTCAGGATGTACTTCAAAAAAGGCCTGTCAACAAAAGCAGATAGCACTTTAGCATTAACATAAAAGAAAACCTCACTTTTCTGAACTACCTCTGCCAAGAATTGCTGTGAAACCTGTAAGAAGTTGTACACATCTTGACTGACTCCATTTTCATCATGACGCATGTCACGGACATCAGTGGTGTAGCTAAATCCTGTTCCAATAGGCTGGTCCACAAAAATAATACTTGATGCCTACATTCAACAATATAGATCAAGCCATGTTATTTTGCTGATTTGTCAAAAACCTTTCATTTTTTAATGTTTTTCATGATAAGCAGGTGTCTTTCTTACCTTGTCCCATCCATAATCATTCCACACAAGAGTAAGATTATTGGCAATCTGGAAGGGGCCATTCTCATAAAACAAAGCAAGCTCACTGCTGCAACCAGGCCCTCCCGACATCCATAGCACTACTGGATCTTTGGCCTTATTTTCACGTGATTCGAAGAACATGTAAAACATCCTGTAAATCAAATGTGAGCTCCCACATAATCCAGAATAACAAGATTCCTTTTTTTCCTTTTGGTGAAGAAGTTTGGATTAATGAATTGAAATGTTTCCAAAGGGCATTCTGACCAACCAAGGAGACTCAAAGACATGTAGAAAACAACAAATGGAGCCAAAAGGCTCCAAAAAACACAGGGCTACAAGTATAGAAGAAGGCACAACTAGAGTGGTGCAGATGATATCCACCCATGGAGCAGTTGCCTCACTGATAAGATTTCTCATAAGCATATGCAACAGCAGAAAGCTAGAGAAACAACCAAGAAATTGTCTGTAGTGGAAAAGGATTAAGTAAAATCAAGCAATGTAAGCCCATGAAATGAGTAGAAAACGCGCAATGATGCTGCCCTTTAAACTAAATACTAACTGGGACTGCGTATGCTAACAATATACAATACTATCCCTAATGATAATCTCAATAAACCATAGTTCACACCAAGGTTGCCATGACATTAGAGGGATAGTTAGCAACCAACGCTGCACAAACTTTGAAAGCTATGATAATATAAAAAGGGCATATACAAACAATGTAAATTCAAACAGACAATGACATTACTGACCTGGAAGCGTGGGTGTCCTTGAGCTTGAAGTATCCAGCATATTGGCCAAGATCGCGTGCGTCAATGCCAGACTTGCCACGGACATCCAAGTGAATGCGGCGTTCAACCAATTGGGATCCTTCGGAATCCACTCCCTGGCTGTGGGACTCGGAGGGGTCATCGGGCAGCAGGTTGAGCGCTTGGATGAGGCGCTCGGCTGGACCAGAAGGCTCAGGGGCGAAAGCGACCGAAGGAGGGAAGGACAGGCTGGCAAGGAACCACAGAAGCAGCAGAAACTGAAGGAAGGGGGTCACCATTTTTGTCTTCTTCCCTTTCTTCTTCTTCTTCTTGTCCTTTTCCTCTAGCCTGAGGACTCTGTTTCCAGGGATATGGATTTGGGATATGGGTTGCGCTTCTTCTTGTTCGTCCTACTGTTCTGATGATGAACATGGCAATATATAGATGTGGGTCGTGCAGCTGCATCTCCTCCTCCTTCCTACTGTTCATTTTGCCGGGACCCTGTTCCGAGAGTGACATAATATGTACACTTTGCTTTTACTTTCCTTCCTTCTCTTCTCCTCCTCCTCCTCCTTTCGGGTAAAGGGACCAGTAAACTTGTAAAGTGACTGGTCCCCAAAAGGAAAATCCATCCTGGCTCAATTATGGACAACAATTTAGATACTTAATGTTATGATATATATTATTTTTTTAAATTACAAATGAGCTTAATATGAGCATTAGTATTTGACATGCACCTTTACTTTTCATAAGACACTTTCTTTTGGACCTTGCCATTGGCATTGGCACGACAAATACAAACTTCGCCTATCCATTGTCAATCATCGTAAATTTATGCTTTTCACACTATTATGATTGAAGATATAAATATATAATCAAAAAATACAAATCATAATTAGAATGGAAAGCGATAAGCATATGTGCCCTATTCTGATGTTTGTACTACTTTATGGCATATGTGATATGTATTATGAAGCAAACAATATGACAAAGATATCCAATGCAACTACAAGTAATGTAAGGTTTTTGTTACATGATATTATATGCTCTAAATTGCTTTTGTTATATGATATTATATGCTCTAAATTGTTTTTTGTTATATGACAAAGATATCCAATGCAGCTACAAGTAATGTATGGTTTTTTTGTTATATGATATTATGTGCTCTAAATTGCTTTTGGTTTTGGATGAGCATTCCTTGTTATTGCCCATCCATAGACATTGACCTAAAACGTTTACCCTTCCATATTGAGTGGCAATTTTCTAACTTGAAGTGAAAGTTTCATATTATTTTACCATTCGTAGAATGGCAATTTGGAGACCCATGGATGAGTGGATGTCCATCAAATCTTAACAGTGGTGGTGGTGATGGTGGTGGTGGTGGTGATACTGATTCTCCTACTATTAAAGTCAAACAATTGAGCCATGTAAAGTTTCTTATATTTAGGATTTTGTAAAACCTTAAAGCAATGTATCCTTGAGTGTCACTCTATTGGCCCCTCAGTGTCACTCCTTTATGTACCCTTGGTTTATAACTACGGCTACTTGATAAAAAGTGGAAAACATCCCCATGTTTTTTCTTTGAGCTCCATATGATATAAATAGAACTCACTTGGAGAAAAAGTTATAGCAAAGTATTATTAGATAACACTCTATTGGCCCCTTTACCCTAAGGATCAATACAAACATGTCAAATGATACTTGTACGCTCTCCCCTTCCACATAAAGCGTAAGCCTAAGCCTAAGGTCATTGCAAGTTTGCTTTCACATTTCCTTACTCCTCTTCTAATGTTGTACTACACAATTATTTGTTCTTTTTGAGACAATGTTAGGGTGTAAGTGCACCTGTAAAGGGCACACTACTTTTCATCACCTTTTTAATCCCAATATCTCTCAAAGTGTGACATTTTGCTTGTGGTCAATAATAATATGCATCACCTCATCAAACCAATTTTTTGGATCCAACAACTAATGAAAAGATTATGCATAACTTCCAATGTCTATTGCACCATAAAAAGATTAACATAAGGGGAGAATGAGAACAGGGAAAATACTAATTATAAGAAGCAAGCATGCTATGGCAACTATAAAAACACTTACCAATGGATAAGAGGTGATCTTCAACTAGGGGATGTGCTAACCTCCTTTTGGGGGTTTCCATATTATTGGAAAGCATACCCTAATATAAATTGTACAAAAAAGTAGTAAAATGCTTATGTATCATGGAATTGTTTCCCACCAAAATGACCCAACCAAAGGGATTTGGAGATCCTCACTAAAAGAAGTGAAGACTAAGCTGATCTCAACCCTTTTTTCATCCCCCTCCCTTGCCTACTAAGTTCAACCTCAATTATCATCAAATAGTTTGGTGATTTTAGTGTTCACAAAAAAATTCAAGTAAGATGTAAAATGAATTTGCAAACTTTCCAAAAGAACCTTCATATTTTTATGAGATTTCAAACAAATTTTTTTACAATTTATTAGTAATGAAACAATAACATAAGTATTTTGTTCCATTCAATAATTCCTCTGAAAGTTTTAAGGGAGAATGATATATATGCTACAAACAATGTTTTCCATAAACATTGGATGAATTATTGGTTGCTTCATTAGCTTACTTATTTGTTGAGTTTCTTGACTCCACTTCAATCACTTTGGCTACCATCTAGAGATCACACATACAACTATCACCTAGGTCAAATACACTCAGTTGTGCTAGGAGGAGATGGTGGTGGAGGTTAGCTCTAAGAAGAACATGTGAAAGGATGACATTATAGAGCTCAACTTTCTATGTGTTGCAACACATGGCGAGGTGGATATGGATGAGGTCGAGAAAGTCATGCAAAGGGATAGCTTGCAATTCAATGAAAAGAAGAAGGCACGTGTGATTAGAACAAAGGAGAGGATACACAAAGCACAAATTGCTTTCTCGTAACAAAGGACCTAGAAGAGACATGCATATTTTTCACTCTGTAGATTGTTTTTCTCCTCATGGGCCAGATTCCTATGGAAGACGAGTTTGCTAAGAGGTTCTTCCAAACTTGTTAAGCAAGAGTAATGATTTTCCAATATATATTCATTTTTCTCTAGTGAGTTGACAACAAGATAGTGACTAGGTTCTTCCAAACCTATCAAGCAAGAGTAAGGCTTCTCCAATATAAATTCATTTGGCAAGGGGCTTTATTTTTCTCTAATGAGTTTACAACAAGAGAGTAACTATATTCTTGCCTCAATCATTGGCTTTAGAGGTATTTTTGTTTATGTCATCCCTTGGTCCCACCCTTAGAGATATACATTTCTTAATTTGCCAAACTGCTAGATGGAGAGATTCACATTCTTACAAAGTCTCTTGGCAAAGTCCTATGCGTGCTTGCACCTACTCATGGGGTGGTTTTGCATGTTGAAAGGAAAGCATGCACTTTATGGAACGCATGTTATGAGCCTTTTGAATTACTTAATGTATTTGACCCTCATGGCATTGTAAGTCAAATTCTCGCCCTTCCTAGATTTATGTATTTCTACCACTAGACCAAGCACTTTACATAGGATTGCACTAGCTGAATGGAACACTCTAAAAAGCCCCCAAATACTCTAGAAAAATAAGTATAGGGTAAAAGAGACGAGGAGGTGAAGTACCGTAGAAAAATAAGTGTAGGGTAAAAATGATGAGGAGGCGAGGAAGAAAACAATTAAGGGTTATGTTGCAAAAGCTTCTAAGTTTGGCAACAAAAAAATCCGCTCAAGACAAGCATGCAAACCCAAACTATCCCCTATACTACCCAATGGCAAGTATGCAACATCCTATCTTTGAGAAGACTTTAAGAAGGTTTTTATAGAGCTTCAAAGGGCTGCTCAAATTGTCATATATATCTTGGGAGGTTGTTTCTACAAGTAAGATGGGTGGAGGCTTGAGCCTAGAACTGCTAAGCTCTAAAGCTAGGAGATTTAGTCCTCAAATTCTTTCACCACCTAGATCCATCTTAACCTTGGGCAATCATAACTAAGCCTTGTACTAGTATGGATAAACTCCATGAGGTTATTGGGCATGGCATACTTGGGAGGATAAAATGGCAGCAATTGACCCAAGTGGAGGAGTACCCTCCACAAATGGTGAGAATGGAATAACCACACTTGTCAATGATGCTTTGATACGTATTCATTATTCCGAACAAACAATGAACTTTAATATGCCAAGATAGTTGTGTAATTAGCAAACTTATTTGTACTTCTTTGAATATGACTAGTTGATGCTTTGGAGCACGTTTTTGAGAATTCAAAAATCTTTAAAATTCAAGTAGATTCATGATTTGAAGTGCATTCTTGAGAATTCATGGCAAATTCGACCTAGAGAAGTCAAATACCATTGTCCATGTCAAACATTTTACATATAAGCAATAATAAGTGTATGGACTAGGCCCTCAATGGACACATCCCACAATTTTCATGTTTGAGGTGCTACTTTGGTCTATTTAACCATGGGGACCAACATTTGCACTAATCATATGATTTTGGCCCTCAATCGTTGGATTCATGATTAAGGTAGCCATATCATGCCAAATATAATCATATACCTATTCCAATTTCTTAGCATTTTCTTGAGGCAATGCTTCATGGATGGTTCAACCCATGGGTGTTAATCATGCAATTTTGGGATTATTATTTTGTGAATTGTATTATTGTTAGGTATGTGGGCTTGCATGGAAAGGCTCCTATTTGAAAGAGAGAGAGAGAGAGAGAGAGAGAGAGAGAGAGAGAGAGAGAGAGAGAGAGAGAGAGAGAGAGAGAGAGAGAGAGAATTTCTCAAATTGTGTGTGTCATCCTTGTGTAGGGCCCATACTAATCATTTTTTTATTGTTCCAATGTGTGTGTGTGTGTGGAGACGTAGAGAGAGAGAGAGAGAGAGAGAGAGAGAGAGAGAAGATGATGGACATAGAATCAACATGAAAATGGGAGGTTCAAAGCGTTTGTTTGTTTTTTAGGAATTTAAAATATTTGTTAATCATTGGAATGCTAAGTGATTGAGTTATTTGCAATATTTTAAACATTATTACATTTAAATATTAAAAGTCCCTATATTATTATCTTTTTACAATGTAATCAAAGCCTTTTTTATTTTGAAGATAGGCATCAAACACAAATAACTAGTAAGTGAGCAATTGTCTTCTTCTTGTTTTGCATTGTATGTTAAGAATAATATATGAATAAGTCAATTGATTCATGGATGATTACTGAATGTGAAAATTGAATTGAATAATAAATAATAATGTCAAAAGTTATAATTAATTAGTTTTATATAGTTAATTAGGTCAAGAGATAGATGCATTAGTAAATACATAGTATAGTGTTGATAAAGAACTACAAGAAGTTATAATAATAGAAATGATACATATATTTGTTATAGATATGGTGGGGCTAAGCACAACTAAATAGTTATGGAAATTTTATCTTTTTTTGGTTGAGATATTTGTAATTACTAAGATAATAAAAATGGTGAGATTTTGATCCCTATGCATAAGTTCTAGCAACAAGGTCTTAAAACATGAGTCATTTCATAGCTACACATGCATAAAAGTAAATATATGCAATTATGTAGGACCTGCTTTATGGTTAGGAGTATCATTGAACTCAAGGTCATGACAAACATGCCATTTTATGTGAGTACTTAGCTTTGAATAGTTTGATCACATAGCTAAAATTGTTGCTTTGGATAGTTATATACATTCATTCTATAAAAAGGAGAGAAAAAGCACATGTACTTATGGAGTGGTAGCTTTGTAGCAAAGAAAATAAAAGATGATTGGCATAAATAGTTCAACATTGGATGGCTTGATGTGAATGAAAAGTAATGGGCATGATTTTTGACCCTCAAATGTTGGATGGCTTAGTGTGAAAGAAAAGGAATGGCACTACTTTTGACCCTCAAATGCGGATTCATAATTAAAGTAGCCATATCATGTAAGATACAATTCTAACCCAATGATTGGTCATATGTTGGATGACTTAGTGTGAAAGAAAAGTAATGTTCATGACTTTTGACCCTCAAACGTTGGATTGATAATTAAAGTACCCATATCACTATATCTATTTCTTCAAATCATTAGCTTTTTCCAACCCATGCATGGGGATCATGTATTTTTGTGTTTATTGTATTGTTGACGCTCATGTGGGTTTGCATTACACATTTTCTTTTCTTAGCATTGCATGGCTCCTATTTAAGCAACTTGTTAGATTCTTTTTGTGCTCTAGCATCGATATTGATCCACATATATGCTTGACTTTTATGGTCTAGTTGTTTTCTCTCTTTCACCACGCTTTAGTGGGATGCTACAAAATCAAGAAGCGAAGATAATGAGGGACACATACACACACACAGACACACATAGCATTTCTCAAATTGTGCATGTCATCCTAGCATAGTGAACGTTGGAAGCATAAGCGAGAGTAAGAGCTATGGAGGTTTGAGGAAGAGAGACTGGTGTGTGGAAACTCCAATAGTCATAATGTATGACCTACCTTCCCTTATTCTACTACCACTAAAAGAATAAAGAATAAAGTGATAGTGATAGGTGCCCATCCGTTGCAGTGTACAAGTGTGCGGGTATTGTATACAAGTAAATGTAGGTAGCTAGGCACATGTGGCCTTTACCCCCCAACAAGTAAATGCAGGCAACTAAGCATATGCAGCCTTTAACCGCTAATAATCTCCTTCTTAAAGGTGAATGTGCCCTAGTGAGGAGCAAAAGAAAAAAGAGAAAAATACACGTACATAAAGCACAATAGGATGAGGAAAGATGTGATCTCATTTTATGTCCTAAGGAAGGCATATCATTTCACTGGGAGACTTTTAGTGAGCGGATTTGTAGGATTCGTATCTATAGAGATCTTAACAAGCCGAATGAATGGACTTGTCCTCTACCACTTCTTTGATGAAGTGATAGTGCACATCGATGTGCTTTGTCTTAGTATGAAAGACCTAATTACGAACTAACTAAATGGCACTCATCGAGTCCAAATGCCATGCAGGATTCATAGTCATACCAAGATATGCAAACTAGATGGCCTAACCATATGGGTCTCCTTACAAGCCTCAATGACTCAACCTCAGTAGTAGATAAGGCCGCACATTTTTGCACCTTGGACATCTAAGAGATAGCACCTCCAACATAGGTAAAGATATACCCAGAGTGGACTTCCTACTGTCTACATATATTGCATAATATGATTCTGTGTAACCCGTGACTCTTGTATCTTGGCTACCATTGCAAATGCACATATCTACAATGCCTTTAAGGTATCTCATGATACCCTTCATGGCATCCCAATATCTCCTATCAGGTGTAGCCATACAATATACCACAACTCCAACTACAAATGATGTGTTAGGATGAGTGGTTGTCATGCCATACATCAAACTGCCCACTACGGATGTATGTGGAACCTTGGCCATCTTAGCCCTCTCATTATTTGACTATGGATAATTAGCCTCACTAACCTTCACATGAGAAGATAAAGGATAGCCAATAGGCTTACCATCTAGCATATGGAATCGCTCAAGTACTTTATGTATGTAATGCTTCTAGGATAAGTAGGTAAGTCCCTTAGAGCGATTGCATGTAATGCACATACCAAGTATGAGCGAGGGCTATCCCATGTCCTTCATCTCAAAGCCTCTTCTTAAGCTAAATATTTAAGGCATTTAGCTTAGCATAAGCACTCCTAGCAATAAGCATATCATCAACATAAAGTATTAAGATAATAAGGCTACCATTACATGCCTTCTTTCTATATAGCACAGATCCCTATCATTGCGAGAATACCCTTATAAATGCATGAAAGCATCAAACTTATGGTATTACTTCCTAGGTACTTGCTTAAGAAATTGCACAGTAGGTATTCTCGACCTTTTTCTGCAAAGCCCTTAGGCTATTGCATATAAATGTCCTCATGTAGGTCCACATATAGAAAAGTCATCTTAATATCCATCTAATAAAGATCCAAATCTAACTAAGCAATCTAGGCCAAGATCAAGCATAAGGCAATCATCTCGACCACAAGAGAGAAGATTTTATCAAAATTAGTTCCCTTTTCTTGGTAACGCCCTTAATAACCAATTTGGCCTTATAAGTTGGCTTAGGGTAACCAAGAGCACTCTTCAACTTATACATCCACTTGCATGGCAATGCACACTTTCCATCGGGCAAGGAAACTAAGTCCCACGTACGGTTCTTTTGCATTGAATTAAACTCAAATTACATAGTCCTATCCCAAGAACGAGAATCATCTCTGTGCATAGCCTCCTCATAAGTAAGTGGCTCAGCAGAATCTATTACCATGACATGATCCGTAGAGGGCTCATAGCAAATCAAGAGGACATTAAGCTCTAACAAAACATTTCAAAACTTATTGTGGAGTGTGTATGATCTATCTTCTTTGTTCAACATCATGATCCTACACAACAAGCAGATCCTGGGCCACTACACCATCAATAATTGCAACAAGTTGTCTCATTGGGGTTGTCTATACTGTGATAGTAGGCTCTTGAAAGATCACCTTACGTACCTTAATCACTTGCTTTGGTCTCATATGCATCTTTTTCTCATGGAAAATAAAATCATCGCTATAGATAACCTTTTCGAGCCTGTGGATCCCAAAGATGATAGCCCATCTCACTTGCATCCCCATATTTAAGAAATATACATTTGGCAGACTTTGGATCTAACTTATTGCACTTTTCTTTGTGAATATAGCAAAAAGTCTCATATCCAAAGACTCGTAAGTGTGCATATGAGGGAGGTTTACCAAACTATACCTCCTTTGCAACTCTACCACCAAGACTAGTACATGGAGATCTATTAATGAGATGTATGATAGTAGTAACAACCTTTGACAACCTTAGCCCAAAAGTGATGTGATAAGCTTGCTTGACTAAGCGTACTAAGGACCCTTTCCAAAATACTTCTGTTCATGCACTCTACAATACCATTTTGGGGTGGGATGTATGGGATAGTTAGCTAACACTTAATATCCCTCTCATCATAGAGCTGCTCAAAAGCCTTAAAAACATATTCACTCCCATTGTCAATCTGTATGCATTTCAACATGTACCTGAATTGGTTCTCAACCATGGTGAGAAAGCATTAAAATGTAAACAAAACATTTGTTTTTTGCTTAATAAGATAAGCCCAAACATTATGCGAATAATCATCTATGAATGTAACAAAATACTTTGCACCACATAATGACTAACAAGGCATAGGGCCACAAACACCTGAATGCATAAGAGCCAAAGGCTCACCCACACACATAGAACTGGACTTCTTATGTGAGTTACAAATCTTTCTGCCATATAATCAAATTGAATCAAAACAAAAGTAATCTAAGTGGGAGATATTACAAACAGGTCAATACTTTCATTCCTTTCAAAGACATGTGTCCAAGGTGATGATGCCATAAAGATATATATGGAAGGTTGATCATAGCCAAAACATGGTCAATATACCCAAAAATAAGCAAAAGATAGAGGTTGTCACCCTTAGCACCTTTGGCAAAAACAAGACTACCATGGGTGATCTTTTATGAAGAATCACCAAAAGATACATTGTACATGTCATCATCCAATTGCCCAACTGAAATAAGGCTTTTCATCAAACTCGAGATATGATGTACATCGTGAAGAAGCACAAAAGGAACACAAATACCGAACCACAGTCTAACAAGGGTGCTAATGATATCCAATGTAGTGTCATCTCTGACTCTTACAAAGCCTGTAGCAATATGATAGCTATAGAACTAATGGCAATGTGGGGTAACATGGAATGAGGCCCCCAAATCAAGAAGCCAACATTGGGAGTAAGTGGATGTCAATGCTTCAGTCCAAGAAGAAAAGCTTCACCTCAACTTTCATGAAAGTCATTCAATGAGGTATGCATTAGTTGAGTTCCTTCATCGATCATCCCATCCTTTCTAGCATTGATTAGGGCGTGACCATTTTAGCTCCAGCAAGTGAGCCTTGAGCTCAATTACAACAATAGAGCCTTGGATCAACCCTCGCAGTTTGTAGTGCATTTTTAGGGGGCTACCTACTACTCCACCTCCTACCTTTTTGTCCAACCCTCTTGTCTAATGTACTTTTGCCCATCATTTGGGGGTCTCTCCAACTTCCTCCAACTTCGTATTTGGCATTAGTCGAAGATTCTTGGGTCAAGCATTGCTATCAGTTCAAGGTAGATTATTGTACATAGTTTGGATAGCAAGCACTTGATTGGTTTATGCTCTACTAATGCTTATGGAAAATGTTTGCAATGCATGGATGATGCTTTGATACTTGATAAAAGCCTTTTGGGCTAATTAAAGCTCGATTAGCTTAGTCATTGAAGTATTTATTGCTATAGTAATAGTTTGGACAATGAACTTCATGCTTTGAATGCCTACAAGTGCTTCGGGTACCGTTACATGCTTATATGGATGCTTGGCATTAATCTATATGCCTGAATATGCTCATGAAGCATTGAACGCTTCACATTTTAGCTCCCTTGGGTGTATTTGAGCTTTGGATAGTTGCTTTGGTGATTATTTACTTGTGGCTTGTAGGCATATTGAATGTACATACTCTCAAATGTATTTATGATGTACTTGGTTTCCCTGAATACCATGGCACTTATGTCTTAAGTTTTACTTGCTCACTTTGCATTCTAGACCTACTTCCAGTGGAAAACACTTGTAGAGCTTGTTTCTTTGAGACAATGGGACTTTTCTAACTTATGTCTATGCTCTCATAAATGCTACTTGATGCATTTACTTTCGCTTGTGGGTTGATTTGACTCTGTATACCTTAGACACCAACACTTACCTTTGTCAATAGTTTGTAAGTAATGTATACATGCATATTGATTATGTATTCAGCAACATTGCTCTTTGACCTATTAATTGTGAATTTGGAAAAACTTTGCAGTTGCTCCTAAGATCTTTTACATGTATGATATATATGCT
Source organism: Lygodium microphyllum (assembly GCF_053477565.2). Taxonomy (NCBI): domain Eukaryota; kingdom Viridiplantae; phylum Streptophyta; class Polypodiopsida; order Schizaeales; family Lygodiaceae; genus Lygodium; species Lygodium microphyllum. The sequence continues at coordinate 21,077,369 of NC_141146.1, read as the reverse complement.
TACAGGATGTATGGTTTATTGAAGCTTTAAGTTCTTGGCAATCTTTGGTACTAGTGGTCTATACCTATTCACTACTAGTTGCATTTTTATATCCAGATAACTATTTGGATATTCTTGATAGTGGGAGCTTGCTATTTTATTTGTTTGTATGTAGTTGGATTGCCATATACTTGCACATACTACAACAATGTTGTAATTACTATTTTTAACATTCATTTGGAGAGTAGGTACTTTGATTTGGAACTCTCTTGATTGCAATTTGTGGATAGCTATACCATCTTTTGTTCCCACCCTTTTGCTTGCCCTTTTGGCTCTATTTTGAGGTTGTTTTGGTATAATTATTGCAGTCCATACTCATGTATTTTGCAATCTTTTGCAGTCATTATGACAAGTACTTCTCGTGCATCAACCGTTAACAGTACTATTTCCAACATTCAAAAGCTTGATGGTAACAACTTCTAATGTTGAAAGACACAAATATAGCAAGTGTTGGTGCAGAAGAAGCATGTTAGGCCATCAAAGACCAAGGGCATAAAGCTAGAATATTGGGATAGGATGATGGGGATAAGCTTGATGAGTTGTGTAAGTCTACTATCATAATGTCTTTGTCTAAGTAGGTATATTTCAAATGCTATCTCTACTAAGGTGGTGCATATATGAGTTATGGAAGAACATCCTTGATCTTTATGACAAGCAGAGTCTTGGATCTAGGTTTTTTTCATTGAAGAAGCTTGTGGACCTTCACACGAAAGAGGGCACCCCTAAGTCTACTCATTTGAATGAGTTTCACTCTATTTTAGCTAGCTCATCTTGCATGACATCAAGTTTAAGGATAACATAAAGTCTTTGTTCTTGCTTGTCACACTATCAAAGTCACGGAATATATTTCATATTGCTATGAGTGTTAATCCCCCTGAGGGCAATTTGAAATGTAGTGATGTAGAGAGTGCTTTACTGATAAAAGAAGTAAATAGGAGGAATATTGTTGCAGCCCATACTTCTCATGCACTTACTTCTAGAGACAGACATGGTGGAAATGGTAATAACAACTGTGGTTGCAACTCACAACCCAATAGGAGCAAGTCTCAATCTCGTGGGAAATCTTGTAGTAAGTTTTGTGGTTGCAAGTCCTCTTTGACATGTCATTATGGCGGGTAGCAAGGTCACATTAGGCTACAAAGCCATAAAATGCACAATGATAGTAGACACAATGAGAAAGGCAAGGAAAGAGTACTGGAAAATACAAAGTCCACTGAGATTGTACCTAAGTCCAATGTGAAGATAGAGGAGATAAATACATTGGAGTACAGTTTTGATGACTACATTCTTGTAGCTTCATCTCTTGATGCGACTCTGCAAAATGATCAACTACACATCAGTCCACCATACATAATGCATTTTAATAAAAATAGCAACTACGGATAAGAAAGATGATTGACTTATTGGGCCACCGTGTGCATACAGTTTATCGATCAACGCAGTGAAATCATGTCTCTCTGCATATCGAGTCTCTAGGCCGATGGGATCATGGTTTGTAATGGAGTGCTGCAAAGAAAATAAAATACAACTGTTAGAAACACGACAATTAGTACAAGTGATTGCAAATAAAAGAGTGAGAAGAATTTAAAAAAAACTTACAAAGTCCTCCAGATAAGTTATGTGGCCGCCACTCCCAAGATGATGGACCACTCCTACCTCCAGTCGTGCCCTCACTGCCTCATGCTGTTGTCTCCAATGTCCTAGAGAATCTATAGCCTCCTCCCTCCTGAGTCGGCGCCAATCATCTACTTCTAGCCACTCGGGCTTTGAGGTCCCACTCTTAAGTGCCTTGTATGTGTCTGATTGTCTGTGTGACATGTATGCATGCATGCACTCCATCATCCATCCTATGGGAAACCTATTTGCTACGGTGGGTACGAGAAACTCCTCCTGCAAGGATGCTACTATGTAGTCCTTGCTCCCCTCCGGTATGTTCTTCCAATGATCCAAGACGTTGTGCCAAAAAACTTGTTGGCATAACTCTCTCATACGAGCCATCACCCTTCTCCCCTCATCATTCATGATGATGGCTCATGTCCTATCATCTACAAGGTATCCATACCCCTTTGGTGTATGTCTAAGATGTGTCCTCTCCCATCTGCGATCGCGCTCCTGGGCATATCCAGGAGACCCCTGTACATTTGGTGTACCCATGGGGGTGGTATCTCTCGGAGTAGTACCCATAGGGGTGCCACCTGCAGACGGTTGAGCAAAAGCTGGAGTCATTGAAGTAGATGTCCCCATAGATGTGACAAATCTCACAGGTGACATGCTTCCACCAGAACGACGAGACAAATACACTACATCAGTGCCTCCACAACACCCACTTGAGCCACCCTCTCTCGAACCTGTATGAGAGCGAGAAGTAGCACTTGTATCTCGAGGCTACCATGGGCTCATAACATCCACACCTTCGCAACACCCCCCAAAACTGCTCCCTCCATCCGGGCCCAGTCTAGAGCATCCACCTCATCTACTAGAAACCAAAGCATCAGAATGTGCCAAAGTAGATATAATGGAACAACTTGATGGTGTCCGAGACAGCTCGTGGTCCACCATATCTCTGAATCGGGCCATCTGATATGGAGACATACATGTTAATATCTCCTGCAACTCCTTGTCGCTCATTCCTCGACTCATCTTGCTCTCCAAATATCGTCAAAGGTCACTTGCATAGATAAAAAATGATGTTAGCATAATCAATATAAAGATTCAAGCAAAGCACAGTAATATAACTCTGAAAAAAATGATGGTACTTAAAATGCATTTCTAGAGTACCCTTGTAAGTGATTCATCAATGAATTGAGTAGGCGGATGGTGCAAGTATGACGTAGCCTATGGTCCCATGTCAATCTCTTGGCACAACTCCACGTACACTGAAAGGTCGATAGATAGGTCACCACAAAAGGATGAGTCCACCTCATTCTCAAAGAATTCTAGCCTCTTATCTTTTCGTCATCGTTACCCAAATCTGCCTCCTCTACACGCTTTAGACCTCCACCCCTTGCAATATCGACTACTCCACTTGCATACTCTCCTCATCTACGATGGGAACATTGCTTTCATTATACACTCTTGCACTCCGAGGAGCTGAAGGCATAACATACCACCATCAAGGTTGTCGGGGGTTTAGATAGAATATTGCATGTTCAAAATCACATATAAGAGAGATTCAACATTTGTGACATATGTGTTGTGAAAAAATTTTGAAAAATAGTTCATACACTTGTTCACAATGGGTCGGCAAGAAAACATGTCGTACAGATCTGTCCATCTTTTCTTGGAATCTATTTTGACAAATCAAGATGGACCTTGCTGAACGTTGCCCCGACTTCTTCCAATACCACTTTGAACCACTCCACATTGAATATGATCATGGAGAAGCTATGATAATCCACTGAGATAACACTTTGCAAGTTTCCAAAATACTTCATCTCATCTATAATGGTGTTTAGATACGTGGCTTGCTGTCAGCTCTCTTGCTCGAACTTATACCATAATCCGTTGTTGTGGAGCGCATTTTGTCGATACGCTCGATGTGTAAATGTCACCCACATGACCATGCCGCATTGTATATTTTGTACTATACATTGAAACGGTTAGATTTGTTATCACATATAAAATCTAGATACGATAGCTTATAAAACATGCGGTCACCTTCAAACTACATTCCCTTGGGAATTCCCACTCCTCACAGTAGAGACCTCCATCCCTTTGCGAGAAGCTGTGATCAAATCTCTATATAACCATTGCATAGACATAGACCACGGCAACTCCTGCATGCCCTGATGATATCAAATCGGTCGAAGGTGCGTACTACATCGAAATTCCAATCATGTTTTTTCTCGATCTTTCTTGGCTTGCTTGAACCTAGCGAGCCACGTCTCCATGGATGCATGGTGCAACATACAAAAAACGATTCACTTTCTTCTCCATTGCAGCATCCATCATTTTTCCCACCCCATTTTCAACCACCACATCTCCGGTTAGTCTATCATTGTCCTTTAGTGACAATAGCATATTGTTTTCTGAATCCACCATTGGTAGCCACTACTATGAAATATGCACTAACGCCTCCGACACTAGCCAACCTTCAGCCAAGTGTTAAAATTGAAAAGATCAATGTTATGCAGCTTGAGGATAATGATGGGGATTATATCCTTGCAACAGCTTCATCTAATGCCTCGCAGATGACAAAGATACACTCTATGTATACAAAGTGTTGGCTCTTAGACTCAGGTGTGTCCTTTCATGTGACACCTTGCCAAGAGTGGTTCCATTCATACCATTCTGTTTCGGGTTCTGTGCACTTGGGTGATGACAGGTCTCTTGAGATTGTCGGCATTTGGATCTCCAAAAGAGACACCAAGGAAAAGGGGTTTCTTTTAGGGTTTTCATGAAGCCCTCCAAGAAGGACATCTATCGTGTATGGACAGGTCCCACAATCTCCACTTCATCTACAAGATACACTAGGAGGTGGGTTTATATCGTGAGCATGCTGGTGGGTAGGTACTTCTCGAAGAGACAGACCGTCTCCACTACTCCCCACCTTGCAAATTCAATAGAGGATGTCTTGATCTCCTTCTGTGTGATCCATTGCACTAAATTCAACAACTTGTAAATTACCCTACGTATTTCTAGAGTGAGGCATCCCATGATCATGATCGGTAGTACAAACTGCCACAAATGAAGAAGCATTACGAACATTGACTAGACACTAAATATCAAAGTACACATGCCATTTACAATCGAGGCAAGTACAAACCTGACATATCTTATGCCAATCATGGGATTTTAGTCTTGATAGTTGGTCATCTTTAGAAAAAGTGGATATGAGGGAATGCATCATACCCATCGGGGTGCGGATAGACCTGATAATTTGATTCACAATGCACTCTTCTCTAGTGGATAGAACCCAAGGAGTGCGAGGTAGTTACAAGCGATCATCAGCCCTTGATTGTGGCCAAAGCGCCTCTATCTTGCCAGCCTCCTTCAAATCCATTCGTGCCCCTGCAGTTTCTCTCTTTCCTATGATGTGGTCCCATAGTAAGCTATCCACATCCTTGAAAATATGTATGGGATCCAACAAGGGGTTGATCTGTAAGTGGGTCCAATATGGCAACTCATAGAAAACCGAGAACCATCGCATTCTATTTGGATGTGACTCTGTGTGGACCATTTTCAACTCGTACTAGCTTTGGGTGTTCATTTGTGCTGGAGGTCATCCAAGAAAACCTTCCCTCAATTCATGACTCTTCGACAAGAAAGCGATGTGTCCTTGATATATCATCTTCTTTGTGGTTTGTGACCTTCGGGAGTCTACTAACTGTGGCCCACACAATGGATATGCATGGTAACCTGAGGTAACCAGACGTGTTCCAACACCCCTATTTAGTCAACACACACTTGAGCGAGCTATGTTAGATATCACCAACGAGAATGGAAGCCTACTTACTTGAGCACTCCCGAATCCGAAAAAGTCAATGGATGGGTCCACATGAGAATGACTCATATATTGGCGGATCATCGACCATCACGCTTGCTCATATCTTCCACGGTGACCCCCTCCTCTCACAAAATCTTAAATTCATCAACTAATGGATGGAGATAGATGTCCATATTCTTGACTTTGTAGCACCCAGGAACGAGCAAGTTAAGGATCAAGTGTCCTTTCTTTGTAGAAAGCCATGGCGGGATATTGTAGTTAACAAGGACTACATGCCACACACTGTAAGAAGTTGAGCGGAGACTAAATGGGTTTACGGCATCCATAGCAAGACCGAGCCAAATATTCCTTGGCTCTCGTGCAAAGCCTGGAAAGGTAGAGTCAATGTGGCTCCATGTGTGCGAATCCGTTGATATTTGTTGGACTCCATCTGTGGATCTATTTTGTGCATGCCACATTGTTAAGCTTACCATGCCCGACATGTGAAACATGTGATACGCGGGATAAGTGAAAAGTATCTAAGAACTTTTTGAGGGATGGTTTGCCCTTGCAAGTCCTGTCGATACTTGTGAGCACCACACTTTGGACATGTCTCCATAGTCCTGTACTCTCCTCGAAATAGCACACAATTGTTGACACATGCATGGATGCTGTTGTAGTCTATGCCAAGCTTTTGTAAAACTTGTTGCGCATCATTACGAGACTCATGCATGGTATTTCCAAAGTGGTTATATATGTGTATATATATATATTGCTTGCACACTTAAGTGTGCAAGTAGCGTCTTTAGGCAAGATACTTGGCACCCATTATATAATGGCATGGATACTTCCTCTCTTAGCGGATCAGATGCCTTGATATCCATGGGCATCAATGCATCGATCATTGCTTCCATCTTAGGCTCCAAGATTGGAGGAAGGTCCCAAAGGCTGCCTGTCTCCTTTGGTATTGATGGTATAAACTAAGTCGTGCCTTCCAAGTGGTGGATTGGCTCAGGCACTCCATCCATTGCATGCTCACAAACTCTTCTAAATGGCCGCAATAGGTGCATTCCTCCTTGGGATGAGACGTCACCTCCTTATATAAATTTTACGGCCACGTCTAATGTTTCTGTATATGATATTTAATTAGTTTGTAAATGTAAGACATGATTGTCACACGCTTAAAGTCTGAGATCACTTAATCAATGATCTTTGATTGGAACTCACCGAAGCATCGTACGTGTTCTATAGACAAGCGACGCTTTCATCTGATTTTCAGCTTGCATTGAGAGCAAGGGCACAGGACACACTAATGAAGATACACCTCACGATCTTGGACATCACGACCATCATCGTTCTCCATTTTGTCTACATTATGACAAACAACTGGTTTTTTTTTTCATTCTCTTTTTCTTTTTTATTTGCCTCCCTTCATCCTTCTTTGCTTCTCTCTCCCCCTCTATTTCTATAGACGTTTCTTTATCTCCCCCATTTTCCATCCCCACTCTCATTTCTTCTCTCTTTACCTTTTCATTCGCACTCGATGCATCTCGTTAAAATCAAAATCAAAGATAAAAAATTAAAAACTCATAAAACAAGGCATTGAAAGACTTTCTCTCCCCACCCCCTCTTCATGCCTCTCTTCCCCCTCTACCATTCTCTTTCTATAATTTTGTTCTCTCTAATTCTCTCGTTATTTTTGTTTTTCTCTCTTTCTCTTTCTTTCACTCTCTATTTATTATTTTTTCTCTCTCTTTTTGTCTGTTTTTCTCCAATTCTATTTCTAGCTCCCTTTTTTTTTCCCACTATACTTGTTCTCTTTACTTCACCCTTTTATCCACATCTCCCTTCACTCTCTGTTTCATGTTCTCTCCCCCCTCTCTTTCTTTTTCTTTGTTGCCCCTCTCTTTGTTTCTCTCTGCCCCCTTGTTTGTTTTCTCACTCATTTTCCTCTCTTCCTCCCTCCCTCCCCTCTCTCTCTCTCTCTCTCTCTCTCTCTCTCTCTCTCTCTCTCTCTCTCTCTCTCTCTCTCTCTCTCTCTCTCTCTCTCTCTCTCTCTCTTTCTTTTCCACTATCCTTATTCTCTTTACTTTACCCTTTTATCCACCTTTCTTTGCACTCTTCGTTTCATGTTCTCTCCCCCTTCTCTTTCTTTCTCTCTTTCTCTTTCTTTGTTGCCCCTCTCTTTGCTTCTGTTCGCTCCCTCGTTGTTTTCTCACTCTTTCTCCTCTCTCCCTCCCTTTCTCTCTCTCTTTCTCTCTTTCTTTGTTATCTTTCATGTTTATTCTCTCTCTCTCTCTCTCTCTCATTCTCTCTTCTTTTTCCTTTCTTCTTCTTCCTTTCTCATTTCCTCTCTTTCTCCCTCAATGCACCTCATTCTCAAGAAAAACAAACAAAAGAAAAGAAGAAAGAACAATAACAAACCAAGAGGAGGCAATGTACTTATTGCAAAGGCCCGAGGATGGATTCTGCGTCTCTTCTTTGTGACGTCCTCTCTTTCTCCTTTGTGCACTTCTCTCTCTTCTTCACAAATGGCGGTGGTGGCGAGAAGCTCTCCTTCTCTCTTCCTCTCCCTCTCCCTCCCAAAGCCACGATCTCTTTCGCTCTCTCTAAAACTCTTTGCAGAAAAATGCCACGCTCGGGTTTTCGCCCTTTTTTTTCTCAGAGTGGCATCGCTATTGGCGTTGTATTTGTGACACAAATAGCGACACAAATAGTAACACTGCTAATTTGCGTCGGAAACGGCCGTCGCTATACCCCCATTCCCTTGTAGTGTATGTATGCATGTAAGTATTCGCATGTGTATGTGTGTAGAGAATTAGAAATAAATATACATATACATACATGTTCATATGTATATGAGGAAATATATGTACATATACATATGTACTTCTACTTATATCAACTATCCTTTAAAAGACAACATCCATAGTTTGTACTATTTTTAGTTTTATTTTTTTGGATTTCTTGAAAGAGGAAAGGTCCCTTAATATTTTTCTATGAGGGATAAGGGTAGAATGTAATTTTGTACACCAAACTTGAAAGATACATTAACTAATGATGTAAAAATTTCCATGTCCCTATAGAGTGGGTAAGCTTAAGAAATGAATGTCAATGAAAATGTAAGTCATGTATCAAATCCTATGATCAACTTGCTCTTACATTGGTATCTTTTAGTATAATGGTGGTGGTTTTTGGGCCTAGCATTTCATATGTTTGACTAATTTGTGCTTGCTAAGTTTTTTCTCATGGAAGTTGAGCAAATTGTGAGCTTTTATTATCAAGAACCTAGCACTACTTTGTGCTTGCTAAGGTTTTACTTTTGGAAATCGAATTGACAGTGAGCTTTCATGATCAAAATCCTTCAATTCTCATTTAAGGATCTTTAAGCCTCATTGTAGAGTACCCACCCTAACTAGGCTGCTAGAGGAAGTAACATTTAGTAGTCTCTTGGACACCTTTTCGTAGATAGCACCATTCGGGTCCTATAGGATGCATGGACTTAGCTGATTGGGTAGCTCTTTGAAGTCTACCTTGTAGTGTGACTTCAAGGCCTCATCCCAAAAGAATCTATCTAATGGCTTCTATACATCTACAATATTCCTAAAAGAGTAATCATCCTAAAGAGATCACTTTGCAGCCTCTCAAGGACTAGAGAGACCGGCATGGCACTTGGTTCATAAAGAGTGTGGAAGTCGTCTAATCTTGTATTGCATCAAGGACTAGCACTTTCCCACAACCATTCCCCTAAAGTAATGTTGATTGGGTTCTACCATACCATTTAGGTTGTCACAATTATTTAGCTTTACCAAATTATAAGCGTAGAGACCACCCAACTAATTGGGTGGCTTTCTACACCCTTACAATATGGTTATCAAGACTCCCACCACACATCCTTACAATATGGTTATTAGGACTACCATCCACTTGCTTTCTAGTGGCATACCCATCATCATCAGTTTTCTAATTCTGTATCCTACCAAACTATAAGCATATTAAAAAATACTGTTTGGCATGCATGATGCAACTTGGGTGGGTAGTTTTGCCCATCCAAATGTGTTTATGATATGTAAAATCTACATCTTCACCATGTGTTAATATGCCCCTTCAATTTTCACACATGTAAGTGATTGTAATTTTTAATTTATTTTTTGCCTCATTTTTTCATTCTTTATTTCCACTAAATGAAATAAAAAATGCTAAAAATTATGAAATCACGTTATTTCTCCAAAATTCCTTTCCACTCAAACACTAAAAACAAATGTGGACAAGATGCTAATAGAAAGTTGAAGTGACAAGACAAGAAGACAAAGACATGAGAGTTGGAGTGATGAGATGAGATGATGAAGACACGAGAGAACGGAGGAGATAAGAGGCCCGAGGGACAAGAGGACAAGGAGCAACGAGAAGACAAGGAGGAGTTCGGAGTGACTTGCTTATAATGATTAATTAGTAATTATTAGTTATTACATTAACTTGGTCATGTTAAGTATTACATTAATTACTACATGTTAATTATTGATTATATTAATTAATTAGTTATATTATTAGTTACATTATTATTAGTTATGCTACATAAGTAATAGTTAAATATTTATATTGGTGAAACATTTGTGTTAACATTTAATTAGAGATATTAATATTTCTTGTTGAAATAATTAGTGATCCATGTTAGCCAGTGCTAGTTTAGAAACTAGCATTAGGTTAGTTTACTAGGTATCGTTAATTTTAGTAGTTTTTTTTAAAAGAAGTTAATATTTATAAGTAGTTTTAGTAGTTAATATTTATTAGTAGTTTGAGCAGTTATAGTTTTAGCTAATCATTGATATGAGTTAATTTTAAATAAGGGGGTTAGTTATGTGTTCAATCTAAGGGGTTAATTTTTACATAAGGGGATTAATTAGAGATTAAGAGAGTTAGTTTTAATTAAATTAATTGATTGATTAATTAATTAATTCATTACAATTAAGTTGATTGGGTTATAAGATGGGTAGTTAGGTGCTAGCTTAAGGGGTTAGTTTAATTTAGAAATCAGAATTAGTTTAATTCTAAAAGTTAGTATCGCTTTTAGTAGTTTATTTTAGTAGTTTTATTAGTTAATAGTTTCTAGTATTGTTAGTAGTTTTAATAGCTAATATTTACTATTAGTTTTAGTAGATATAATTTCAATAGTTTTGGTAGTTAATACTTTTAGTTAACTAATGCTACTTGTTAGTTTTATATATAAGGGGGTTAGTTAGGGGTTAAAGAAGTTAGTTTTAATTAAATAATTACTAGTCAATTGGCTTTTGCCAAAGTGGCGGGAGATCAATTCTCATTGAATGCAATAAACCTTTCACTAAATGGATTTTCTTTTTTTTGGGGGGGGGGGGGGGGGGGTTTGGCATGCATGATGCAACTTGGGTGGGTAGTATTGCCCATCCAAATGTGTTTATGATATGTAAAATCTACATCTTCACCATGTGTTAATATGCCCCTTCAATTTTCACACATGTAAGTGATTGTCATTTTTAATTTATTTTTTGCCTCATTTTTTCATTCTTTATTTCCACTAAATGAAATAAAAAATGCTAAAAATTATGAAATCACGTTATTTTTCCAAAATTCTTTTCCACTCAAACACTAAAAACAAATGTGGACAAGATGCTAATAGAAAGTTGAAGTGACAAGACAAGAAGACAAAGACATGAGAGTTGGAATGATGAGATGAGATGATGAAGACACGAGAGAACAGAGGAGATAAGAGGCCCGAGGGACAAGAGGACAAGGAGCGACGATAAGACAAGGAGGAGTTCGGAGTGACTTGCTTATAATGATTAATTAGTAATTATTAGTTATTACATTAACTTGGTCATGTTAAGTATTACATTAATTACTACATGTTAATTATTGATTATATTAATTAATTAGTTATATTATTAGTTACATTATTAGTATTTATGCTACATAAGTAATAGTTAATTATTTATATTGGTGAAACATTTGTGTTAACATTTAATTAGAGATATTAATATTCTTGTTGAAATAATTAGTGATCCATGTTAGCCAGTGTTAGTTTAGAAACTAGCATTAGGTTAGTTTACTAGGTATCGTTAATTTTAGTAGTTTTTTTTAGAAGTTAATATTTATAAGTAGTTTTAGTAGTTAATATTTATTAGTAGTTTGAGCAGTTATAGTTTTAGCTAATCATTGATATGAGTTAATTTTAAATAAGGGGGTTAGTTATGTGTTCAATCTAAGGGGTTAATTTTTACATAAGGGGATTAATTAGAGATTAAGAGAGTTAGTTTTAATTAAATTAATTGATCGATTAATTAATTAAATCATTACAATTAAGCTGATTGGGTTATAAGATGGGTAGTTAGGTGCTAGCTTAAGGGGTTAGTTTAATTTAGAAATGAGAATTAGTTTAATTCTAAAAGTTAGTATCACTTTTAGTAGTTTTATTAGTTAATAGTTTCTAGTATTGTTAGTAGTTTTAATAGCTAATATTTACTATTAGTTTTAGTAGCTGCTTGTTAGTTTTATATATAAGGGGGTTAGTTAGGGGTTAAAGAAGTTAGTTCTAATTAAATAATTACTAAAAATTAATTTTAAATGAGTTAATTGGATTAGAAGCGGGTTAGTTACATATTAGGCTTAAATAGTTAGTTTTAAAGAAGTGGCTATTTATAATTAAATATTTCATGAATTATTATTGTGATGAGGCTTGGCAACCTAGTTGGGTTGGCCCCTTAAGCTTCTTGAGCTTGGCCTCCGATGACTGCTTTGATGGAGTGTAGGACTCGTTGTCTAAACGTGTGTGGGATAGGAAAAGCAAGCAATGTGCAAAAGAGAAAAAACGTATGATTGGAAAGAGAAGAGGTAGTGGAAAGCATCCTGAAGTGCTTTTCTGCACTGCGTATGCTTTTAGTGTGTGCTGCTTTATTAGCGACAAGGGAGTACAGCAGCATCCGATCACTGAGTGATTGGTACGAGCGACATCAAACAGCCTGAGTGGCAATCATCTGATCGAGAAGGGAGAAAAGCAGCATCAGATCGAGTGAGTACTGGTACGAGCAACAATATCAAACAGCCTGAGTGGCAATCATCTCGAGAAAGCATATTCGCTGGTCGAAGCCGCCATCATCAAGCGGATATATTGGCAGCATCATCATCATCATCAATCGAATATATATTGGCATCATCATCATCATCGTCGTCGTCGTCATCAATCGAATATATATTGGCATCATCATCATCATCGTCGTCGTCGTCATCAATCGAATATATATTGGCATCATCATCTTCGTCACCACAAAGAAAGGCACGCCTCCATCCTGACACCATTTCCAATTTCCTTCTCGCTTCGAATGCTTGTGAGTAGGGTTGTCCAGCTTGTACTGATCAGCCCGCAGACAAACGTGGCCTGAGGCCACATCGCTGAAGGTGTGGCGCATGGATTGTAGCACAAGCCAGTTGTTGTTAGCGGCTATTAAAACCCATCATCATCATTGCATGCACTCGAGCACAGACCGGAATAAGGAGACGTCGCGTGCAGCAGGCCATACATCGTCGCATGGCTACTATAATTGGCGATCCAATACATCGACGTCGCCCTCCTCGTCCACACCATGGCCGTAGCCCTCGAGCCCTTGACTCCTCATCAACTCAAGCACTTGAGAAGTGATGCTCTCGGTTACTTTCACTTGACCATGTAATTAATCACATAGATAGTCATCCACATTATGGCCATACCCACTCGATCACACTACATATTCATGCACTCGGACACTACAACGGTTGGCAACTCAAGTACATTAGTGGTTGTGCAACCACTAGAGCACTAGATCGATCATCAACTCGAGGATATGAATAGTCGTCCTCTCAAGTACATAAGTGGTTGTGCTCTTGGGCACTCCACTTGAGCATTTAGTTAGTCATGCACTCGAGCATACTTAGTTAGTCACACTCGTTTCACTAAGTTAAATTTGTACATACATAGTAGTTACACTAGGTAAGGTAGGTCACACGCACACAGCTGATTAATGATAGAGTCAGTCACACTAGTTGGTAAATTAGGTTAGTGAGATAATTGCACCAACAGTACATTAGTTGTGTTACTTTTAGTAAGGAGCAACTCACCATGTAGCACACATTTACACTACACAAACACTCTCACACATTGCAACACACACATATTAAGGAGCAAGCTGAAATTCCCTTAATAGCCAAGTTGTCATAAAACTATAGAGTAGGGAATGACCCCTACAACTTCATAAAGAAATTTGAACAAGTGTATGAAGCCAAAAATCTTACCTTGGATTCAAAAAAGGCATAAGGTTTTGGGTTATGCCTCGACAATATTAAGGGGAGACCATCATTCACTAGGCTTAATGAGATCAAGAAATCCCAAGTCTTTATCCTCAAAGACATGTTCATCATGTCATTTACAGAAGTTGAAAATGGGAATAACCTCATCGCACATATCATGAATTCAAAGTAATTGGAGGGATCACAGAATATGTGAGACTCCATCTTGAAGGTCCAAAGCCTATTCGAAAGAATCCCTATTACATAGAGATCAAATGCTAAGGTTTTTACAAATGATTTTGTCAATGATATCAAAGACGAAAGAATCTATGAAGCAATGGCTAGCAATTCCATGCTAGATAGGTCCAACATCAATGAGATCCTTGACAAGGCCATGCATATTGATGACCCATATCAAGAGAGAAAAAAAGCCAAGAAAGAAATGGCAGGGCACTATGTAGCATCCATAAGAGCTAACTCAAAACTTGGTGCACCCTAGGACTTGCTTGTGATTTTTAAGTAGTAGTAGTAGGATGGAAATATCCAGCCTTATGGGTGTTGTGAAGAAACCATGACCATACCATTAGAATATCCAATGTATACATTGTAGGGTGGCCATCTACCTTTTAAATGTTTAATGTCCCCACCATCATGTTTGAATTGTGGATGCTTCATACATGAGACAGCCTAATGTAGAGCCCCAAATTCTTACACAAAAAATTCACACTACCAAAATAGAATATGGGTCCCAAATCCTTATACAAACAATTCATATTAGAAAAATAAAATATGGGTCCCTATTATCCAAGGCCTCAATAACTAGCTTTGTCGGCACCTATTGAGCAAAAGCTAGTGACACAAAGGGCTGAGATTAACCTACTAGGCATAATGAGACCTCCTACTCCAATTGCCACTCACCCTCCAAGTGATGCACAGCTTGTGCATTATACATTTGAAAAGGAAGGCAATGATGTCCTTATGGAATATTGGCTTATCCCTACCATGATGCTGAAGTATGGACAAGGCAAATGCACCATTCAACCTAGAGAAATTATTGAGTGTCAAAATTGTGGGTATCTGATACACATGTCCATGAAAGTACTAATAGAAACTAAAAGCACCTAAGGAAAATCGAGTGGATGAATGATGCCCAAAATATGACATAACATGCATGTACTCTAACTCTCTCAAAATGAAAATCCAACATAAGTAAACAATAGTCTTGTTAGTACCTCTCACTTTCTTTGGCATAGATACAATAAATGTTGAGGACAGAATATCCATCCTTGTGAACATTGTCATGTAGCATAAAGCAAAGAGGCATGTATAAGCATACCCACACCATCCACTACAAATGGGTCCACTATAGGAAAAGAAACTTCTAAGAAGAGAAAAATCAATTTGTAGGCAAGATAACACTGCAAAGTGAGGAGGTAACTATAGTACTAACCGAGAATACTAGAATAAGATAAGAGAATGCAACCAAGAATACTACAATAAGATAAGAGAATGCAACCGTAACTCCTCACACAAAAATGTTGCAACGACGAAAATAGGAAAGTACTAGAATCTTGAGCACCCATTGGAAATAATCGATAGGGTTAAAAAATGGGTACAAGAAGCTTAGGTGGAAAAACAAGATGAAGAAGCCTCATATAACATGAGTGTAAGAGGGCTATCTAGCAAACCACCTTTATCAAACCCATTAGGACCATTAGGAGAGGACAACCTTGAAAGATCACTTTTGAATCTGATTGAGTTAAAAAATGAGTCAAAGCTTGTCAGAACTAAAACTAAGTCACAATGGGAGAAGTGACATGTTCTAGTACTATGAATGGGAACCCGATAATCACTACATTGATCTCAATTGATGTGACAATGACACTAGGAATATTGCTTAGAAATAGTCAAAACCTTTGGAAAGAAATCAAAATCAAGATTGAGGGAAATACTAAATTTTTGAAGCAAACATTTCATGCCTTGCAAAACAATAACACTATCTTTGAAGCATCTTCACTAGCATGCAAAGCCAACATGTTTTGGAAAGGAGCCAAGCATCATGCCATCCTTACAATGGAGGATTTAGGTGACTCTTTACAAAAAGGTAATTATAGATATAGGAATTGGATTTAGAATTGTTAGCCATTTAGTTCTAGAGGCACGGGGAAACTTACTAATTGAAAGTGTGCATTTCTATTTCACAATGGCTAACAAATTCAAGGTCTAGCCATTGGGAGTATTGAAAGATTAGCCCATTAAGATCATTGGGATTAATTCTCAATGAACTTTGTGGTAATGAAAGTGACAGATTATGATCTATAACTTGATGACCCTTGGATGGAAAATTCTGAATTGCTTAAGGATTAAAGCAATGGGTTAGTTTTCCTAGGAAGAAGATATGAAGCAATTAGAATTGAAATGAAAAGTTGGAATGCTACATCCATTCCCCATTCATTGATCTAGACCTATTTTGAATATTCTTTAAGAAGGCTCTAATTGCACACCTCTGGCAAGACCCCTCAAGAAGTGCATTCCCTATTGACAACAGATGAACGGGAATGGATGCATACACTCACCACTTCGGATTTGCCATGCATAGAAGAAAGTGACTAGAAAGCCTATGAACAAATGAGCCGATGGAGTGCACAATAACTCAATGTATAATTGAGCCTAGAGCCAATGAACAATACCCATATTCATGAGTGATGTACTGCGAACCATCTCAACCTAGAGCTAAGGGCTTTAAGATCCATATTATCTCCTTAAGCTTAAAAAAATAGCACCTCAATAGTGATGGTATCCCAAGGACTAAACCGAGGCTAATTTATTCATTTTTGACAAACTACTCCAACAACATGAGTGGAAATGGACAAAGTCACATGAAGCATTATTTGATTACCATAATGATCTAGCAATATCATGTTATGATTTTGATGGAAACACTATATAGCAAGTTCAAGCAGACCAAAAGCCATAAGAGACTAAAGCATTGCTAATTGATACTAGAGTGATAATAATTAAATTTGAGCTAGAATGGCTAGAATACTTAGTGGATGTGAATGTGTGCTTCATCACTATAGACATTCACATCCACTTGCACACACATGTATGCGTGCACACACACAAACATGTGTGTCTCCCACACATTTGAACACATTCACATCCACTTGCACACACATGTACACATGCACACACACAAACGTGCATGTCTCCCACACATTAGATAGTTAGACCATGCATTTACTCAATAGGGCACTTGATTAGTTAGCTACGTATTACTAAGTGAGGAAGCACTCTTTCACATAGGAAAGGGACACACTACCACTTGCACTGAACTAACTCAAACACATAGCACCCTAGCACCATCACACACATACCATGACACTCATGCACATATGATTAGTGTAGGTCACACTTGTGCACTAGGGTAGTCTAGTCAAGCACGATTAGTGTTCACATACTCACAACCTACCCTAATGCACCCAAAACATGCTAGTATAGTGCTTAGGTACACATGCCGATTCTCACTTGGATATACTAAGCCCCAACATACACAAAAATTTTCGCAGTCAAACACCTTCACTAGGTCACATAGAGGGCATGACCATCTATACCTAAACACATGCACATTAGGTCATACTTTAGTAGGGGACTTATATCATCATAATATGACAACACCACCCTTGTATGTAGGAGTCCTCTATTTCTAAAAACAAATAGAGCTCACTCCTTAGACATTTGTACACTTAAGGCATAGATGGAGTACTTCTCTTGAGGACATCTTAAGCATGGGACCCACTCTGCACTTACACACCCATCCGATGTGTATTTTCCTTAGTATATATAAAAATGGGTACAAAAGCTTAAGTGGAGAAACAAGATCAAGAAGCCTTGTTGAGCAAAAAGAGAAACCCTTAATGATTATAGCATGAGTCCAATAGGGATATCTAGTAGAATTTGTCAAACACATTAGGAGAGTCCAATAGGGCTATCTAGCACATCACCTTTGTTAAACCATTAGGAGAGCACAACCTCGAAAGACTATCTTTGAATCCAATTGAGTGAAAAATGGCCCAATGCTTGTCAAAACTAAGACTAAGTCATAACGATATAAGCAACATGTTCTAGTACCATGAGAGAACCATGAGGTGGAACACAATGTAATTGCTACACCGATCTCAATCGATGTGACAATGCAATTGATCGGCCAAAGACCAAGCCACTTTTAGCCAGGCTCCCAAGCCAACTCCTAAGAGTTGTTGCACTAGATAGGTGATATTTGTTACTAATTTTGATAACTTTGTCTAGCCTTTGAGTGTTTATGACACTCTTTTGCTATAATAGTCCAACTAATATCACTCAATATCTAAGAACTAAGTGAGTCTACTTAGTTCTTTTATTTCTCTTTTTAATAATTGCTCATGGGTACCTCTCTAGATTTTGGGCACTAGAATTCTAATCCTAGGATAACTATGGTTTTTCCCATCTTGCAGGGATGGCTTATAATTTACTCCTGCCATATTTGTGGCGATTTATCTACGAGTTATAGTTTGTTGAACTTTGAAGAAGTTTATTTCTAAACATAGATCTTTCTGATCTATAGTTATACTTTGTTTAAATTCCTTATTATGTTTTTCTCCACCTTTTATAATTTAATTCCTTTTATTTGTGGTTAAAATGAAAACATTCAAAAGAAATCAATCTAACATTCCTTAAAATCCACAAATCTTAATCCCCTTTACAATACATAGTCCCCCTTTGTCAACTAAAATTCATTGTCATGATTTAAAATGTTTAAATAATTTATTCATTTCAAACTCGATAAATAGGTCATTCTTTCCTTTCTTCTAAAACTAAGTAGCAAACAAGATGAATACAATCTCCTTTCCTACTCTAGAGTATTCACACACAAAATTCATTTTCTTTAAAACCTGAAATTTCCCTTAGTTAGTAAATTTACTATTGGCTCTCGTCTCTTGATTGAGCTCAAGCATCCAAATAATGTTTATGAAATCGAATATAAAATTTCAACTTGATGTTGAGGCTTACCTTCATGCCATCATGTTAAGTAACTGTGAATTTGGGTTTTGTTTGTGACTCTTTATATTTAATTTTTCAATTGTAATTTGTCCCATGTTATTTATTTTTGATAGAGCATACCCAATTTATCAATATTAATATTGATTAGAGAATTCTCATACATTTTTCTTGTCCCTATTTGATGCAATTTCAGAGTAGCGCATATGTTCTTATTTTGTATAGAATCATAAACACAATGTTCTCATAGGAATATTTTCTTAGAAAATATATTTAATTTAAATTTTATTTCTCTAAAATTTTAGAAAATTTATTAAAAATATTAAATGATATTTCGAACTTCTCCATGAAATATCATAATTTTTTGATGTGGAAACATAATTTTCTATCAATAAAAACTCTTATTTTTACTTAAAATAATATTTTTTTGAATTTTAAAATATAATAAACCTTCTTTGAAAGTTCTAAATAATAATAATAAACTTTTAATGGTACAAAATTTATTATAAAAGTATCAAGTTTAATAAATATTCACTCACAAATTTTATAATATTTTTCATATATAATTTTTAGAGTAGTTTTAAAGCATTTTTAGCAATTTTCTATTTTTAAAAATAAAATTAGAGATCAATAAATATCAGCACCCATTCAAAGTGAGAAATCAAGCTTTGAAGCATTATGTAAAAAATTTAAACTGAGAAAATTTTACCATTACACTGTTTATTTTTGTTAAACGAAATGAGTCACTTACTTGGTAGTAGGCAGGTTGTAATCGTTTCTTTGGAGTTCAATCTTCGTAGTTCAGCAATGATATGTTAGTCTACTCATATTCTTTCCTCGGTAATCACTTCATTTCCACCTCTTTTTGGACTTCCACTCTTCATTCGAATCCAGTTGCGTATAAACTAACCTTTTTGGCTATTTAAATTAAGCTTTTAACTTAGGATTAGTTGAAGCTTAACGGTAAGGGCTTTTTTCTTTTGTTCTATCTATGACTAAGGCCATCAATGGAAATTTGAGAGCATCTCCATTTTTGCACAGAATGAGTCAGGAAGGGTGGCGATGGAGAGTGAAAAAATTGTATTTCAAGATGATAATGTCAGAGATGGTGGGTAGTTAGAGGTAGCTGATGGTAAGTGGAGAGAAAGACATGGTGATGATAGAGAAAATGATAGCAATTGTGATTTGGATGTTGGTGTTGATCATTCTATCCTCTATCATGATCCTTCGAGCTTGCATTTGCCTCTCTGTCTCCCTCTTTGGTTGTCGGAAGGATGGCATTGATGAAGGCAATAAAGATCTACTAGATCATTTCTCTGTCTCTCTGTCTCTCTCTCTCTCATATTCAAGCTCTTCTCTCCCTCCTTTTTGAAATGATGGTGTAGTTTTTCCCTTTCTTCTCTCCCCACAAGCTTACCAAGATGGTGCCCCCTCCTATCCTTACGCCCCCTCTCTTTCTCAAGGGCTTCCCATGAAGGCACAATTTTTTCTTCTTTTCATTTTCTTTTATCTAAAATCCTTAACCTTCACATTACCTTACAATACAATTTCCCCCATCTATATCACATAAAATCTAATTTGTCCATGGAAATATATGTACTCTCATCGTGGAGCCAAGAAAATCCATTGAATCTTTCGATCCCACTTGTTAAAGTGAATTTATAACATGGAAAAAGTAGCAAATGGTCATATCAAATCCACATGCCTTTCATAAATTTTCACTTTGTTGATAATATCAAGTGCCATCTTTAAAAAAATGGACCTTCAAAACAATTGACAAGCTTCCACCACACAAGGAAATCCCCCTCTATCAAGTAGCTATGTAGAAAGTTTTTTCCTTGTTCAACCTTCCTCAATATCCCTAGGATTACATCACAAAATATGCCTATGTGGCACTATCCTTATCCTTCCCACATTCTTTCCTTGCCAAACTGCAAAGATGCATCCTCCAAAGGCAACAACTACAACTGCATTAGCATAGAATTGATATAAAAATTGGGTAATAATGTGTCAATTTGTATACAAAGCCGTGAAAAAATTTGTAATATTTGGCATATTTCTAGATGTTGTCATTCCTTTCCTACTTAATTGTGAAGCATCCTCACAAGCATAGCTACATCATCACAAACATAATGAGCAATATTTAGCATCAGGAACACAACAACCATGAGTATTACTACACAGCTTCAAAAAGAAAATCTACTCTCCCCCACTAAATTGCAAAGTATCCTCTCACAAGTATAACTATAAGATCTACAAAACATCACAGAGAAGACTAGTAGACACTAAAAAGGTATAAAAAAATAGTGACTTGTATCATATTATAAATCAAACAAGACAAATCTTTCAATTAAGGTGTATAAAAACTTGTACAAGCTAATATTCCCCTTCCTCACTCTCCCCACTAGAGTGCATAACATACTTGCATCTAATGCATGGAGCATACCAACGAGAAAGCGTTCTAGAGCCATTAAGCAACAATAAACTCTAAAGACAACAAAATGCTACACTGTTTTCCTACTAGAAACATTGCTTTTGAAATAACATCATTAAGGACAATGCGTATAAAAAAACTTGTATAGAGAAAGCTAATACTACCATACCGAATAGGACTCCTATTGTTTAACTACTAATCCTCCATGTTCTACTAGAAAAACTAGTTAATGGTTCCTAATAACCATCCTTCCTTTATTGTTTAAAAAAAAGTAATTTGGAGTCAAAAGAGTATATATATTTATTATTCTTCCCAAAAGGTCTCACCCCATAGAGATGCAAGGCATCGAATGCAAGGCACTCATTAAGGAAATCCCTACAGCAACCTACTAGGATCTTAGAGGCGATGGTTATCTTCTTTTGTTTTTTTTTTCCTTTCTTTCTTTCCTTCATTCTCCTTGATTTTTTAAGGGGTTCTTTTTCAAATAATAAACAAATATACTCTTTTGATGTTTTTTTCTTTTCTTTTGGATTTATTTTTGGACTCATACTTTATAGGAAATGACTAAAAAGCTAAGAATTCACTCACAAAGTTGAACTTTCAAACATCTTAGCTCAACAAGGCACATAATATTAGTCACTCTGCCTAGGGAAATGATAGACAAAGATACCCACCATCTCAGCATATCTCATCCACACTACTCCTAATTAAAATTTTATGGAGAGAATCTTGTTACTCAACTATCCTACATTGCTAAGAAAGCATATAATAACTTGTCATGCGTTTGAAAACACAAAATATTGTAAGGCCCAACATGAATAGGATCAGAACTATCAACATCAAGACGAGGGTAAAGTGCATCCATCCACAGAAAAGCCATACCTGCATCCCATTAAAAACCCTCCCAAAAGAAAAGAAACCCAAATTTAGATTAGTCAGGGCTTATTCTAACCACTAACCTAATTGTACCTAACTACCCTATGTCACAAAATGTTTAAGGTGGAGGCCGTTAACCCTAAATGTCTCATTTTTAGCATTAATATCTTACACATCTAGAGAACCATTATTGTAAACTTTAATAACCTTAAAAGGTCATAACCAGTGAATTTTGAGCTTTCCTGAAAATTTGTAATAATGATTATCATAAAGTAAAACTAAATCATTCTCCTTAAACTCTTGTACTTTGATATTTTGATCATGGCAAGCTTTATGACATTTCTGCAGTATTACTTCTAAACTTTGTAAAGCTAATAAGCGTTTCTCATCTAACTTCACTAATTGTAAAATATGTTGCTTCAACGATTGAGCTTCTCCTATCCATAACGATGGAGCTACTGGCAAAGTAGGCAATTCTTTCTCAATTGGAAAAATAGCATTAGTTCCATAAACTAAGTTGAATGGTGTATTTTGCACTGTCACCTTGTAGGTGGTTCTATAGGCCCATAATGCCTCATATAGATGCTCATTCCAATCTCGCCTATGAGAAGCAACCGTTTTAGTTAAAATCGTGCAAATAATGCGATTAGTTACTTCTGCTTGGCCATTAGCTCTAAGGTGATAAGATGTTGATTAATTGAGATGCTTAATTTTATATAATTCTATTAACTTGCTAATGAGACCATTTAAGAAATGGGAACCTTGATCACTTACTAATTCTCGTGGGTAACCAAAATGGGTCATGATATTCTAATATATAAACTTAGCCACCTCAATAGCTATATTTTTCTTAAGTGCTTTTGATTCCATCCGCTTAGTGATATAATCAATACAAAGTAAAATATATCTATTAGATCGATATCATGTAGGCGGATCAATTGGACCCACAAAATTAATTCCCCATTTCTCAAAAGGTGCTAATGCCATGATAGGGATCAAAGGTGTAGCAAAACTTTTAGGAGGTTGACTAGTCCTTTGACAAACGTCACATTTCTAGCAATAATAATGAGCATCCTTAAATAAAGTAGGCTACCAATACCCAGCTAATAGAACATTTTTTGCCATTAATTCACCAATAAAATGGCCACCACAAGGCTCATCATGCAATGCTTTGAGAATTATGGGAACTTCATCCTCCCTTACACATCGACGATAAATACTTTCTATTGGAAAAAAATTATATAAATAACCCCCTAATAATCCATAGGAGCGTGCTTGCATCAATATATTTCGCTTTTTCTATTTATCTATACCAAGTGGATACCAAGTTGTGTTAAGAAAATTAGCAATATCAACGTACCATGGAACTTGCTTCTCCACAGTAAAAAGTGATGCATCCAGTAAATCATCTTTTATACCCTCTTCTTTATTAGATGTTAATAATTGTGAGAGATGATATGCTAGAACATGAGTTCTATCACAATGAGTAACTATTTAATAATCAAATTCTTGAAATAATAACATCCAATGAATCATAGGTCTAGAAAGTTCTGCCTTATTAAGCAAGTACTTTAATGCCTCATGATAAACATAAATGGTAAATTTATTTCCTAGTAAACAATGATGGAAAATTTCCACCGCAAATACCATCGATAAGCATTCTTTCTCAGTAGTGGTATAATTTTGCTCCACATCACTTAAATTTCGACTTGCATAATAAATTGGATGATCCATCTTATTGTTGTCTTCTTGGCATGAAACAACTTCCATAGGATATATAGATGCATCTGCATGGATGTGGAACTCTTTTATCCAATCCGGGGGTGCTAATGCTAGCCATTCTGTTAACTTCTACTTAAGGAATTTAAATGCTTTTTGACAAGCATCATGCCATGATAACTCCCAAATTTATGCAGATTTAGGCACACAAGTGTGATCTTCGTTGGCAAATCTTATGTAGTTCGATAATTTAACCTTGTAACTTCATTGCAAAATCTCAAGATAAGCATTGTAAAAGGCACGATTGACAATTATAAAGTCATGGCCTTGAGGGGGGTGTGTGTGTGTCACTCTTCCAATTTGAAAGGTTGAGAGGTTGTTTTATTTTCAATAGTCAAACCTTCTTGTTCTAAGGTTTTAAGAAAAAAACCATGTAAAAGAAATATTCTAAAGAAATACAAAAGGGAAGTGGAAATGAGGAGTCGTGTGATTTGGGGGAAAAGTGGTTGAGAGAGGTGGTTGCAACCTCCTTCTCTCTCCCCTTTATCTTCCTCTTACATGTATCTTCTCTTCTCTCCCTTGCATTGGCACTACTCTTGCTCTCTTTCCTTTCTTGTGCTTTCTTGTCTCTTTTCATCCATGGAAGAAGGAGAGAGTGAGGATGAAGACGATGGTCCTATTTCTTGTGTGTATTAGCGCGGTTTCTTGGTGAGAGCAAGGATGCTTCTTGTAGGTTTTTAAGGGCACGGGCATTGTAGATGCCACCATGAGGCCTGCTCTCTTGGTAGATTTGGTGCTGTCCATTGGGTTGTTCATCCCAATTAAAAGGATTATCCTTTCATAGCAAAATTGTTAAAGGTAATGTCACGTTAGAAAAATTTGAAATAAACCATTGATAATAATTTAGATGTCCTAAAAATCTTTTCAATTGCTTAAGATTTGTTGGTGGTGGAAGTGTAGAAATCTTGGCAATTTTAGCAGATCCATAGCAATGCCTTCCTTAGAAACGATTTGCCCCAACAACGTTCCTTTTGGTACTCCAAAAACACATTTATCAGGGTTCAAGGAGATACCTACTTCGTCACTATGTTGAAACACTTGTGCCAATATTTGAGGCATGTCTTTTGTCATCCCATAAACACAAAAGTCATCTAGAAAAACTTCCATCCAATGTCGTATAAAATCTTGATAAGCTGCAATCATAACTCTCTGAAATGTTGCAGGTGCATTGCACAAACCAAAATGCATTAATTTATAAGCAAATGTACCCATTTAGTAGTAAAAGTGGTTTTAGATTGATCTTCAGGATGAATCAACACTTGATTGTAGCCACTAGACCCATCCATATAAGAATATAGCTCATGGCTTGTAATCTTATCAAGTATTTGATCTGTAAATGGCAAAGGAAAATGATCTTAGCATGTTTTTCTATTAAGCTTTCTATAATCAACACAAATGTGGATTTTCTTACTGTTTCTTGTGTCCTACCATAATAGGGGATACCCATTCACTATATGCAATAGGACATATGAATCTAGTATTTAAAAGCTTAGTAAATTTCAACCTTCACCAACTTTGCATACACAAGATTTGTCCACCATGGACATTGGCATATGCGTTTTGTGCTCCTAGTTCTAGATCAATGTAGTGTTGACAAAGTTAAGCTTTAGTGCCCTTAAGGTCCTTATATGACCAAGCAAAACCCTCTACATGCGCTCATAAAACTTCTTCAAATCTCTCTCGATCTTGGGATTCCAATTGAGCTCCTAAATTTAAATATTTTCCTTATGCCATTTTAATTTTAAGTATTTCCACTTTAGGCTCTCCGACATGTAAGGAAGCTATTTTGCGGGGTCTAACAATAGGTACATCTTTCGATGTCTCCATTGAAACATTTTTAAGTAGATTATGCATTGTACTTGCTCGGCATAAGATTCTATTATGTGTTTCTAAACATTCTTGATCATTTAAACTCCTGGACCATTGGTTACATTTAAGCTTGAGGTAGATCCTCATCTTCCTCACCTTGAATCTAACAACCTACATAATGAATGACTCGTTTGAGTTCTATAAAATCCATAGGTATCACAGGTTCGAACCATTTAAGTTGTGGTTCCACCCCATCCCCATAGACTGCATATTTTGAGTTGTGGTATCACTCTTTCTTTCGAATGAGGAAACACCACCTCTTGCATATTTTGCAGGTGGATCTTAGTTGGTTTCCATTGGGCTCATTGATAACCAACTAGCAGTCCCTTATAATAATGATACATCTTCCACGTATTTCCATTAAATTGCTTAAAGGAATGATATAGCCAAGGAACGGTAGTAGGGTTTTTAATTCAAGTGTCCATTTCAAGACTGCACATAGATTCATCTTCTTTCCAAAATATATCAAGTTATGCATGTCCAACCCAATACTCCTTATCTATGGATAAGGCTTGTTCAATCTGTAGCACCCCACTATTTAATTTGGATCTTTGTTCTTCTAAATAACACTCTAGAAGTGAGATTTCTTCTAGATATCACCTTTTCCTAAATCAGAATTCTAACTTTTCTTTTTGTAACTCAACAATTTTCTTCATCGCTTCATTCACATCAGTCTCATACTAACTCACATTCTATTTCCAAGGCCTCGTTTAATTATCTGATTATCCTATCATAATTACAATGATATTCATTAAAAGTATGTGAAAATATATTTACGACTGGAGATGGATTATTCCTATCATCATGTAATATTGGCCATTGTATAGGTTTATAACTATCTCTATTTCCCCTTTCTCTTTCCTTCCTTTTGATGATGACAATAAGTCCTTTTAGCTATATCTGACAATTGTTCAAATCCAAAGGGTAGAACATCTATCTCACAAGGAAAAGCATCAAAGACCCTACTCTCAGACTTGCCATTATTATTCTCAGTAGCATCAAGTTCTTCCATATTTTCCAAAGATGTTGTGAAGATTTCATCTACATTAGATGTCGTTATCTCAACCATCTCCTCTTCTTCTAATTCATTAGTAAAAAATGTTTCTGACATGTTATACATAAAAAATGCATCATCTTGATCTTTTTCTTCCTTATTCGCAAATAATCTGGAATGTGTTTCAATTGAATCATCAAGATATTTATATTCCCTAGAGCAGAAAGCATTAAGCAATCTAGGGTTGTATCTTCTGACATGGATAACCAATGGGTAATATCACTATCAGAATCATTATTAGAAGAAAAGGTTATAACATATTTGCCAATACCCACTTGTTCTACCTTGTGAGGCTGATGTACTGTATTTACCTCTACTTTTTCTACTCTTGTTGGTCATTGTGTTTTAAATAACTAGGCATAAGGCCCTTTGTTATTGGTCCTCTCTATTTCTAAATCATAGAACTCACTATTGGATTTCTCATCCATTTCACTAACCACTTCATCTCCTAACTCCTTCAAAAATCCTTTTGAGATAACTTGTATTTTAACCCTATCATTTTGAGGACCAATTACAATTGAACCTTTGTACCAATCTTGAGCGCATCTTGCTTGGTATAACCAAGGTCATCCTAGCAACATAGAATATGAAGAGATATTTGTGGATGAGAGAACTATCAAATAGTTCACATGAAACTCTAATCCATCTACTACAGATTTCACATTTCTCGGAGTAACCCGAAAGGAGTCACTTTCCTTTGATCATCCACACGTAAAACTATATGGGTAGGTTCTAGATTCTTCGACCTTAATTCTTGCATCGTTTGTTCTATCATCAAACTGACTGCTAAGCCACCATTGAACTGCACTTCATTCAGCAAGTGGACATTAATAATAGTGGCTATAATTGGAGCTCCTGGATCCATAAATAAATCTACTATTTTTACTTCCCTAGTTGTTTTTCTTTTGGATGCATTTGCGCTTACTTTAGAAGCGTTAGCCTCGATCCTTTTTCTTCTACGACGAACTAATTTATGATAAAGTTGCCTTTGGCATACAAGCACTATTTCTAGCAACTACCTAGGGTTAATGGCCCTTCCTCTAATGCAGCCTAAAGATCATAGGCCTTATTTATTGCTTTTGCTTGCTCTTTGCTCTAATGACACCAATAATGGGGTTAGCCTTAAACGTCACCCTGCGAGTTATGAATTTGGACTTAACTCCAATCTCTTGCCTTTCTATTTCTACTTTGACTAAATTTGTGGACGAAGTTGAAAGGTCATTAGAGACTTGTTTACCTTTGTCAATACTCTTGTCCTCATTTCTCTTGTAGGAGGTGTAATGTCCCTCACCATTACACCTCCTACAAATAGAAGTATAGTCTTGATTTTTGTGTGCGTTTGGACAATACGTAGCTATATGACCTTCCTATTGGCATCGATAACAAATTATTGGCCCTCTAGGCCTTTGATGTCCACTCTGCCCCATGATATTGAGAAAATTACCATTATTTCTCCTAAAAGGAGAATTTCTCCCTTGGTCGCCATCACTGTTATAATTATTTCGGGGTATTGGAGGTCTATCTTGGGTTGGTAATCCATGCAGCTTAAAAGGCTAACTGGGTGGTCCAATCTCATAAGTCATGTTATTGCGATGCATATAATTATAAAATGTTTACATTGAATGATCTTGTTGTTGCCTTTGGCCTATCTTATGCCAACAATTTGCATCCAAATGCCCTATCTTAAGGCAAAAAGTGTAGAATGGTGGATGGTAGGCACTAATCTTGAAGGTGTTGGATACTCAGAGCCACATATCCATAACCATGACACTTACCACACTAGATATTGGATCTAGGTAGGTTTGAAGTCGAGCTGCTCGAAGGTTGTTGTGGCCTAGAATCTCGTATTGTTATTGAATAAATTTCTTTCAAGGGTGCTTGAATTGCACCCATGATTTCCTCTTTCAGCTTTCCTAGGGACTTTGTAATAATATTTGCTATGTTAGCTTCATCAAGAGGGGATTGAGGTTGGGACATAAATGGCACACATGTCTACATCATATAGGTTGGAATTGAAGTGTACAGATTTAAAGGTACACCCAACACATTGGAACTTGTAGTTACATATGAATTTAAGGGAATGGTCACATAAGACACGTTCTTAGGTATCCTAGTTGAAGTACTTGGATATTCCACTCGAGGTTCTTTGAATAAATCCTTCTAGTGTTGTCGGCTAAGTTGCATCTCTTCCCGCCATCTAGCATGTGTTTTAGCATTTTCCAGTGTAGCTGGCCTTTGTAGGCTAACATGCTAATGGACTTTAGGATTAAGTCCATCAATAAATTTATGCTTTTGCATAGACTCATGTCAGGAGATTCATCTTTTGAATAATTGTCTCCATACACTCAATATAATGCTTGACACTTTTCGTTGTTCCTTGCGATAAATAGTCCAATTGAAGAGCTAACCGATCTTGGAAATCTTGCCATCAAAATTTTTCGAAGAACACACTTAATAAGGCAGCATAAGTCCCCTTATGTTGAGTGGCTAGATTATTGTACCACCTTGTTGCTTCATCTTTTAGCATTGCAAGAAAAATATGAAGCTTTTGATCATTGTCTACTATCTCATTAGCTACGCAAGTCACCTCAAACCTTTACAAATGTACATCGGGATGTTCATCTCATAGTCCCCCAAATTGTGTAAAATTAGCTAGTCTGGCAAGCCACTGCTTCTTTAAATAATATCCCTAGCCCAAAATGTGTAGTAAGGTCAAACCAGATAGATTCCTTGGGCTCTCTGAATAGGGATCTTAATCCCAAATTGCATACATCCCTCGATTGCTCTCTTTGACGGGGGATATACGAAACAAGGATTGCAATCCCAAATCTGTCACTTGGTCTATTACAAAAGCTCTTTTGGCTCTTTAAATAAGTGGTTTAACCCAAAAGTATATTTTGAATCCCAACTAAATGAAGATTTGTTACTTCCTATCATGGTGTTAGCTTCACTTTCTATACTCTCACTTTGTCTACTCCTTTCCTCAGTGGGACTATTAGTGCTCGAAACCACTCGGTCCCAATGATATGAATCTACTTTGCTTGATTTTGATGGTGTTTTGTAAAGTGATATGTTAGGCACAAAAAGCTCCTTGTTTGAGATCGATGTAGCATCTATCCCTAGGTTTAATAGTGTATT
The DNA here is from genome assembly GCF_053477565.2 of Lygodium microphyllum. Lineage (NCBI taxonomy): Eukaryota > Viridiplantae > Streptophyta > Polypodiopsida > Schizaeales > Lygodiaceae > Lygodium > Lygodium microphyllum. The sequence continues at coordinate 21,047,426 of NC_141146.1, read as the reverse complement.
CACCTTTTAGCCTCTCTAGCAGCTAAGCCTCCTACCGAGTTGCTCGTTCCCTAGCTCGTTTAACTTGGGCTTCATTTTGCTATTTTTGCCTCTCCCCAAGACTCATCCACAACTGATGTAATACCTACTATTGTCATACTTTGCAAATTCTTTCAATTTATGCCACTTTTCTAAAGCTCTAAAGTCAGGGTCTCTGTAACTACATGCACACTTAATAGTTTGAGAATATTCAATAATTCTGGGTCTATTTCTCCATAAGGTAATTTCTCTTCTTGCTCAGGAATTGAACCTAAAATTTTTGCAACCTCCTTCATGTCTTTCGTATCAAAAGTAAATTTCAAACGTCTGGATACATGAATCCAAGGCAACACATCATCCCACATGACTCTTTTAAAAGTCCGATAGGGAGTCAAATAATACCAGTCAAAGTGGTATGAGGCACTGATTGTATTTATTTATATTTCATCTACTAACCCAAAATGTGTTGCTAAGAAAGCAATGGTTTGTGCATAGTCATTATATCCCCAACTCCAAGAGGATAGTTTTTCAATGTCTACAGTTAGTTGTAGGCCAAAATATTTCCCCCGTCAACCAACTTTGTATCTTTTGCCCAATCTAATTGCCTTTGGTAATCCTGGGGCAAATTCGAAAAATAGTCTCTTAGAAAAGAGGCATTGTATATTTTCACTCATATATAATTAGGATTTAAATGTCCTAAGGAGATTCACCACATGTTTAAGTGCACTTGGCTCCCAGTAAACGCATCAAAAAAATGACGCCACTTTTAGCTAGGTTCCCAAGCCAACTCCTAATAGTTGTTGCAGCAGATAGGTGATATTTGCCACTAATTTTGATAACTCTATCTAGTTTTCTAGGTATTTATGACACTCTTTTTGCTGTAGTTCAACTAATATCACTCAATATCTAAGAACTAAGTGAGTCTACTCAGCTCTTTTATTTCTCTTTTTAATAATCACTCATGGGTAGGTCTCTAAATTGGGCACTAGAATTATAATCCTAGGAAAACTATGGTTTTCCCCATCCTGTAGGGGTAACTCCTCATAATTTACTCTTGCCATACTTGTGGCGATTTATCCACGAGCTATAGTTTGTTGAACTTTGAAGAAGTTTATTTCTAAACATAGATCTTTATGATCTATAGTTATACTTTGTTTAAATTCCTTATTATGTTTTTCTCCAACTTTTATAAATTAATTCCTTTTATTTGTGGTTAAAATGAAAACATTCAAAAGAAATCGGTCTAACATTCCTTAAAATCCACAAATCTTAATCCCCTTTTCAATACATAGCCCCTCTCTGTCAACTAAAATTCATCGTCGTGCTTTAAAATGTTTAAATAATTTATTTATTTCAAACTCAATAAATAGGTCAATCTTTCCTTTCTTCTAAAACTAAGTAGCAAAAAAGATGAATACAATCTCCTTTCCTACTCTAGCGTATTCACACACAAAATTCATTTTCTTTAAAACCTGAAATTTCCCTTAGTTAGTAAATTTACTATTGGCTCTCGTCTCTTGATTGAGCTCAAGCATCCAAATAATGTTTATGAAATAGAATATAGAATTTCAACTTGATGTTGAGGCTTACCCTTATGCCATCATGTTAACTAACTGTGAATTTGGGTTTTGTTTGTGACTTTTTATATTTAAATTTTCAATTGCCATTTGTCCAACAATGTTATTTATTTTTTACAGAGAATAATAAAATTTTCAATAATATTGATGAGAGAATTCTCATACATTTTTCTCATCCCTATTTGATGCAAGTTCAAATTAGCACATATGTTCTTATTTTGTATAGAATCATAAACACAATGCTCTCATATAAATATATTTTTAAAATATATTTATTTAATTTTTATTTATCTAATATTTTAGAAAATTTATTAAAAATAAAAATGTTATTTTTAACTTTTCCATGAAATATCAGACATTTTTACTGTGGAAACATAATTTTCTATCAATAAAAACTCTTATCTTTACTTAAAATAATTACCTTTTGAATTTTAAAATATACTAAACCTTCTTTGAAAATTTTCAAAAATATTCAATAGACTTTTCATGGTATAAAATTTATTATAAAAGTATCAAATTTAATAAATATTCATTCATAAGTTTTATAATAATTTTCATTGGCAGTTTTAGAGTAGTTTTTAAGCATTTTTACGATTTTTATTTTTAAAAATTAAATCAGAGATTAATAAGCATCAGCACCCATTCAAACTAAGAAACTAGGCTTTGAAGGACTATGTAAACAAAATTAATTGAGAAATATTTAACGTTACACCGTTTATTTTTGTTAAACAAAATGAGACACTTACTTGGTAATACGCAGGTTGTAATTATGTTTTTGGAGTTCGCATCTTCGTAGTCTAGTAATGATATGTTAGTCTACTCAGATTCTTACCTTGGCAATTGCTTCATTTCCACCTCCGTCTAGACTCCCACTCTTCATTTGAATCCACTTGCGTATAAACTAGCCTTCTTGGCTATTTAAATTACGCTTTTAACTTAGGATTAGTCAAAGCTTAATGGTAATGACTTTTCTCTTTCCTTCTATTAATGACTAAGGCCATCAATGGAAATTTGAGAGCACCTCCATTGTTAACACTTACACACTTAGATCATACACCATAGGACACACCGCATTTGTAAGAACACCCTCTCGTATCAACCACTCACACCTAAATAGCCACTTAATTCAAGGTTTTGTCTAGAATAGGACTCAACACAAATCCACCTCCACTAAGGACACCCTCTTATCCTGGGCACCCCTCTAAGATCCAACCTCAAGTCCACGAAAACTCAAACCTCCCAATGTTTAGGCTTTTCTTTCTAGGTATAAGCACAAATCACATAGGTTAAGAATCCACATAAAAACATAAGGTCATTGTCCACGCTAGAGTTAGGAATAGACCCTAGCATATCATCATTTAGAACACCATAGCACTTGGGGAAACTAGGATCTAGTCCTTAAGCGAAAATCACACAATTCCTTAGATTTTATTGATAGGGTTGCATATACCACCTTCCTAAGTGCATGAACCTCAAGTGTTTTGGGATAGGCACTAGTTGTAATCTTATTTGCATTTGAAACCCTAGGTGATTGTTGAAAGTAAATTGTCGATGTGGTGCATTACAAAATTTTTTGTGCACAACACATTTTGATCGCAAAAAGAGAAAGCCTGTTTGAGCACAAGAGCATAATTAGGGTTGAATTAACATATTAATTAAATTTTTTCAAAGAGATTGAACCACAAAGGGTATAAGAAAAGAACAAAACTAATAAAGGGGAAACCAAACGAGACCCTAAAACCAAGACCACATCAAGGACAATCAAAATTGATAACAAGAATAACCTAAAAGCTTGTTGTACAAGTAGACCAGTCAATGAGGACCAATTGAAAAATTGCTATTTTTGTTGATATCCAATCACCTACACCTCATTGAATTCTCAACCAAAGAGGAGAAAAGCAAACACCAATACCTCTCTTAGTAGAGAAGATTATACAACTTGTAGAACAAGAAAGAAAAGGATATATAATGCTCAAATGGAAAAGCAACTACTTCTAAAACTATATACCCAAGGAATTGAGTGAATCCTTGGGTACCATGACATGGCTAACCAAGAGTTAGACAATTAACCACTAATCTAAACATAGAATACCAATGTCAAATGCAAGTTGATTAAGATAATGATACACTTGATAAACTCATAGACTTGACTATATGTGCTTAGTAGGAGAGAAAAACATGGTGCAGAGGAAAATAAATGAGATAAGGAGACTATTGCTTAATAATGGGCTTGTAGGATCTTCAAATGACTTGTGCAAACGAGTTTGCTAGGACAAAACCAATGTTCTATAGGTTGGGACCCAAAGTGCCCAAGACATTGCTCACTATGGTAGGTATCACACTTGGAATTAAGGAGCAAGCTAAATTTCCATTAATAGCCAAGTAGTTAGAAAAATATAGAGTAGAGGATGACCCCTACAACTTCATATAGACCTTGGATTCAAGAAAGGCATAAGCATTTGGGCTATGCCTTGGCAATAAGGGGAGAACATAGTTCAATTGGGCTTGATGCAAATTACAAATCCCAATTCTTTATCCTCAAAGACCTATTCATCATGTGATATACAAAGATTGAAAATGGGGATAACCTCATTGTATGGATAATGAATTCAAAGCAATGGAAGGGAGAGAATATGTGAGACTACATTTGAGATAAGCTTTTAAAGCTTGTATAGATGAAACTATAGAGCCTAATGCAAATATGTAGGAACCTAGCCCGACATAGGGAAACCCCAATTGATTCCAACCAATGCCAAATTCAACCCATTTGGGAATACACTATGCATCTTACTAGGAAAATATAAGGTAATGCTAAGCATCAAGATTGGGAAACCTCCCCATGATCTTTCATAGGTTGCCAAATGAAGAGGGAGTTGGGAAACAAGCCCTATTGGGAAAAATATTTAAGCGATAGACTAACTGCAATATAATTGAC